>NC_133773.1:2567167-2592778 GCF_003597395.2 Chelonoidis abingdonii | reverse complement strand
AGATCAGATCTAGAATCCATATCCAATAACACAATGCAAAATGGCTTAAGCTCCCGAGCCCAGTGGGCACGAGGACTCCCCTGCTACAACTAAAATCACCACTTACTGGTTAAGTTGTAGGGGGACTCGATATTTGGTTCACCATTAGCCCAAGTGAATCAGCTCTAGCAGGTCTAACCAAACTCCTCTTGAATCAAATTTAGCACTAAATTTATGCAGTAGAGGCATGGATTTGGGGGATGGGTCGTCCATCACCAGGTTTACAATACCTGTTCCCCAGCTTTCTCAATTTTCCGGGTTTGGAACCAATGTCCCTGGCCTAAGCGGATGTACTTTAGTGGAAGGGAGGCACCGCGCAGCAAAAGGGCCAAGGCGCAGGGTCCCACGGCCTTGAGGTCACAGGCAGGATAACACCACTAGGCGCCTGCGCAACCAACAGGACAACTAGGTCACATGAGCCAAACGCGCGGCGACGCGCAGACCCCCACCAAACCGCCCACACAAAACAGCACAACAGCACCATCCAGTGACCACACCCACCCACCAAAAATACGGGGGGTGGGTTTAGGGTGGGGTGGTGGTGGGGTGAGGAGTTGAGGTGAGGGTGGGGTATGGGTTAGTGAGGGTTGGGGTTAGGGTGAGTTAGGGTGGGGTTCGGTTAGGGTGGGGTCTGGGTGAGGGTGAGGGTGAGGGTTGAGGGTTTTTGGTTGGGTTAGGGTTAGGGTGAGCGGTGGGTGAGGTTGTGAGGGTGAGGGTTAGGTAGGGTAGGGTTGGGTGAGGGTTAGGTAGGGTGAACGTTCAGGGTTAGGGTTAGGGTTAGGTTAGGGGTGACGGTGTAGGTTGGTGGGTTAGGGTTAGGGTGAGGTTGGGGTTGAGTTAGGGTTAGGTTAGGGTTAGGTGGGTTAGGTTTCTTAGGTGGGGTTAGGTGGGGGTGAGGTTAGGGGTTAGGGTGAGGGTGAGGGTTGAAGGTGAGGGTTAGGGTTAGGGTGAGGGTGGGGTGAGGGTGAGGGTTAGGGTTAGGGCTAGGGCTGGCTAGGGCTAGGGCTAGGGCTAGGGTTAGGGGTTAGGTAGGGTTAGGGTTAGGGTTAGGTAGGGCATAGGGCTAGGGCTAGGGTGAGGGTTGGGGTTAGGGTCAGGTCAGGGTCGGGGTTCGGGTCAGGAGTCAGGTAGGGTATTAGGGGTTAGGGTGGGTGTGAGGGTGAGGGTTAGGGGTTAGGGGTGAGGGTGAGGGTGAGGGTGAGGTTTGGGTTGGGGTTGGGGTTTAGGGTTAGGGTGAGGAGTAGGGTAGGGTTAAGGGTTAGTGGTAGGGGTGGGGTATAGGTTAGGGGTAGCGGGTAGGGTAGGGGGGCTAGGGGTGGGTTGGGTTAGGTTAGGGGTAGGGGTTAGGGTAGGGGTAGGGATAGGGGTAGGGTTATGGCTAGGTGTAGGGGTAGGGGTAGGGGTGGTTAGGGTTAGGGTTAGGGGTAAGGGGTTAGGGTTCGGGTTAGGGTTAGGTAGGTAGGATTAGGGTAGGGTTAGGGGATAGGAGTAGGTGGGGTAGGGAGGTAGGGGTTTGGTTAGGGGTGGTAGGGTGGGTAGGGTAGGGTAGGGTTAGGGTTAGGAGTTAGGGTTAGTGGGTAGGGAGGGTAGGGTTTAGGGTAGGGGTAGGGGTAGTGGTGTAGGGGTAGGGGGTTGGGTTGAGGGCTGGGTTGGGGTGGGGCGGTCCGTGGGTGCGGGTGGGTGGGGTGGCGGTGAGGGTCAGGGTCGGGTCAGGGTGGGGGGGGGGTGGGTGTGGGGTGGGTTGGGGTGGGTTGGGGTGAGGGTGAGGGGTGGGGTAGGTAGTGGTAGGGTGGGGTAGGGTGAGTCGGTGAGGGTCTCGGGTTTGGGGTTGGGGTTGGGGTTGGGGTTGGGGGTGAGGGTGAGGGTGAGTGAGGTGGGTTGGTTGGTTAGGGAGTTGGGTGGTTGGGTTAGGTGGGGTGAGGGGTGAGGGTGAGGGTGAGGGGTTAGGTTAGGGAATTGGGGTTAGGGTGAGGGTGAAGGTGAGGGTGAGGGTGAGGGTGAGTGGGGTGGGAGGATGGTTGGGTTAGGGTAGGTTGGGGTTAGGGTAGGGTTGGGTTTTAGGGTTAGGGTTTTAGGTTAGGAGTGAGGGTGAGGGTGAGGGTGGGGTGAGGGTTAGGGTTTAGGTTAGGGTTGGTGAGGTTAGGGTTGGTTGGAGTTAGGTGGGTTGGGATAGGTTGGGGTTAGGGGTTAGGGATTTAGGGTATGAGGGCTGAGGTTGTGAGGTGGTTGAGGGGTAGGGGTTAGGTGTTTAGGGTTAGGGTTGGTAGAGGTCAGGGTTCAGGGTTCAGGGTTGAGGGTCAGTTCAGGGTCAGGCGGTTCAGGGTGAGGTTGAGGGTGCAGTGAGGGGTTAGGGGGGGTTTAGGGTTAGGGTTAGGGTTAGGGTTAGGGTTGTTAGGGTTAGGTTATGGGTTGGAGGGTGAGGGTGAGGTGAGGTTGCGGGTGAGGGTGAGGGTTAGGTTAGGGGTCGGTTAGGGGTCTCGCGCTCTCTCTCAGGGGTAGGGTTGGGGTGGGTTAGGGGTAGGGATTTTAGGGTTCGGTTAGGGGGTAGGGTTAGCGGGTAGGTTAGGGGTAGGGTAAGGGTTTAGGGTTAGGGTTAGGGGTAGAGGGTAGGGGTGGGTTAGGTTAGGGTTAGGGTAGGGTTAGGGTAGGGGTCGGGGTAGGGTGAAGGGTTTAGAGGTTAGGGTAGGGGTGGGTAGGGTTAGGGGTTAGGGGAGGGTAGGGTAGGGGTAGGTTAGGGGTAGGGGTAGGGTTTAGGGGAGTGGTAGGGTGAAGGGTTAAGGGTTAGGGTTAGGGTTGGGGTTGGGTTGAGGTTTAGGGGTAGGTTAGGCGTTAGTAGGGTGGCGTGAGGGTGAGTATGAGGGTTGAGGTGTGGAGGTTGAGGGTGAGGGTTAGGGTTAGAGGTGAGGGTTTTAGGTGAGGGTGAGGTAATAGGGTGAGGGTGAGGCGTTTAGGGTTATGGTTTAGGGTGAGGGTTGGGTGGAGGGGGGGTGGGGTGAGGTTAGGGTTAGGGGAGGGTTTAGGGTTTAGGGTGAGGTTGGGTGAGGGAGGGTTAGGGTGAGGGTTTAGGGTTAGGGTGAGGGTTAGGGTGGAGGGTGAGGGTTAGGGTATAGGGTGAGGGTGAGGGTTAGGGTTAGGGTGAGGGTTTAGGAGTTGCGGGTTAGGGTTGAGGGTTTAGGGGTCGAGGTTGAGGGTGAGGGTTAGGGTGAGGGGTGAGGTGAGGGTGGGTTAGGTTAGGGTTAGGGTTAGGGTTAGGGCTAGGGCTAGGGCTGGGTTAGGGTGAGGGTTGAGGGTTAGGGTTGCGGATTAGGGGTTAGGGTCTTAGGTGAGGGTTAGGGTGAGGTTAGGGTTAGGGTTAGGGGTTGGGTTAGGGTGAGGGTGAGGGTGGGGTGAGGTGAGGGTTGAGGGTTAGGGTGAGGGTGAGGGTGGGGTGGGTTAGGGTTAGGGTTAGGTTGGGTTAGGTGAGGGTGAGAGGTGGTGGTTAGGGTTAGGGTTAGGTGAGGGTGAGGGTGAGGGTTAGGGTTAGGGTTGGGTTTAGGAGTTGGGTTGTGGGGTTGGGGTGAGGCGTGAGGGGTGAGGGTTAGGGTTAGGTTTTAGGGTGGAGGGTGAGGGTTAGTGGGGTGAGGGTTCGGATGAGGGGTGAGGGTTTGGTTAGGTGGGGTGAAGGGTGAGAGGTGAAGGGTGAGGGTGAGAGGTAGGGTTAGGGTTGAGCGTGAGGGTGAGGGTGAGGGTGGCTGGGTTAGGGTTAGGGCTTAGGTTAGGGTTAGGGTATTCGGGTTAGGGTGAGAGGGTGGAGGGGGGGTTTTGGGCGGTTTTAGGGTTAGGGTTAGGGTTAGTGTTAGGGGTTAGGGGTTAGGGTGGAGGTGTGAAGGGTGGGTGAGGGTGAGGGTTTAGGGTGAGGGTGAGGGTGCAGTGAGGTGAGGGTGAGGTTAGGGTGAGGGTGAGGGTGGGGTGAGGTGAGGTGAGGTTGGGTAGGTCGGTGTCAGGTCAGGTAGGGCAGGGTTAGGTTAGGGTTAGGGTTGGGTTAGGGTTAGGGTTAGGGGGAGGTCAGGTCCGGTCAGGGTCAGGGTCAGGGTCAGGGTCAGAGGTCAGTGGTGAGGGTTAGGGTGCGCGGGGGTGGGTGAGGGGTTAGGGTTAGGGTTAGGGTTAGGGTTAGGGTTAGGGTTTAGGGGTTAGGGGGTAGGGTTAGGGTTGGGTAGGGGTTAGGGGTTAGGGTTAGGGTTAGTTAGGGGTTAGGGTTAGGGTTAGGGTTAGTTGGTGAGGTTGGGTTAGGGTTAGGTTAGGGTTAGGGTTAGGGTTAGGAGTTAGGGTTTAGGGTTAGGGTTAGGGTTAGGGTTAGGTTAGGGTTAGGTGTTAGGTTAGGGTTAGGTTAGGGTGGGTGAGGGAGTTAGGGTTATTGGTTAGGGTTAGGTGAGGGTATAGGTTAGGGTAGGGTTAGGGTTGGTGTTAGGGTGGGTGGAGGTGGGGTGAGAGGTGAGGAGTTAGGTTAGGGTTAGGGGTTAGGGTGGTGGGTTAGGGTTAGGGTTAGGTTGGGGTTAGGCGAGTGTTAGGGTAGGGTAGGGTGAGGGTGAGGGTTGACGGGTTAGGGTTAGGGTTAGGGTTAGGGTTAGGGTTAGGGTTAGGGTTAGTAGGTTAGGGTTGGTGAGGTGTAGGGTTGGTGGGTTGGTTACTCTTCGTCCTTGTTGTTGCCAACTCTGATGGGCAGAATGGTTACACTGTAAACACATTTTTAGGATTTCCCCCCTCCCACAACATTCATTTCAGCTTTTTGCTGTAAATGGATGCCTTTTTTTTTTTTTTTTTACAGAAAAACACAAAAATAATATTCTCGCAAACTATTTTTTTTAATTTAAAAGACACGCAGCTCCTTGAAACCAAGAGGCTCCATTAAAACTTTTAGCTCACTTAAGGGCCAGAGACCTTCTAACAGAAATGCAGATAGTCACAAAGCCCTTTTCAATAGATGTTTTTTTTAAAATTTACATATTTAAATTTACATATAAAGTTGAAGTCCAAATCTCACAGTCATGGTGCTGTTGGGCTGGGGCATCTATGACACAGCCCTCCCATTCTTCAAAAAGCTTTTCCCTAAGACAGTGATTAAGAACAGCACAAACAGCAACGCATACAATAGTCCACATAAATTTTTACGCTCACGATTTGGCACTGGCTCAGCGAGTTCTATGCCAAACCTTCTCCTAAACTCCTTATAACCTTCATCCTCAAAGTCCTCTTCAACAATTTTTAGCAGCATTCAGCAAAAACAAGGCGGGCCCGGTTCATCTTTGCTACTTTGATGCAACGTTGTCCAGGGTCTCCAGGTCCTCTAGAAAGGCATCATCTAGCTGTCTCAGACAAGAAACAAGTGTAAGTTCTCATTGCTTATTTTTTAGATTTACACAACCCCAGGTTCCTAACCTCATTATACCTCATCATCAGCTGTTGCTTCTTAATCATTCATTTACCTGAGCAACATCTTTTCTGTTCAGCTTGTCCGCCGGTAACTCCCCCAAGCAATGATTGCCTTCCTCCTCCAGGGTGGTTAGGGTTAGGGTGAGGGTCAGGGTCAGGGTGTCCATGAATTTCGGGCTTCAATTCAGGTTCTGGCATATCCATCAATGGCTGGGCCAAAGGAATCCCCTCGGCTGCCCCTCATCCTCTTCGGAACTGTGCTGCGTAGCAATTCTCCACACAGTCCAAAGGTCCGTGGAGCTAAAACAAAGTCTGAAGTCTCAGGGGGTGGTAAAGGAGTCCACGTTTCCTCTCAGCCTTTCCACATTTCTGAAACACGTCTTCTTGGTAAGAGATGGCCTCCTCTGCCCAGCGCTGAGACTTATGGGGTGATGTGGCTGCACTTGATTGGCAGACGGCATTGGGAGGAGTTCTTAGAGGGGTCACACAACCCTCTTCTGGGTGGTCGCCCTCCAGAACCTGCCCTATTTGGTCAAGTCTCCTTCGGGGCAGTCCTCTGCAGCCAAAATCCATCGCGACTGGTAGAGGGGGTGGGAGGAGTTCTTAGAGGGTCATACGAACCACTTCTGGATGGTCACCCCGTCCCAGAATTCCCCCATGGTCTAATCTCCTCTCAGGGTGTCTCTAGTGGCTGAAGCCCCTCCTGATTGGTAAGGGCAGTGGGAGAGTTCTTAGAGGGGTCACACAAACCCAGAACTCCCTTGATTGGTTAAATCTCTCTCCAGGGCGTTCCTATCGGGGCAAAACCTATCCTGATGGTATAGTGGAAGGAGTTCTTAGAGGGGTCACATGACACACTTGCTTCTGGTCATGTGTCCCGCCTTGACCCGGGAAGTAATACCCATGGGGTGGGCTTCTGATGACTGGTGGGCAGGGCTTATTGGGTCAAGGGGTGAGGTTAACTTTGATTGACAGTAGGCCTTTACACTCCTCGCTCCTGCTACCCAAAATTGGAACAAGACAGAGCACTAATATACTGGCAGTATTCGCCATTGTCCTACTGCTCAGATGCTGTAAGTAAGAAGAGATCAGGCCCTGTAAAGTAGCTTGTGTTGATTTTTCATTTACTCAAAGCTTTTTATTACACAGCGACATCTAGTCTTCTGATGGACATGCAGCCTCTGGACAAGCTCCGTGATAAGCATGTACATTTACTGCTTGCTCAGGGTCATTACTATAGTAACAGCCAAGTACTAGCCCAGATCCTCAAATACACCTGAGCTCTAGACTCGGGGTTGTTCTAAATTAGCTGTCTCGTAAATCCTTGCTGCACTGGAGATAGCATAGCACAATGCACACTGTGTGCCCATCTTCTGTTCCCAGCTCACACCCATATACTTGGTGGGAAGCTAGGAGTTGGTGACATACAGCCAGCTACACTGGCTGTACACTCAATGCTGGTTCTCTGGTGTTAGGGATTTGCGCTGCTGGGGAATTCCTAGCTGCCTCTTAGGGCAGCTTTATGGCTACTTTGCCCTGCTCCACTGCAACATAGGGCAGCAAAAGGTGACTTTACAACTAACCCACCCTATTGATGCACCTACCGTGGTTGTTAGGAGTCTGAGTTTAGGTATCCGGGTTGGAAAACCCACTCATCACTGGCATCAAGTTGTCTGATGCCTTTAAACATCATCCCCTTGTTTTTCAAATATCTATTTGAAACACCACAATGTGATAGAGATTTAAATGCCCTAATCGGACCTCTGCAGGTGGCTATAATGGGTATTTAGGCTTCTACCTGCAGATTTCAGTGCTTAACTCTAGCCCCCAAGGCCTTGTATTTGTCTCCCAAGCCTATGAGTTGCTGAGTGTTCTCAAACCCCCACTGGTGTTATTGGGAGATAAGGATGCTCTGCCCTTCAGAGAAGGCGCTCAGCAGATATAACTCATCCTCCAAGTAGCTACTAATGATCCTCCACCTCATAGCAAAAGGTCACTGAAGGTCAGGTTTCTAGTCTCCATCAACACTCATTCTCCAATTTACTGTCCCCCTGGTTCAGGGCCTGTGAGGATTCACCAGGCAGCAGTTAGCAGAGGAGGCGAAACTCAGAGGGAGTCTGGGATGTGTTTCTTATAGTTCTCAATGGGGAGACAACGTTCATGGAACAGTTGACTATGGAAGGAAATCAATAGAGACCCCTGTTGAAGTGACACATTCTGCTAATTCAAAAGTGACTCTATTAAGTAATAGGGTTCCCCTAATCCTGTAGTGTTTCCTGTTTTGGTGATTGTTTTCTCTACCGTATCCAGCAGCTTATCCCCGTCCATGTTCTCATGTTGTATCCCTAGTATTCTCCACTTCTTTATGTGTATTAAGGGCACTGGACAATCCTGATGACTCTTCACATTTCTTTTCAGGTGCTGGCTGTGTATCACACAAACAGGTCATAGTAAATAACCCAGCTCCAGATTTTGTATATACTGTGTACACATTTCCTTTAAACTGTTTGAAGTATCTGTGTTTCAATTCAGAGGCCTGTTTCATTTTTCAGAGAAATTGGGGCTTCTTCAATGTCCACTGTAACCATGATGTGGGGGCTTCCTCCCTTGCCCTTTCTCCGTGGACTGGAAGACTTCAGCTCACCGCCTCTTAGGGTCTCTAATCATCTCCGGGATCCCACAAAGTTAGAGCAAATCCCTGTAGTTAGTGATCGGGGGGTTAGTTCCTGGTCATATTCTTTTCTTTGTTTTTGGGAATTCAGTGTTGCTGATGAATTCTGGGTTGTAAGTGGAATGGACTGTGTTCTGGTGAGTTATCCTCCCTCCTGTCTAGCCTATTTCTGGGTCAGAAGGCTGTCTGCGAACTGTGTCTGTTTACTTACAGACTTAGGATAGGTGCCTGTAATAGTGTGTGAGGGAAGGCATCTCTGCTTTTCTAAGCCAAGTCCCTCTTTGTGTACTGCAAGACTTTATCCGAGGGAACCATTGGATCCCTAGCTTCCCCCACTGCACTACAAGGGAATGACTGTCATTGGGTATCTCTGATAGGGAATGTCCTGCTGTGCTCACTGGTCTTGTGACTCTCTTCATGTCGCGGGACCAGTTCATTTTGTTAATAATTCACATTGGACTAGAGCTGGTGAAGGCTGATGGGGCAGTTCACTGCAGGGCTCACCAGTTAAACTCCACAGTTCAGAGAATCCTAGAAATGTAGGGCTGAGAAGGGTCCTAGAAATATCGTCCCATCCAGCACTATACTTAGACCGTCCCTGACAGCTCTTTGTCCAATAAGTTCTTTAAAACCTCCAATGACGGGGATTCACAACCTCCCTTTGAAGCCATTCCAGAACTTAACTACCTTTGTAGTTAGAAAGTTTTTCCTAATATCTAACCTAAATTTCCCTTGCTGCAGATTTAGCTGATTCCTACTTCTCCTGCGTCCAGTGCACATGGAGAACAGTTGATCAGGAGGAAAATTTCTCATGGAGCTGATACCTAGTCAAGCATAACACCACCGGTCTGTTAGCCAGCCTACCAATCTCCAGAGGGCTGTGCAGTCCTTGCTCTGCCTTGCACGGAACACTAGTTGCACCGCAGCCCCAAGCCCCTCTGAAAGTATCCCCAGTAGCATCAGGTTACTGTCACAGGACACTCACAGAAATTACTGGGGAACAGAATCTAAACAGCTTGATGGTACAGCTCAGGATCAGATCTTTATAACTCACAGCACTGAGACATAAGTATAGTGGAATAATCCTAAATTTATTATCAAAGATTAAGATTTAAGAGGTACTGAGTCAAGATCATGGAAACAGAACTGGTTACATATCAAATGAAAATCATAACATGCTTCTTAGAGTCTAAAACAATTATTTCAGCAGTTTTCACCTAAAGCAATCTCCCAGCAGCATTAGCCACATGCCTGGGATCCAGCTTTCCTGAGGAAGGAAAAGGGCTTTTGTATGCTGTTCCCAGATGTGCCCGTCACTTTGGGGTAGGCTCATTTATCAGGGTTACTCTTTGGGGGAGGGGTTCTGTAATTCTATCAACATGCTGTGAAAGTCGCTTGTGTGTTCATATGGAGCTCTACTCCTTCCTTCTGCAAGTCCACTCCCAATGGAGCTACCCTGCAGGACCTAGGTTCCCAGGGCTGGGTTCCTCCAGCCCTAGAACTAGATGAACTGTGCACACACCACCAGCAGAGCAAGTCTGAGAGGACCAGGTCAATCAGCACTCTCCAGCTGATCCCCTCATGCCTTCCTCTACTCAATCAGCTGGGTTGAGCAGCACTTTCAGCTCCCTCCCTCCCCCCACACCCATGTTCCCAACTTTAACACATCTCTATCCCATTTCACATTACAATTGTACTGGTAATAACCCACTTGATGAGCAAACCCCACAGTATTTTGGGGGCACTACAAGGATCTTTAGCTTAGGTACAAGAAGCGTCACTGCAGAGAGAAATGGGGGAAGCTAAAACACAAAAGATTAAAATTCAGAGAGAGAGAGAGAGAAGCAACCAGCTGAACACAGAAGTTATTTATTGAATCATAGTGATAACTACACCAGGAGGGCTAAACAACATAACAGTTACATTTTAAAGGTGAATACCTGAGGTAGAAAAGAAAACGAGAGAGAGAGAGAGATGGATCTCACCCACTCCATAAGGCTTGAACTGGTCGCGGATTTCCAGGTGATGGTGGTAGCTCAGAGTCCTGAGTGCTGGAGACAGGCAGAGCCCTCAGCACGATCAGTCAGGAGATGGAATCCAGTGGAACTGATGCAGAGTTTGGATTTATACATCAGAACCCTTCCTGGGCATAGGTAGGGGGGTTGTAGAGAAAATACAATGGTTCAAGGAGAACATAGATTTGTTTATGAGTAAACTGATGACTCAAGGGTTTTCTTCTTTGCCTTTGTTCCTGTCTTTCCTGAACAGCACATACCCTTCAACCCTTGACTCCAGCCATGCCTATTCCACCAGGTTCTGTTATCCTACAGTGTCTGGTTTCACTTCCTGCAGCAGGAGCTCTAGTTCCTCCTTTTGTTACCCAGCCTCCTTGCCTTGGTGTACAGGCATCTTAACTGTGTGCTGCTTGGCCTTCACCCACATTCCTCGCTCAATTGGGTACAGTCATTCTGCTTCCAGAATCGCCTTCCTGCATGGAGGGAGGGGAGAATCCCTCCGCTCCCCAAGCCAGACATGGGCACACTGGTGGCTGTGGCTCTGAGACAACTGGAAACACCCCAGTGGACGGACAGGCTGGGCTGGAGGGAGGTGAGGGCCTTGAGGATGAGCCCTCCCCAGCTAGGGTTGAGACCCAGAGGGACCTCATCCATGGGGAGCAGGGGGCCTGGTGCAACACCCGGACCTGTTCTCAGCTCCCTGCCCCCTCAGGCAAGACCTCTGTCTATGTAGCCTCAGACTCTGCTCAGTCCCCTGAGATGCTCCCTCCATGCCCCCCGTGACAGGACCCACCTTGGCACAGGGTCGTGTTCCTGTTGGAGGGGACGTAGCCGGCCCAGCACTTACACCAGTAGCTCCCATTGGTGTTGATACACATGACCTTGGGACTGCAGATATCTGAGGTCTTGCAGCACTTGTCGATGTCTGAGAAGGGGCAGCGGGGAGAGAGGGGGTCACACATAGCAGGGCAGGGGGCGCACTGGGGGCAAATGACCATGGAGATACCGCCCACCCATTGCAGGGGGCGTGGTCGGTCGGTCAGTCTGTCTGCTCCATCTACCCTCCCCTTCATTCTATTCTCCTTTCTTCCCTGCTATTTGCAGGGCCTCAGTCCCTGCAGCACAACCTCTCCCACCCCATCCCAGACTGGGGACCAAATCTTATCCAGACCAGGACCCTGCGATCCCCTCCCTGTATCAGCCCTGACAGAATGGGGTTAAGGGGGGGCCCGATCAGCCAGTTAAGCTGCAAAGGGGAAGTGACTTGGGCTGCGTGCAGGGCGCTAGCTAGAAGGAAGCTCGTCTGGGAGGGGACAGGTGGAGCTTCTCTACAGCCCGAGGGCTGGGCCTGATGGTGGGGGCCTGAGGCGAGGGGGGCTAGGAGCCCCGGAGGAAGGGTTTCAATAGCAGGCATAGGAGAGAGGGGTCTGACTTTGAAAGGCTTCCCCAGAATGGGGATCACAGCGTGACCTGGCCGGACGGTAGAGACACGGGGCAGCCGCGAATCCGGGAGCTGCAATGGTGGAGAGAAGAAAGGGGGTGCTGAACTGGAGCTAGTCACAAGAAGGGGAAGCCACACTCAGCGTTAAAGACCCCAGCCCGATGGATCCCCTCCTCATTTGGGATACACTCAGCCCTGCCTCTCCCATGGAGCACTAGGAGAAGGGTGGATGGGCTGTGCCCAGGGGAGTGCAGGGGAATTGGATGGTGTCCCTTTAAATTAGTTTGTTTGCTCTCTGATGGCACTCGGGGGTCTATGGCAGAAGTCCTCAGACCCCCGACATGCGGCCAGTGCACCCACCTGTACTGACCTGCACAACGTGAGTCCCAGGACCCAGGTGACCGGTGTCCTGAGTATTAAACAGTCAAAGGTCAGTTTCACAGCTACACCGAGGCCCTGCTGGGCCACTGTGGCAGCGTAATGGACTCTGACAATCCCCCCATCCTGTGAAGGGGCCTCCCCAGCCAGCCTGGAGCTGGTGTAAGGGCCCTGCACCCACCATGCAGGCCGCCTGTTGAAGGGGGTGGTTCAGGGCATGGCCGTAGTACCCTGCGCTGTGGCTCTTCTCAGCACCCTGGGGCCAATCAGGGCAGATTGGGGACCTGGCTAGAGCATAGGGCACTGGGCCTATTCTCTGCTCCCCAGGACCCATGGCGGAGGATCGGGGGCATGGCTGGGGCACACTGCGCTGTGCCTATTCTCTGCTCCCCAGAGCCCATGGGGGCAGAGCGCACTGTGCTATGTCTATGGACCATATATGAGGCTCCTTCCCAGGCTCAGGGAGGCCCTAGCAGCGAGGCTTCCCACCCGTCTCCCTGGTGCTTTTCTGCAAACCTAGGGGTTTAGTCCCAATCCAAACACCAAGGCAGGGGAGATCCTGGCCCCCATGTGCTGGGGCAGCAGTTGAGGGTCAAGGCTGATCACAGCCCCGGTGAGTGGATCGGGTGCCTTTGCCGCAGATGGCAGCAGCCTCTGGCACAGCACCAGGCCTGGAATGAGCCCAGGGGTGTGCGGGACTGAGCAAGGGGAGAGCTCAACCTGGCAGCTGTTCTCACTTCTGTGCGGGAACTTGGCGTTCCCAGACCTGGACTCGTATTCATCGATGCAGCAGAAGGAATAATTCCCAGTCACATTGGTGCAGTTGGTGTTGGGTCCGCAGTTTACTCCACTGAGCCCCAGACACTTGTTAATATCTGCTTCCCAGTCTTTATTCAGGCCATGTACATTGTCAACCGGACAGTCTCTACGCAAAAGACTAAATGGACACAAATCTGACATCAGGAATTTATACATTCAAAAACCAATAGGAGAACACTTCAATCTCCCTGGTCAGTCAATACAGTTCTAAAAGTGGCAGTTCTTCAACAAAAAATCTTCAAAAACAGACTCCAACATGAAACTGCAAAACTAGAATAATTTGCAAACTGGACACCATCAAATAGGCCTGAATAAAGACTGGGGTGGTTGGGTCATTACAAAAACTAATTTCCCCCATACTAATTTGACCCTACTGTTACTCACACCTTCATGTCAACTGTTTGAAATGGCCACTCTATTACCACTACAAAAGTGATTTTTTCTCCCTTGGTATCCTATTGTAATTGAATTGACTGACCTCCCACTTGGTAAGGCAACTCCCATCTTTTCATATGTTTTTATTTTACTCTGCTACTGTATTTTCCACTCCAGGCATCTGATGAAGTGGGTTCTAGCCTACAAAAGCTTATGCTTTTCAAGAAGATGTGGAGAATTGGAGAGGGTCCAGAGAAGACAACAGAATGATTAACGGTCTTGAGAACATGAGCTATGAAGGAAGGCTGAAAGAATTGGTTTTCTTTAGTTTGGAAAAGAGAAGAATGAGAAGGGACATGATAGCAGTTTTCAGATATCTAAAAGGATGTCATCAGGAAGAGGGAGAAAACTTGTTCACCTTAGCCTCTAATGATAGACAAGAAGCAATGGGCTTAAACTGCAGCAAGGGATTTAGGTTGGACAATAGGAAAAGTTCCTAACTGTCAGGTGGTTGGACAGTGGAATAAGTTGCCTAGGAGGTTTGGATCTCCATCTCTGGAGATATTTAAGAGCAGGTTAGATAAATGTCTATCAGGATGGTCTAGACAGTATTTGGTCCTGCCATGAGGGCAGGGGACTGGACTCGATGACCTCTCGAGGTCCCTTCCAGTCCTAGAGTCTATGAATCTATGAATCTATGCCCAAATCAATTTGTTAGTCTCTAAGCTGCCACAAGACTCTCGTTATTTTTTGCTGATACAGACTAACACAGCTACCACTCTGAACCTTTCCAGTTCTGAAGATTCTGGGTTTTCTTTCTGTTTGTAAACCCTATGGTCAATTGCTTGACCACACCTTGGTTCATTATGCAATATGCCAAGAGACCAATAACCAATATCGGTCCGGTTTATTGCTAAAGTCAGTAACAGCATATTACAAGAACAAAGGTTCAATACAACTCCAATTTTCAGGAACTCATCTCCTGAAGCAGTGCTGAATTCACCTTACAAGAAGGCTTGTGTCCACAGTCACACCATAAAGCTGTCCTTTTTATACCAAACTGTTCACAAGGAAGAGTACTGTATGCACCCTGTGAGGCTATCCTTAACCAATAACTTTCTACCTTGTTTTTCCTGGTACCACATGGTACCCTTAGCTCTTTGTTCTGGGCTCAGGATTCAGGTACCAAGAGTGTGATGCAGTCCTAGGCTTGTCCCATATATTGTCCTATCTTTGGGACATTCCAATGAGAGTAACTCCCTGCCTGTTACTACAGTAGAACACCCATATGTGCTGATCCTGACAGTTTTCCTGGCTAATGCAAGGTGTTATGGGTATTAGCATAGGTGAATAAGATTATAGGAAGATACAGGCCACTAGTTCAGGCCATGTAACTGCTAGAGGTGTATTATAATGGGATGTTATATGTGTTGTTGGACGGTTTATTCTTTCACTCTCACCCTTCCATGGTCGTTCTTACATGACCAGAGAGCAACAATACCCGAAATCCAAAGGTGCAAACAATTCAATGTTTATCGGGTGAACTTCAGCAAGCTTAAATCAAGTTTGTTTTTCCTTATTTTCGAATCCCAACTTACTTCCTATTTGCCCCTAATTATATAGCAATATTCACAGCTATACCTTAACAATCATTCTACTCAAATTTACCTACCATCCTAACAAATTGTAACATGATTAGCTACATTATATCCACCACCTTAATTATTTACACCCAGCAAAATTATTACAGCAGACAGAAACAATCACAGAACCAGACAGAGGCTATGCAAATAAACATACAAAACATACAGAAGTGAGGATTTCACAACTACGTTTCTACGACATAAGGTTTCTCAGCTGTGTCTATTAATAAGTAAGTTCTTACCAGACAGAAAACTATCAAACTAAATTTCTTTCATATCTTCTAGGCTCTTCCTTTCTCTGGAGGTGATAGATCGGATCACCTTCCTACCAGCTTCTGATTGCCTTATTTCCATATGACTAAACAGGGACTCAGACTGTCCAGTGAGAGAAGCGCCTTACACAGATAGACAATGATTTTGATTCTTTCTTTTATACCTCTGTAAGTAGCTAAGGGATAAGAACACACCTAAATTCTTAAAGTATAGGCCTTTGCAGACAGGCTTGAATATATATCCTATGTTAAGCACATACTATCCATATTATATATGTATTTGAATCATACGTATTGATCATGTAATACATTAGCCCAGCATATATGGTGAACACTTCAGAATAGATTTTCAACCAGACCGATCCATAGTTATTCCCTGTGATTCAGTAGCTGTGAAAGGGGTGAAAAGCCATCTGGGACCCCTCCACACTCTGGTCTCAAAGTGAGCCCTTCTCAGCCAGCCCCAGGAATCTGGCCCCGTAAATCTAAGGGTGTTTCAGAGAATCTGCACTGAGTCTCCGCTGGTGCAACGTGAGCATTGGAGTTAGCAGAGGAAATTGCATGTTACACCAATGTAGCATATGCCTAGGGGTAAACTCTAGCTCGAGGAGACAGACCCAGGCTTGCTCTGCAAAAACTTGAAGTGTGGCCACGCATGGGCAAGTAGCAGGACAGTCTCCCTGCCCCGACTACAATCCTGTCCAATCCACAGGTACACACTCAGGGCGGCCAGCCTCTCCCACCACCACGGTGACATGTCTATTTCTAGCTAGATGAGTGCTAGTGTGACTATGTCTTCTCGAGCTGGAGCACTCACCATCCAGCCCCAGTGTAGACAGACCCGTAGGCACCTCTGCACTCTCCTAGCCCCACCCGAGTTCAACCCATGGACTTTGTTCCACTCACCCAGTGGATACACGTCACCTCGGGTTCCCATGATGGCTCAGATGCTACCAGGGCAGGAGGTCAAATTGTGAGGATTTTGAGCATTGCCGCCTCCTAATCTTCGATAACTTAGACAGGAAACCAAGCTGACTCATGTCCTGTAACATTATATCGTATCAACAGTCAGCACTGCACACAGGAAAGCGCTGTTTTCTCAGCACACCCTGCTCTCCTTCCTTCTGTCCTACCACTTCTCCCAGATCCATTAGCATTTACTTTCCTGAGTACCTATGGGGAAAACTGACCCCAGTGCAGAGGGCCTAGCACCACTTCACAGAATCACAGAAATGTGGAGTTGAAGGGACCTCAGGAGGTCAAACAATCACCCCCATATGCTGAGGCAGGACCAAGTGCACCTAGACCATCCCTGGCAGATGTTTCTCCAATCTGTTCTTAACCCCCCACAATAACAGGGATTCCACAGCCTCCCTAGGTCACTTGTTCCTGTGTTGAACCATCCTTAGAGTTAGAAAGTTTTTCCTAATATCTAACCTAAATCTCCCTTGCTGCTAACTAAGCCAATTCCTTCTTGTCCTACCCTTGATGGACATGGGCACCAACTGATCACAGTCCTCTTTATAACAACCTTTTGTATATTTGCAGATTGTTATCATGTCCCCCATCAGCCATCTTGTCTCTGGACAAAATATGTCCAGTTCTTTCAACCTTTCCCCAGATATCTGCAGCCCCAAGGCCACTAGTATCAACTCCATTGGGAGATACCGGTGTAAGTGCTGGGCTGGCTACGTCCTCTCCACCAGGAACTCAACCTTGTGCGAAGGTAGGTCCTGCCACGAGGTGCATGGAGGGGGCAGCTGGCAGAGCTGGGAAGGGCCTGGGTTACACAGGCAGAGTTGTTGGCCGAGGGGGCAGCGAGCTGGGAACTGGTCTGGGACAGTGCGCCAGCCCCCTGCCCTCCATGGACGGGGTCCCTCTGGGTCTCAGCCTTAGCTGGGGAGGGCTCAGCCTTCAGGCTCTCACCTCCCCCCAGCCCAGCCTGTCCGTCCACTGGGGTGTTTCTGTTTGTCTCAGAGCCACAGCCACCAGTGTGCCTAGGTCTGGCTTAGGGAGCGGAGCAGGGGCTGTGCCAGGGCCAGGCCAGGATTACACCAGAGCCAGGACAGGGAGGGGTCAGCAGGGCTGCCAGGAGCCAGGCGTCTCGTCCCTAGGGTTGCCAACTGTCTAATCACACAAACCCAAACACCCTTCCCCGAGGCCCCTGCACTGCCTACTCCATCCCTCTCCCTCCGCCGCCCGCTTTCTCCCACCCTCACTCACTTTCTCCAGGCTGGGGCAGGGGGTTGGGGTGTGAGAGGGGGTGCAGGCTCCAGGTCAAGCCTGGGGAATGGAGTTGGCATGCAGGTGAGGTTGTGGGGTTCAGGCTCGGGGATGGGGCTCAGAGCTCAGGCAGAGGGTTGGGGCATGGGAGGGGGAGCGGGATACAGGTCCTGGAACAGACTTTGGGTGCCAGAGGAGGCTCAGGTGGCGCTTACCTTGGGCAGCTCCTGCTCGGCAGCGCAGCGGGGCTAAGGCACATGTAAAGGTGGGTTCTCCCCAGCGGGCAGAGGCATCTGTACCCAGCAGGTCTCTCTGCAGAGCAGATGGAAACACGTCAAGAAGCCTCAGAGATGGGAGCAGGAGGGACAGGCAATGCCGAGTGTAAATGGACGGGAGAGAGAGACAGAGTGAGACGGGGAGGAAGGAAGGGAGTTTTGGAGCAGCCGCATGTTAAACTATTGGCAGCACAGGACTGGCATGTGCACAGAGAGCAGCCATCGGGGCTGGGAAGAGAAGGGGATTTTCCGTAGGCAGGAGTGAGTTGAGATGAAAATCTGATATGAATGCTCTAATGTCTGCTCCTCTCTTCCCATCGCTCCAAGCCCCCAGCATTAACTCCAGCGCTGAGTTTGAGGGAATTAAAGCGACGTGCAGGAATTTCTCTCTGCAGGTACGTTTGACCCCATCATTCATTTGTTGGGGATTTTGCCCTCTGGTTTTTACCACCAATACAGAAATTCCCAGACAAAAACCTTTGCTGTTGGTATTACAGTGACCCCTGTAAACCCCAATCCAAGATCAGGGCAATTCTGTGTTTGTTTCTTTCATCGCTGGGACTCGATCCTCCTCATCCCTCTAGCCGAGCGGAAGAATTACTTCTTGCGTCTTGCTTACAACACTCCCGCTAGCACAGGGGTTCTGAAACTGGGGTTCAGGACTGTTAGGATATAGATATTCAGGCCTGTCTGCAAAGGCCTATACTTTAAGACTTATCACTTAGCTAGTTATAGGGGTATAAAAGAAAGAATCAAAAAACACTGTCTGTGTAGTGGCCTCTCTTACTGTGACAGTCTGAGGCCTGGTTCTTTAGCAGCCATAAACTGGGAAATGCATGGTCACGTCCTCACATTCCAAACTAGTCGTATTAAAATAAGGCAATCTGGGACTGTTAGGAAGGTGATTCGATCTATCACCTCCAGAGAAAGGGAAGAGCCTAGAAGATGTAAAAGGAAACTTAGTTTAATTGCATCCTGTCTGGCAAGAACTCCCTTATCCATAGACATAGCTGGAGAACCCTTATGTCTGTATAGATGTAGTTCTGAAATCCTCACTTCTGTAATGTTTTGTATGTTTATTTGCATGGTCTCTGGTTGTGTAATTGTTTCTGTCTGCTGTATAATTAATTTTGCTGGGTGTAAGGTCCATTGAGGTTGACTCAGGGCCCCACTGGGACCTGAAGCTAACTGGGTCTAGAAACCCTTTGTCCTTCCTTCTTCACTCCTGCCTCCCCATCCCTCCATTACAGATGCCAGGGAACAACATTGTCACAAAGCCCAGCGGTTTCCTAGGCTGTCTCTGTGCTGCATCAGGCAGCTGCTCAGAAATGTCTGGCAGGGCAGGGACAGGGCACAGATCCTGCTGCCTGAAACACTCAGGTCACTGACACATGAGTTGAAGGAGGATCCCCATTAACTGTTAGCAGTATAGCACCTCTGATGAACAACAACAGTTCTGAAACACAAGGGCGGCATGTGGGTGGATACACAAACATGCACTCACACAAACACCACTAGTGGGTGCACCCCCTCCCCACAGCAGTGGAGGGCACAGATCTTGTCTGAGGAGTATCTATATGTCTCCTTCCCTCCAGTGAGACTCCTAATCTGCACAGCAGCACGCAGGGCTCTGGGGCACACTCAGGGCACTAGCCTTCAGGGCACATTTAAGGGGTGGAGCCTCTCCTCTCCAGTGATAACACCACACTTCCATCTCCAGACGTGAACATGAAACTGTCTAACATTGAAATAAAGAAAGAGCAAAAACTGCTGCTCCTGCTGCTCCGCTTTCCCTGCAGAGAGACCCAGGGCAGAGGGTGAGTTCTGCAGCTCCTGAAGGGCGACCGACATTGGTGTTTGCCTTATGCAGGACCTGATCCTGACACCCACATTGAGAGAATAAACTTTTATATCGGATGTGTCCAGGAATGTACAATGGTTGTTGCCACAGCGAGAGGTTCTCTGTGAGAAAGGAAACAGTTTCTAGTAATAGCAGGAATACATCAAGGCTTGGGACTAAGCCCTTTTTTGTTCACATTGGTGCTGGATGCATTGACAGAAAAGCAGACAGAGGGGAGTCCCCTGGCACGTGTCTTTTACAGATGTTGTAGTGCTTGTGTTGGAGAGGAAAGAGGAAGTGACGGAAGATGCAGAGAGACATGGAGTGCATATTGGAAAGAAACGGCATGAAATCAGCAGAAGAAATCAGAGTATAATGGTCTGCAGAGTCAGTGCTCTCCTGCAGGAAGACAATGGGTGTATAAGTCTGGGGACCAGCCACTACAAAAACTACAGAAGTTTAGAAGGTTTGATATCGATTTGCAAAACACCTAGAAGGTAATAAGGTGAATAAGTAACAGTCAGCATGGATTTGTCAAGAATAAATCCTGTGAAATCAACCTGACAGCTTCCTTTGCAGGTAACAAGCCTTGTGACTGGGGAAGCAGTAGATATGTATATCTTGGACATTAGTGAGGTTTTTGACCACCGTCTCATGGACAATAACCAAACTAGAGAAATACACATCTATATGCAGCCACTCTAAGGTAGGTGCATAACAGTTTGGAAACGTTCCCAGCGAGCAGTTATCAGTGGTGGCACAGTCAATCTGGAAGGACAGAACAAGTGGGGTCCCGCAGGATCAGTGCTGGGTCTGGTTCTGTTCAATATCTTCATCAGTGATTTAGATCATGGCACACAGAGAACACTATAAAGTTTCGGATGATCCCAAGCTGGGAGGGCTTGTAAATTGCTGTGGAGAGATCGACTAAAATTCAAAATGACTGGACACATTGAGAAATGGTCTGAAGTAAATAGGATGGAGTTCACTAGGAAAATGTAAAGTTCTCCATTTAGCAAGGAACAATCAGTTGCCCACATGCCAAATGGGAACTGACTGCCTAGGAAGGAGCCTGCGGAAAGGGTCTGGGGTCAGAGTGGATCACAAACTAAGTAAGGCCTGGTCTACACTACACGTTTATTTTGAATATAGCAATGTTAAACAATTAACGCTGCACCCGTCTACACAACGAAGCTCTTTATTTCGATATAAAGGGCTCTTAATATCAATATCTGTACTCCCTCCCCGAGAAGGGGAGTAGTGCTGAAATCGGTATGGCCATTATCGGATTAGGTTGTGTGGCCTGCAATTCGATGATATTGGCCTCAGGGAGCTATCCCACAGTGCACCATTGTGACCACTCGGACAGCAATCTGAACTCAGATGCACTGACCAGGTAGACAGGAAAAGCCCCGCTAATTTTTGAATCTCATTTCCTGTTGCCCCAGTATGGAGAGGTGATCAGCAACAGATCACCATGCAGTCTGAGAAGAAGAAAGAGCTCCAGCATGGACGGCACGGGAGGTACTGGATCTGATCGCTGTATGGGGAGAGGATTCGTCTAGCAGAACTACATTCCAAAAGACGAAATGCAAAACATTTGATAAACTCTCAAGGGGCATGATAGAGAGAGGCCACAATAGGGACTCACTATAGTGCCAGTGTGAAGTTAAGGAGCTCAGACAAGCCTACCAGAAAACCAAAGCAAATGGAAGGTCCGGGCAGAGCCGCAGACATGCCACTTCTATGCTGAGCTGTATGCAACTCTAGGGGCGGAGAGCCCACGTTACCCCACCCCTGACGTGATCGAGGAGGGATAATTTCAGCCATGCTGAGGAATCTGCGCGACAGAGAAGATGAGGAGAGGAGGAGGACGAACGACGAGCTTGAGGAGAGCACACAGCTCTCCTTCTCCCCCAACAGCCAGGATCTTTTTCTCAGCCTGACTGAAGTACCCCCAACCCTCCAAGGCGGCATGCCAGAACCATGAAGCCATGGATCACAAGCTAAATAAGAGTCAAAAGTTTAATGCTCTTGCAAAAAAACCAACCTCATTCTGGGATATATTGCACAGTAGTTCTCAAACTTTCCTACTGGTGACCCCTTTCACATGGGGGGAAAGCCTGTGAAGTGACGACCCCCTTCTATAATAATAAAACACTTCTTTTACATTTAACACACCTTATAAATGCGTGAAGCAAGCGAGGGTATTGGCGGTGCAGACAGACAGCTCATGACCCCCACCATGTAACCTCTTCCCGATCCGGGGGTCCCTGACCCATTTCAGAACCCCTTACTAGCGGGATGTTTACAAGACAAAGTAAGTAACTTCTCCAGTCTGCTAGAGGGATGAGGAGGAAACAGAGTCCCTAGCAATGAAAGAAAACCAAACACAGAATTCCCTGATCGTTGAATGAGGCTACAGGGGTCACCATAATAATCCAACAGCAAAGGTTTTATCTGAGGAATTTCTGTATTGGCTGCTCTCTGGCACATGCCATCCTGTGCTGCCAACAGTTTAACGTGGTGGCTGCTCCAAAATCCCTTCCTTCCGCCCGTCTCACTCATGTCTCTCTCTCCAGTCATTTACACTCGCTTGCTTTCCTCTGCTCCATCTCTGAGCTTCTTGACTGTTCCATCTGCTCTGCAAGAGACCTGCTGGTACAGAGCCTCTGCCCGCTGGGAGAAAACCCACCTTTACATGTGCCTTAGCCCCTGCCTGCCAACCAGGAGCTGCCCAGGTAAGCGCCACCTGAAGCCCCCTGCACCAACTCCTTCCAGGCCTGTATCCTGCTCCCCTCCCAGCACCAACCCCCTGCCTGAGCTCAGCCCGATCCCCGAGCCTTGAACCCTACACCCTCACCTGCATGCCAACCATTCCCCAGGCTTGACCTGAGCCTGCACCCCTCTCACACCCCAACCCCCTGCCAGCCTGGGGAAAGTGAGTGAGGTGGGAGAAGCGAGCGCCGGAGGGAGAGGGAAGGAGTAGGCAGTGCAGGGGCCTCGGGAAGGGTGTTTGGTTGTGTGATTAGACAGTTGGCAACCCTAGAGAAGAGACGCCGGGCTCCTGGCAGCCCTGCTGACCCCTCCGGTCCTGGCTCTGGTGTAATCCTGGCTTGCCCTGCACAGCCCCTGCTCCGCTCCAAGCCAGACCTAGGCACACTGGTGGCTGTGGCTCTGAGACAACAGAAACACCCCATGGACGGACAGGCTGGGCTGGAGGAGGTGAGAGCCTGAGGCTGAGCCCTCCCCAGCTGAGGCTGAGACCAGAGGACCCTCCTGGGGGGTAGGGGGCTGGC
Source organism: Chelonoidis abingdonii (assembly GCF_003597395.2). Taxonomy (NCBI): domain Eukaryota; kingdom Metazoa; phylum Chordata; order Testudines; family Testudinidae; genus Chelonoidis; species Chelonoidis abingdonii. The sequence goes on along the minus strand of NC_133773.1, from coordinate 2,570,079 downwards.
GCACTGTCCCAGACCAGTTCCCAGCTCGCTGCCCCTCGCCAAACAACTCTGCCTGTGTAACCCAGCCCTTCCCAGCCTCTGCCAGCTGCCCCTCCATGACCTCGTGGCAGGACCACCTTCGCACAGGTTGAGTTCCTGGTGGAGAGACGTAGCTGCCCAGCACTATACACCGGTCGCTCAGAATGGTGTTGATACAATGTGCCTTGGGGCTGCAGATATCTGGGAAAGTTGAAAGAACGGACATTTGTCAGAGACAAGATGGCTGATGGGGCATGATAACAATCTGCAAATATACAAAAGGTTTATAAAGAGGACTGTGATCAATTGGCTTCATGTCATCCAAGGGTAGGACAAGAAGGAATTGCTTATTAGCAGCAAGGAGATTAGGTAGATATTAGGAAAACTTTCTAAAACTCTAAAATGGTTCAAGCCACAGAACAAAGTACTCCAGGAGGCTTGTGGAATCCCTGTTAGTGCGGGGTTAAGAACAGATTGGAGAAACATCTGCCAGGGATGGTCAGGTGCACTTGTCCTGCCTCAGCAGTACTGGGGCTGATTGTTTACCCCTGAGGCCCTCAACTCCACATTTTGTGTTCTGTGAAGTGGTAGGCCCTCTGCACTGTGGTAGCTTTTCCCGTTATAACAGGTACTCAGCAAAAGTAAATTCTATGTTTCACTGGAGAAGTGTAGGCAGAAGAAGGAGAGCAGGTGCCATCTAGAAGAACCTTTCCTGGTGCGTGCGCTCTTGATACGTTATAATGTTACAGACATGAGTCAGCTTTGGTTCCTGTCTAAGTTATCGAAGCATTAGGAGCGCTGCAATGCCTCAAAATCCATCAAAATTTGACCTCCTGCCCTGAGTAGATTTCTGCCACAGGAAGCCCGAAGTGACGTGTATCCAATTGGGTGAGTGGAAAAGTCCATGTCTGAAATCTGGGTGGGGCTAGGAGAGTCACAGGGGCCTACGGTCTTTCTCACGCGGGCTGGATGTGATGCTCAAGCTCAGAACATAGTCACACTAGCCTCATCTAGCTAAAATAGCATGTCGCCGTAAGCGTGGTGGGAGAGGCTGGCCGCCCTAGTGTTTCCTGTGGATTGGACAGGATTGTAAGTAGGGGCAGGAGACTGTCCTGCTTCTTGCCCATGCGTGGCCACACTCAAGTTTTGCAGACCAGCCTGGTCTGTCTCCTCAGCTAGGATTTCTCCCTAGCAATATGCTTACATTGGTCTGAACTGTCAATTTCCTCTGCTAAACTCCCATACTCACGTGCACAACGAGACTCATACAGAATTCCTGAAACACCCTTAGATTTACTTGGCCAGATTCCTGGGGTGGCTGAGATGCTCTCACTTTGAAGACCAGATGTGGAGGTGTCCCAAGATGGCTTTTCACCCTTTCACAGCTACTGAATACAGGGACAAACTATTGATCTGTCCTGTTAAAATCTATTTCTGAAGTGTTACTTCATATATTGCTGGGCAATGTATTACATGATCAATACGTTGATTCAAATTACATATATTAATATTGGATAGTATGTGTAAATAGGTATAGATATTCAAGCCTGTCGCAAAAGGCCTATACTTTAGACTCAATTAGAGGTGTGTCTTATCCCTTTAGCTACTTAACAGAGTATAAATAGAAAACTCAAACAATTGTCTTCTGTCGTAAGGCCCTCTCTCATCTGGCCTGCAGTCTGCAGTCCCATTTGATCATTATGGAAATAAGCAATCAAAGCTGGTTAGGAGGGTGATCCGATCTATCCCTCCAGAGAAGAGGGAGAGCTAGAAGATATGAAAGGAAATTTAGTTGGATAGTTTTCTGTCTGGTAATAACTTACTTATAATAGACACAGCCTGAGAAACCTATGTCTGTAGAAACGTAGTTTGTGAAATCCCTCACTTCTTATGTTTTGTATGTTATTCTGCATGAGCCTCTGTCTGGTTCTGTGACTGTTTCTGTTCTGCTGATAATTAATTTTGCTGGGTGTAAACTAATTAATAGTGGTGGGATATATGGTTAGCTAATTCATGTTACATTTTTAGGAATTGTTAGGTAAATTTGAGTAGAATGATTGGTTAAGTATAGCTGTGAATATTGCTATATATAATTAGGTTGGCAAATAGGAAGTAAGTTGAATTCGAAATAAAGGGAAAACGAAACTTGAATTTAAGATTGCTGGAAGTCACCTCCGATACATTGAATTGTTTGCATCTTTGGATTCGGGTATTGTTGCTCTCTGGTATGTGAGTAAGTCCATGAAGGGTGTTGAGAGTGAAAAGAATAAACCGTCTATAACAAAACATATGAACAGTCCCATTTAATAACACCTCTAAGCAGTTACATGGGCCTGAATAGTGGCCTGTAATCTTCCTTAATCTTATTCACCTTGCTAAGTACCATACATCCTTGCATTGCCAGGAAACTTCAGGATCAGCACATATGGTTTCTACTGTAAGTAACAGGCAGGAGTACTCTATTGTAATGTCCCAAGATCAGGACAATATATATTGGACAAGCCTAGAGCTGCATTCACACTCTTGGTACCCTGGAATTCCTGAGCCCAGAACAAAGAGCTAAGGTACCGTGTGTACCAGGAAAAACAGGTAGAGAAGTGTTTGGTATAAGATAGCCTCACAGGGTGCATACAGTCCATCTTCTCCGGAACAGGTTTGGTTAAAAAGACACTTTGCGTGAGTGTGACTGCTGGACACAACCTCTTTGTAAGGTGAATTCAGACTGCTGTCCAGGAGACGAGTTTCCTGAAATTGATTGTATTGAAACCTTTGTTCTGTAATATGCTGTTACTGACTTTTAGCAATAAACCGGACCGATATGGTTATTTGGTCTCTTGGGCAATATTGCATAATGAACACAAAGGTGTGTCAAGCAATGACCATAGGGTTAGATA
>NC_133773.1:2485231-2567142 GCF_003597395.2 Chelonoidis abingdonii | reverse complement strand
ATCCACTGAGGTTGACTCAGGGCCCACTGGGACCTGGCTAACTGGGTCAGAGACCCTTGTTCCTTCCTTCTTCACTCCTGCTCCCCTCCTCCATTACAGATGCCAGGGAACAACATTGTCACAAGCCCACGGTTTCCTAGGCTGTCTCTGTGCTGCATCAGGCAGCTGCTCAGAATGTCTGGCAGGCAGGGAAGGGCACAGATCCTGCTGCCTGAAAACTCAGTCACTGACACATGAGTTGAAGGAGGATCCCCATTAACTGTTAGCAGTATAGCACTCTGATGACAACAACAGTTCTGAACACTAGAGGGCGCATGTGGGTGGATACACAAACATGCACTCCAAACAAACACCTAGTGGGTGCACCCCCTCCCACAGCAGTGGAGGGCACAGATCTTGTCTGAGGAGTATCTATATGTCTCCTCCCCTCCAGTGAGACCCTAATCTGGCACAGCAGCAGCAGGGCTCTGGGGCACACTCAGGGGCACTAGCCTTCAGGGCACATTTAAGGGGTGGAGCCTCTCCTCTCCAGTGATAACACCACACTTCATCTCCAGACGTGACATGAAACTGTCTAACATTGAAATAAAGAAGAGCAAAACTGCTGCTCCTGCTGCTCCGCTTTCCCTGCAGAGAGACCCAGGGCAGAGGGTGAGTTCTGCAGCTCCTGAAGGGCGACCGACATTGGTGTTTGCCTTATGCAGGGACCTGATCCTGACACCACCCTCACTCCCTTGTATAGGGCTCCCCCTCTGAGAGCATTGCTGCCCCCTGAACTGGCATTGGCTGTGATGCCCGACATCCCCTGGGAACACATGGGACGTGGCACCTGAACCCCCGGACTCCTCGCTCACAGGGCTTTTCCTTTTCTGTCCCCAGAACGTGACTCTCCCTTTCAATGCCCTCCTGATCAGCACCTCCTTCTGGGACAGCGGAGACACGGACAGGGGTCGGCCGTGACAGTCCTGCTGCAGAGCATGGAACTGGCTGCACTGGCCACTGCTCTCCGGTCTCTGGAGAGGACAACACAGAACGTGACGACAGAGTCTCTGGGTGAGGGGGGACGTGTGGCTTTCAGCGCCACCTGCTGGCTGCTGTGAGATATGGGGTTACACTCTGTGCCCCAAATCCATTGGAAGTTAGCGCCTATATACCACTGTGATGTGAGCCTGTGTTCAGTACAGACACAGAACAGCACTGCCCCTGCACCAGGATATATAACCCAGCCCCGCCAGTGTCCCCAGGAGCAACAGCAATGCCCGAGAAGGGTTTAAATGTGATATTTTGCATTTCACCACTAGGGGCTGCCACGCTGAGCCAGGCACCTCCCCTCACCCACACTACTCCCCCTGCCGGGGACGCAGCATCCCCAGGGAGACACAACCAGAATGGAGAGAGGGGATATGGGAGGGGTGATCAGTGGAACTCAGGAGGGCACCAAACTTCCACCTCCCATAGTGCGGAAGAGCTCTGAAGCCCCTCCGGCTCCAAGCGGAGCGGGAGGGGGGTGGATCTGAGTCAGAATGGACAGATTCCCAGGGAAGTGGTTTCACAGCAAGGGGCTCTGTCATTCCTCACTCCCACCCCCCGCAGCTATCCAGACATGGCTCGTCACAGGGAACTGCAGCCAGCACAGTGAAGTCTTCACCCTGAGAGCTCATGAGGAGACGATGGTTGTGCACTATGATACAGTCACTGGGGCAGCCACACAAGGTACCATCCTGGGGATGGCAACACCCAGGGCCCAAACCACGGCACAGAGCGGTTCCCTGGCACCGAACCCCAGTCTGGGTTCCCCCGTTCCTCCCTCCCTCCCCATGGATCCCCAGGCCGACCCCGGCGCCTGTCTCTAGCCCTGGCGTGCTCCTTGCTGGCTGAGGTTCTCAGGCCTTGAGCCATGGAGCTGACACCTTCTTTCCTGCCTGTCCCACAGCTTGAGCCCCGAGCAGTGAGGATTTGGGGGTGCAGACGGGAGACGGCTCATGAGAGGGTCTCTGGTATGAAGTGAGCCCAGAGAATGGAAAGGGCAAGGACGCCCTAGTCTAGATAGACCCCCAAATGGAGATGTGGGGGACCAGAGTAACGTGGACCCTCAGCTGCCTATTCAGGGCCCCGAAGCCTCACTGTGACCCCTGGGCACCTGGCCGGCTCATTCTTTGCCATAGCAACTCCATCTCCCTAACAAGGGATCACCTCCTCTCCCAGCAGGTTTGGGGACTACTGCTTTTATTTCCTACTCCACCCTGGACTCCATCATCAGTGCAAGACGTCTCAGCGAGGGAAATCAACCAGGTGGTGGGAAGCTGGAGAAAAGTCACCTCAGCTCCAGGGTGGTGAGTGGGGCCGTCGGAGAAGGGAGACCCATTCACCTCTCCAGAGCCGCAAACTTCACCCTGCGCCACAGACAGGTGCGTGGAGGGAGATCCCCTCGCTTTGCTCCATAGCTGGGGCTCCAGAGAGGTACCATCTCCTTCTGGGCATTTGGACCGTGCTCCCTTTCTGGCTCCTGATGGTCCTGAGAAGAGGAGGCCTCCTTATTCCTGATGCACTGGGGCTGTGTTACTGGAGGAGGTTACCGGGGGTCACGCCACAACACAGGGTTGTGCAAAGTGCTCTAGGGTAAGAGCTCCGCCTAGCTCACCCCTAAGCCGGAATAACTGGAAAGCGGCTTTGCGTAGATAGTGGGGTTCAGGGAGTCAGCACGAAACTCTTTGATACAGTAATGAAGTGGTTAGGGTGCGTACGTGTGTGTGTGTGTGTGTGTGTGTGTGTGCGCGCGCACAGCACTGCCCTCTGCTGCATGCTGTCGGAACTGCTCAGCTCACATTCCTTATTGTGACAATAGGCTGGGCAAGGATTTATCACCCTTTTTTCCAATAGCAGGGCCTGGGCTTTTGGAACAGCAGGATCTGTGTTCTCTCTCCGCTGCCACTGGGATGGCCCCAGTGGGCACTAGGGGCTGCGTGGGGAGAGTTGTGGAGCTATCAGTGGCCTCAGGTTTGCAGCAGACGTGATAACAGAAACAACGTTCTGTGGTCCCATGAGGATGAGGATGATTCTGTTGTGTTTCCAGGCCAAAAAAGAGGAGGAAGAGGCTCTCTGCATCCAGGGCCGGTGCTTGCATTTAGGCAGCCTAGGCAATGGCCTAGGGTGCCAGGATTATTAGGGGCGGCATTTTGCTGGAGGGGGTGGCAGACGGCTCCAGTGGAGCTGCCGCAGTCATGCCTGCGGACGGTCCGCTGCTCCCGTGGCTCTGGTGGACCTCTCGCAGGCACGACTGTGGCAGGTCCACTGGAGCCGCGGACCAGCGCGTGGGGCAGCGAAATTGCTGTGCGCCTAGGGCACTAAAACCCCTAGCGCCGGTCCTGTCTGCATCTACTGGAAAGTAGTGGCCGAGAGCGGCAGCTGGTCTCCGGATGGCTGCACCGCCATGCACACGAACAGCACTCACACCACCTGCAGCTGTGACCATCTCTCCAGCTTCACCGTCCTAATGGCTCCCATCGCAGTGACGGTATCTCACCGTGAGACTCGGGTCACAGGGCAGGACCCTGAGCTCCTCACTCAGCCGTGGGCAAAGCTCTCCCTGGAGCGACTGGAGGCTTTGCTGGGGAAAAGGCTGAGTCGGAGCTGAGGGGGCTTTGCTGGGGTCACTGGTGATTCTCCCTTTGCTGCGTTACAGGAGAGCTCCCCACTGACCATCATCACCTACATAGGACTGACCCTCTCCCTGCTGTGCCTCTTCCTTGCTATCCTCACCTTCCCCCTGTGCCGCTCCATCCGCAACGTCAGCACCTCCCTCCACCTGCAGCTCTGCCTCTGCCTCATCCTGGAAGACCTGCTCTTCCTCACCCAGGTGATCCGCATCCGCACTCAGGTATGGCCTGATTCTCCCCTGCTCTGTTCCTCCACTCGCGGCAGGGCAGGGGTGTGTGGCTTTGAAACTCTTTGTGATCCTGGATTCTGGCCTGTGCAGGACACGGGGAGGGTTCCTGGGGGGATGTTTCCACCCCATTAGGCCCCTCCACACTGGGCACAGTGCTCTGAGTGTCCACAATCCCTGGAGTTCAGCCAGTTCTATCCCTATGTCATAGTCTCCCTGTGCCTCGATTCCTCTCCTACGTGACTTGCCTATAGTCACCCAGGGACTCTGTGGCAGGGCTGGGAACAGAACCTGGATCCCCTGAGCCCTGCTCCCCTCCTCTAACCACTAATCTCTGCTCCCTTCCTGCATCAGCAATGTGCACCTGCAGGACTCTCCAGAAACCAAGGTACCTTCCATCTCTGGGTCATGGAGCACTATTCCTGGAGAGCTGAGCTAACAAGAATCCCGGTGTCACCCCCCCCCGGCAGGTCTCCCCCATACTCAGCATTTCTCTTCCCCACCGCAGTGTCCCAGGGCTCTCTGTCTCCCAGGTGGCATGTGCTGTCATTGCTGGCCTCCTACACAACCTCTTCCTGGCCTGCTTCACCTGGATGTTACTGGAGGGGCTGCACCTCTTCCTCACCGTCAGGAACTTGAAGGTCGTGAATTACACCAGCGCCAGCCGGTTCAAGAAGAGATTCATGTGCCCGTTCAGCTATGGATTCCCAACCCTGGTGGTGGCTATTTCTTCAGGGGTGAATCCTGAAGGCTACGGAACTTCCACACAGTACGTGCAGCGCCCATCCCGAAGGGGAGCTGGGATGGGGCTTCCATGTGCTTGTCCGGCTCACCTCAGGTCTGACTTGAACCTAGATTTCCCTGCTCACCCTGCCTGGGAGCTGAATGTCCCCCTGGGACCCTTCCCATCCCCAGGGACACTAAGCTGCCCCAAGCGCTGTAGTTGAGGTGCCCCCTGTCAGACATCTACACTCCTCACCCCACTGATGATGTGGAAGAACAAGCCAGAAAGATCCCACTGGACTCCCAGCTCCCAGGCTGGGTTTGTGGGGCTGGTGGGTAGGAAACAAATGCACCTTCTTACTGTGAGCAAATCCCTGAGCATCCCCTCTCTAAAATGAGTGACTCCACTAAAACGGGGCGTGGTCTATTCTAGACACCCGAGGCTAGATCCTCAGCTGGTGTAAATCAAGGCAGCTCCACTTCCTTCAGTGCAGGTAGGCCAATGTCCCTCCGCTGCATGTCTGGCCCTCCATCAATACTGCGCCCATCCGCCAGGAAGGGTCATTTGAAGAGGTGGAAAAGGAAGTGGTGGCTGAAAACAGGAGATGCTGAGGTAGATGGGGAGGGCTGTTTGCCTGCTACCTGCAAGAGAGTTGGCCATGTCACAGGCAGGCTGAGATCCATCTCGCTTTTGAGACCCAGCTGCCCTGTGACACCTCCTCTCTGCCCCTGGGGCTGAAAAAAGGCACTAATCCCATTAAAGTCACTTTCTTCTTCCTCCCTGTCTGTAGCTGCTGGCTCAGCCAGGAGAGAGGCTTTCATTGGAGCTTCCTGGGTCCAGTCTGTGCTATAATCCTGGTGGGTACCTCACAGAACCACAGGGCCACATTCTCCTCTCACCTCTGCGACCCCATTGATTTCAGTGAAGGAGGGAGTGGAATGTGGCCCATAAAACATAAGGAAAGACCCAGTTAGGTCCCACCTGGCTCATCGGCTGTGGTCAATCCCTGGATGAGTCCCTGTGCTGTATCCCCAGGCCTGCAGCCGTTACTCAGGCACAGCTCCCAGGGACATCAGCAGGAGTTTTGCCAAGTGAAGACAGAAGAGTTTGGTTTAGTTGAGTTAACGACCCAAGGAACGAGGAAGGGAGAGGGCTCCAGTCTGCATTCTCTGCCTCAGCTGGTGTCACCAGCCCCGGATGGGACGTTTTACAGGAAATATTTCCCACTGTTCCCACAGATAAATATAACATTCTTTGTGCTGACCCTGTGGATCCTGACAAACAGACTCTCCTCCCTCAATGCAGATGTGTCCACTGTCAGAGACCACAGGTGAGAGGGCAACAAAACAGTCCTGGAGGGTCAGATGTCTTGGTTTGGAAGGTCCTTGGCACCGGAGGGGGTGGGGGATTGCAGGAGGGGAACAGCATATCTAGGATCCATAGGAATGAATTCCCAGTGTGTTTGCATTGACAGTAACCCTGTCCCACACAGGAAAGCCAGGGATGGCAGCTCCACCCCACTCTGCCCGGATCCTCCTGACCCAATTGCTCTCCATAGAGTTATTGTAACGGGATCTCTCCATCTGCCTTTATCCAGGTTACTGACCTTTAAAGCCATCGCCCAACTCTTCCTTCTGGGCTGCACATGGAGCCTTGGTCTCCTCCAAGTCAGCCCAGCAGCTATGGTCATGGCGTATTTATTCACCATCATCAACAGCCTGCAGGAAGCCTGCATCTTCCAGGTGCACTGTCTCCTCAATGGCCAGGTAATACCCACGGCCCATCAGTGCCCACACAGCACCTTCACCGGCCTCACAGTGGCCATGTCTGATCTTCTCTGTGTAAGTTACATAGTGCAGTGACTGTGTCCCTCACTCTCCAGGTGAGAGAGGAATACAGGAGATGGATCAAAGGATTCCGAATGTTCAGCACGAAATCTCAAACATCCGATCTGTCCATGTCTGCTGTTCCACTGCCAGCACCAAGACGGTAAGATGTCCTCTGCTCTGTTCCAATACCAGCCTGTGACACAGTCATCTCTAGCTGGGTCTCATTGCTGCTGTAAAGGTGCTTTGCCCCCGAATGGCGCAGGATTGGTTATGAGTCAGCTGGGAACATCACTGCAAGTGTTAGTGAGAGTTGGTCACTATCGAGGGGTATCCTAGATGTCTTAGGCACCAGAACAGAATGTCCTGTCCTGGCACTTCCACGTTCCCTTCCCTTGGCTCTTCTGGGAGCTCCAGGGGTCACTCACTGTGGACTAGGCAGGCATTGGCTCTTGCAGTGTAAAGAGCTGAACGTATCAGATTATCCCCTGGGACTGAAACCTTGTCAGTGGAGATGGATCATCCCCAATGAGCAGTCAGCACCATGAAGAATTTCCCTTGGCTCCATTATCCCTATGGGTCAGTGTCCAGGGGCTTTGTGTGTCACCTTCCAGAGACAACCTGCCAATTTGCATATTACACTCTCAGTGGCCTTGGAACCTATTGTCATTTTTCTGCTTTTCTTGCCAGATGTAACCCGTCTGGCAGGTGGAGGTAGCAGCAACCAGGGCCAGGTTCAATACCTAGGGGTTCCAATACAAAACCGAACCAGCAGGAGCCCCCTGTGATGTGGCACTCCATATGCTTTATGAAAATATGGTTATGAATATGACATAATTAGAATATACTTTATGCTAAATACCCCTTCTATGGTGTCTTTAGAAAGCTTGTAATTTGCTAAGTATGTTCATCCTATTTGTTTGCATGTGTTATTTCTATATCTGGAGTTAGGAGAATAAGATATAAACTTGTATCACTGATGTAAGCATATTAAGTGGAGGCCATTAAAAGTGCTCCAGAAACAATCAGTTGTAAATGGCTTTAGTTACTTGAAAGCCTCCCTGTGTATGTGTGGGCCAGCCCATGGGGAATGGAGACTGGTCACCTGATAATGAAATCAATCTTAATTTGGTACTTTTTTGGTACTTTTCCATTTATAAGGAGGGGTAGGGATCCAGAGAGACAAAAGATTCGCACCTTGTACCAAAGTGATAAAAGGGGGTGGAGCAGGACAAAGGGCTGCCAGTCACGAGAAAACCCCTGCTTACCACCTGAGTTGTCTCTTGGATCTAACAAATACTGTACCAGGGGAAAGGTTTGGACCTAGACTAAGAAGGAGTCTAGTCTGTGAAAGAAACTGATTGGAACATCTCTGAGAGTGAGATTTACCTGTAACCAGTTTCTTAATGTATTTGCCTTAGACTTTTGTGTTTTCTTTTATTTTGCTTTGTGACTTACTTTGTTCTGGCTGTTATTACTTGAAACCACTTAAATCCTACTCTTCATAGTTAATCAAAAATGATTTTATTTATAAACCCAAAGTAAGTGATTAATTCCTGGGAGAGCAAACAGCTGTGCATATCTCTCTATCAGTGTTATAGAGGGTGAACAATTTATGAGTTTAACCTGTATAAGCTTTCTACAGAATAAAATGGATGTATTTGGGGTTTGGATCCTTTTGGGAGCTGGGTGTCTGGGTGCTGGAGACAGGTAACCTGCTGAACTGTTTTTAGTTAAGGTCTGCAGCTTTGGGGACATGGCCCAGACCCTGGGTCTGTGTTGCGGCAGGCAGCGTGTCTGGATCAAAAAGGCAGGGTTCTGAAGTCCCAAGCTGGCAGGGAAACAAGCTCAGGGTACGTCTACACTACGGGATAATTTTGAATTAACTTAAACCAGTTTTATAAAACAGATATTATAATGTTGATAGCACGCGTCCACACTAGGCACAGTAATTCAGCGGTGTGCGTCCATGGTCTGAGGCTAGTGTCAATTTCTGGAGCGTTGCACTGTGGGTAGCTATTCCGTAGCTATCCCATAGTTCCTGCAGTCTCCCTGCCCCTTGGAATTCTGGGTTGAGAGCCCAGTGCCTGATGGGACAAAAATCATTGTGCGGGTGATTCTGAGTAACACGCCTCACCACTCCCTCGTCGAAAGCAGCAGACAATCATTTCCGCCTTTTTTTTCCTGGGTGACTGTGCCAAACAGCCATAGCACAGTAAGACTGGACCCTGCTCCAGATCCAATAACCGGCAAATCGTGGACGTTGTAAACACCATCAGCGCCATTTCGTGCAGTCCTAATGCTGAACCATGAACTGCAAGGCAGGCGAGGAGGAGGCGGCTACCGGCACAGCGCGGCGATGACGAGTGATGAAGACATAGAACACTGGATTCTCCCAAACAGCGGCCCCCTGTTGTTTTGGACTCCTACTGGTAATTGGGGCAGGTTCTAACCCACTGAACCGAGCCGATTTTGGGCCCCAGGGAAACAAGCACGAGACTGGTGACACCGCCTAGTTTGGCAGGTGTGGGACAGATTCGCAGTGGCGCGAAACTTTCGCAGCTAAGAGCACTGTTCATGGAACTTTGTGACTTGCTTCCCCTGGCCCTGAAACGCCCATAATACCCAAGATGAGAGCCAGCGCCATCACCAGTGCAGAAGCGAGTGCAATAGCCCTCTGGAAGCTTGCAACGCCAGACAGCTACTGGTCAGTCGGCGAATCAATTTGGGAGTGGGCAATATCTACTGTGGGGGCTGCTGTGATCGCAAGTAGCCAAACAATCGTTCTAAGCTGCTGCTCACGAAAGGTGTGACTCTGGGAAACGTGCAGGTCATAGTGACAAAAGCTGGCTTTGCTGCAATGGGATTCCTAAACTGAGGGGGAACGATAGATGGAACCCATATCCTCTTTATCTTGGCCCAGCGCCAGGGCCAACCCAGATGTAAACCGGCAGGGGTACTTTTCAATGGTGCTGCAATTCAACTGGCTGGATCACAAGGGACGTTTCACCAACATCCCACGTGGGATGCCACGGAAGGGTTCATCGATGCAGTGTCTTCACAAAGCACAACTCTGTTTAATACGGCTGCCAGCAAGGGAATTACTTCCCAGACGCTAAAAGAATTAAACTCCAGGGGATGTTGAAATGGCCTCGTCGCTTATCCTGGGTGACCCCAGCCATAGCCCTTGTTGATGCCACGGCTTCATGAAGCCATACACAGGCAGCCGTGGATACAGTGGTCAGGAGCTGGTTCAAACTAACCAGGCTGAGCAACGCAGGATGGTGGTAGAATGTGCATTGGCGTTTAAAAGGGCTCCGCCTGGCGATCATCTACTACTCCGCTCAGACCTCAGCCAAACCAATGTCCCGGCTTGCTAAATTTGCTGCTTTTGCTGTGTGCTCCACAATCTCATGTGAGAGTAGAGGAGACCTTTAATGTCGGGGTGGGAGGCTGAGCAAATCACCTATGCCGCTGAGTAGCGCAAGCAGAACACAGGGCGGATTAAAAAGAGCACACGCAGGAAGCGGTGCTCATGCAGAGGAAGCTTTTGAAAACATGAGTTTTTCCGCACACTGGCGCAGGCACGGTGTGACTGCTGGTTTGGTTTCCCCTTCATGAACGCGACGCTCCACATTGACTCCTTCCCTGTAAGGCACCCATGCCCTCCCCCTTTGCAATACAGCTTGCTTAAGGAAATAGAAGTAAACTATCCGCTTAAGAAATCCTGTATTCTTTACTAAAAGTCATTCCTGTTAAGCAACTCCACCCTCCCTCCCTTCGATTACCGCTTGCTTAAGTCAAATAAAGTCACTATTGTTTAAAAATCAGGTATTTTTTTATTAAAAGTCATTCCCTTGTGAAGGCTTGCCGTGTAAGGAAAATACCAGTCAGTCATCATTTAAAACAAGTCATGTACATCATGTATTAAAAAGTAATTATATAAAGTAGGCGAGAGAATTACCAAGGTATCGCGGGTGCGGTTTGGTAGGAGGGGAACGGAAAAGTACGTATAAGCACATTTCAATGTAATGACACCCCTGTTTTGGGTTGGACTACTCCACCGGGTGGATCGCATCAATGTCCCTGTACGCAAGCCTCGCCGTCCCACTGTCGACTTACTCATGCTCGCTCGACGTGCAGTAATAAGCGAGTCTATCATATTGCTTTTAAATCATAGTACTCCTCTATATATTAAAAGTACATATCCATGTATAGCAGGTGTGCAATTACGCTCTCGTATCAATTTAACAATTCATGTCTTCATGTGATTAAGCGAAAGTAATTATATAGAAAGTGAGGCGAGGAAGAATTTCACAACGTGGGTCATCCGCGAGAGTAGCGACGGTTTCGGAGGAGGACTGAGACAACAGGTCGCTTAAATGCGACAGCTAGTTCAGTGTTAATACAGACACTTCTAGATTGAGCTAATCACGACGGGTGTGGTCTGTATAAGCCTGTAGTGGACAGATAAGCCTTAGCTCCATACCTACGTCGTCCCTGTGTACAGAAGCGTGCTGTGTCGTGAAGGAGCAATATTGGCCCCAGTACTTGTGTAGAGAGCGTTCTAGAAGGTTAGACACAGGAGAGTTCCTGCTCATGGACACCTCTGTGACCCCGCTTGGCTCTTCCGAACATGTCCACGAGAGCGGGCGCGAGGATATCTGCGTTTGATTCATCGACCAGTATTGCATACTCAGCGTGGTCGATCCCTCGGCGCCACTACCGCCTCTACTAGCTCTCCCCACATGCCTCACCCTTCACTCGATTCTTCCTCGCAAGCCCATGTCCTCTCCTCTTAGAGTTGTGCCCCACACCTTTCTTCTACGAGAACGTATCAGATACTCCCTCCTATCCATCACTAGTATATGTGTCCCATCGCTGTCCTCCCCGTGATCACCAAGTCAGATCTGGTCCCCTGATTAACTTATGCTTACCCATAGCTCTCTTCTATCTGCATTTTTGATGACTACTTCAACATCGACGTGTCAATGCTGGCCATGATTTATGTGTGAGAACTAATCCATCACTCGCGTGCCTCATACTACGCCAGGGTGCTTCTGACCCTTCACGTCATTTCCTTCACTTGCCTTAATGCATGCACTAGACCATAGTGCAGGATGCTAGGCGAGGACTCTGTAAGAATCTGCTGAGCCATAGCTACATGATTAGATGTGAGCGGAATCAGGCGGCTGGCTAGATACAGGCTCTTCTCGCAAATGCGTAATCAGATGTGGTACTAGATACAATAGAGTTCTACCTCATACACGGTAATACTGATAGCTCATGCGATTAGTAGCTCACATCGCTTAGCACCATGTGAGTCACTCTATGTAACTAGCAACTGGCTCGCAGTTGTTTCATGCGTAGATCTGCCTAACATACTATGCTAGAGCTCTCTCTGGTGTTACGCTCACTCATGGCAACACCCACACAGGCCTACGGGCCATCAGGATTCACCTTTCCCATGCGGTATCGGTTCTCGATATTCTTACTTATACGTCTTTCTTTGGCACGCTTCAGACTCTTTAACTCGCACCGTGCATACATGTTTCATTTCCTGTAGCGTTGCAGAAGCAGACACGCTCCGAACGCACTCCCACCTACACACTTAAGTCCAATTTTCGTTGCTTTACCCTCCCCCACCGACATGGGATTAAATGGTCACTCACTTGCGATGAATGGACATGTCTGAATTACACAATTTTCCCTTCCCGGTGCACCCCGCCACGACACGCATCAGCTTGTGTAGGCTCGTGCAAAGGTGATACCTGCTGAGCTCACATAACACATAGAGCCGTGGCAGTATCCTGTCTTTTCCCCTTCCCCCACTGGCTAACAGTGCACAAGGAGCTTTCTTGGTCTTAGAGCATCAGTCGCTAGTAGGACCAATGGCCTCTTCTCTGTCCTCCCTTAATTAACTTCTCGAAAATTTCAACCGGTTATCAAATGAACGATATCACTACTGCTGCCAGTGTTACATGAGCGACGATATACTAGACGGCTCTTCGTTGATTTATGGCCAATACAATCCCGGGCTACCATACGCAGCTATGCTTTTGTCATGCATATGTATACCAATTGACTTGACTCTCACGTTCCTTCGGCGATGGTCAAGCCTGCTCACCCATACGCACTTTGTGTGGTCACGGAAACATAGGCGCGCGTTGTCAGACATACGCTGCGGAGATCTGGCTTTACCCTCCTCCCCCACTCTCATGCGTCAGGTTTCATGAGTATTACAGACTGCATCTGCTAACTCAGAAACTCCCTCCTCTCCTTCCCCTCACTCGCCGCCCCAGCCACCGCGTGGCTGGTTGCTGTGGAAAGAATCATACTGTCAGAGCGCAACATGAGCCGCATCTATTCCTCTCTTCCCGCGTTCCCTCTCCCGCAACGTTGTGCGTACGATTATCCATTCCTGAATGTAGGGACCACAGCCTCAGTTTTCAATGACGGATATTCATTCCTGCGTGAGGCATGGCGCCTAAGCTAGACGTGCGTACTTAAAAACACTGTGTGGACATCCGTGGTTGCTTAGAATCCGATAACTCCCTGACCGATACGCAAGCTATGCTAGTTAGTCATGCTCTAACTGTACTAAACTCCGTTCAGCGTGGTTTACTGGTCTAACGGCGGATTTTCATCGGTCGTTGGAGTACATAATTGCTCTACCTGCATGCCACTGTGTGACGGAGTCGTTATCACAAGGCCATGCCTTGCCCTCTCAGCAACTTTCTGCACAAGGTTAAGTCGCTACGGTAGCCATCCAGTGTTGATGGGACCATACGCAGCTATGCTTTGTCATGCAATGATACCCGATTACTTGCTACGTGCATGGCGTGGTCAAGTGTCCTACCATGGTGGACGGAACAAGGCTGCCTTGCCCAGAAACTTTCTGCAAAGGCTTTTCGAGTACCTCCTTTTGTCTTTTGGAACGCAGTTCTGTTAGCACTGAATCCTCTCCCCATATAGCGATAAGATTCAGTAGCTCCCGTGTGGTCCATGCTGAAGCTCTTTTTCGATTCTCAGGAGACTGCATGGCTACCTGTGCTGATGAGCTCTGCGTGGTCACCTGTGCTGATGAGAGCTCCACGCTGGCCAAACAGGAAATGATTCAAAAGTTCGCGGGGCTTTTCCTGTCTACCTGGCCAGTGCCTCCAAGTTCAGAGCGGTCACAGTGGTGCACTGTGGGATACTGCCCGGAGGCCAATACCGTCGATTTCCATCCACACTAACCCTAATCCGATATATTAATATCGATTTTAGCGCTACTCCTCTCGTCGGGAAGGAATACAGAAATCGATATAAAGTGCTCTTTATATCGATATAAAGAGCGTTGTAGTGTGGACGGGTACCCCGTTAAATCGATTTAACGCTGTTAAAATCGATTTAAACGCGTAGTGTAGACCAGGCCTCAGAGTTAATTTCATCACATCAGGTGGCAGTCCCAAGGGGATCTCTGTGACTAACCCATCCCACTCCCACCCAGTAATCTGAGAAAACTTCAACCCCCGCCCCAGGTGCCTCTAAGAGGCAATACACCCCCTCTCGAGTCTGTGTATAACAAAAAGAACTTTTAATAAAAAGGGGAAAGGAACGTGGTAGTAATCTAGGAAACCCCAGAACCACGATTCGAAAGCTTGTGACCATGAGTAAGGCAATGATATTTTTAATAAAAATCACAGCCAGGTCATGGGAAATAAAAAACAATTCACGGAAGCCTCTGACCTGTCCTGACTTTCACTAAAAATATACTGAGAAAATGAGGAGGCACCGCGGGACCCGATTCGAAGGAGCTGCCGCCGAAGTCCTGCCGTTGTTTTCGGCAGCAGCTCAATTGGCGGCATTCCGGTGGAGGGACCTTCCTCTGTGGCAGTGATTGAGCTGCCTCCAAAGACAGTGGCGGCAGCTCCTATGGGATGTTGCGGGGCCTGATTCTGGGGAATCAGCTGAATCGCCCTAAAGCTGGCCCTGCCTGTAACCTTCCTCCCCCATTAGGCTATGGAGCTCCCCACCCCCTGCTCAGTTCTGAGGTGCAAATTATTGGGGGGCAGAGCTAATTGGAGGGGAAAGGCCTCCTGTCCGTGACCTCCAGGACATAATCATAGCCTTAGCCATGAGCAAACTCCTACCCCAGAATATATTGGGCAGTGTCTTTTTCCTCAGTTTCTCCCCTTGAGGTTTGAAAGTCCAACAAATTCTCTTTTAACCTGCTTTTGCCATTTACCCCACTCACAGTTGCTGTCCTTGGTCGGCGAAGACCCAGAGTTCAGAGCGATCATGTGAGATCAGCTCCTACCCAGGGCCAGCTCTGGCTTTTTTGCCACCCTAAGCAAAAAAAAAAAAAAAAAAAAAAAACCTATGGGGGGGGCTGCAGTGGCGAAGCAATAAAAAAGGTGGCCATGTCGCCCTAGGGATTGGAGGGAAGCCACCCCTCTAGACTCTGCCGCCCCAGCATGAGCTTGCTTGGCCGGTGCCTGGAGCTGGCCTTGCTCCCGCCAGTGGGGTGGGAGGTGTGGAGATGGGTGTCGAGAAATGCCTCGGCCGCTGCTGCCACCACCAGGGCCGACGAGAGGGGGAGGAGCTGGTACAAACTACGGGGCCCCGGGGCCTGGCTACTGGTCCTGGCTTTGTTGGCTCCGTTATCCAGTCCGCCCTTGCTGGGCATCCAAAATTTTTTTCATTGGGGCCTGAACCCGCTCTCGGTGGCCTGGCCACCACCATGTTTACAACTGAGGTCTGGTCTGAACTACAGACCTATATCGGTGGAATACATCGCTCGGGCGGTGAAAAATCCACACATACCTTCCTCTGTGCGACGTAGTTATACCAACCTGACCTGTGTAGACAGCGCTGTGTGGCAGGAGAGCTTCTCCGTTGACTCAGCTACTGCCTCTTCTGGGAGATGGATTAACTATACCAATGGGTGAAGCTGTCTCCCGTCAGCTTAGAGCATCTCCATTAAAGCGTCACAGCAGCACAGTGTCCCTTGGTGCAGCTGTGCAGATGTGAGCTCTTAAGCGCAGACGTGCCACTAAGGCTCAGCGGCTAGACCTGGTTCTCAGTGATTTCAGCTCCAGCAATCACTGAACAACCAAACACTCTGAAGTGTGTCTGATCAGCTCTGTCTTTACACAGTGGCGAGGGAGATGATCAAATGGCGTCTAGGACTCTTTAGGCAGAGCCCACACCCCCGGATACAGACACCTGTCCCCACCTTCTTTCTCTCTCACTCTCAGGAGATTTGCCCCCCCCCTGCTTAATGAGTGAGGGTCAATTTAGGGCAGGCTAAGCACTGTTCTGCTCCCCTTTTCCTCACACAATCAGGGTGACAACATCTTCACGCCATCAGGGTGATCCCAATGCACTGCCCCTACTAAAGTGATTTGTAACCCACAACATGCCAACGGGTCACTTTGGCAAAGCAGCTCCCTGTGCTGAGTTCTGAGGCACAATAGGGTGCTTAGGCAAACACCGTCTGCTCCTGGAGTCTGTTCCCCCAGCTCATCACTCCATGTCAGCAGAGGAGCTCAGTCCGACCCCACTTACACAGCAATGAAGAAACGGGGAAGGAAAGCGGAGCCTGCGTGTCTGAAAACATCTCCCTGCTCCCACCCAGCTCAGGACACTTCAACCTTTGCATGGGGAGAGGAAGCTGCTGGTTCATTACAAACAGCTTGATTGCTGCTCCTCGAGGTGGGAAAAGGGAGCAGGGTCTGTCTTTCCTGCGCTTGGGAACCCTGTTGGAACGACCCCCAGCAGCTGGAATATTCCACAGAAAAATCAGCGCGTAACCCCACTGAATTCAGTAGAATTACTCCTGCCCTGCACCCGGGTAAATGAGAGCAGTAGCTGGCCCTCCTCAGTACCACACTGGTGTCCCACAGCTCTGACTCATCTGCCAAAGCCCTGGGAAGTGGCCAGTCTCCAATCTTAAGGGTGGATGCTCAGGGGAAGGAATAACCGAGGTCCCAGTCAGGAATCCAGAGGGGAATCGTCCCTAGGACATTACAAGGGCTTGTGGTTGAGGAGATACAAAAAGCCTTTCACCCCAGAGCAGCAGCTGACCCCTTGTTGAGGAGAGGGGCCAGACCAGCCTGTGTTGGACCTGCATGCTAGGGCTACCTACCTCTTCTGTAGCTCATTTCCTCAGAAGGTCTCAATGTCCTTTACAAAGGAGGCCATTATCAGTATCCCCATGTTACCTAAGGTTCCTGGGAAGCAAGTGGCAAATTTTGGAATTGAAGGTCTGGGAAGCATAGTTCCTGGGGATTGTTAGATAGTGTTGGCAGACTCTCCATACCCGAGTCTGGTGACATGGAGCTGAGCTGCATCCACACTACAAAACGTTTGGGCTCTGACCCACCCCGTAGCAGGCTGTGCAGGCCTGAGTCAAACTAACTTCTATGTGGACAGAAGTGGGTCTTGGTCTTAAACCTAGGTCAGAACCCTGGCTTAGTATGCTGTGTAGACATACCATTGATGTTTACCAAATAGGCATTATAGGCACATGTCTAGGGGCACTGGGCATTCTAAGGGCACTTTACTCTCTAAAACTGTGTGCAACATGAACGACAGTTGTAGGTGGGTGGGTGTGGGGCTGAAGATGCAGTGCCCAGGGGCACATAAAGTGTAAATCCAGCCCTGCCCTCCAGGGCTTGAGATTCTGCTACTTTAAAGTTACAAACTGATGCGGAAACATCTCTCAGGCGCCTGAGTCACTCTGATTCTAAGTAAAAAGCTTGTACATTTTTTTAACTGCTGCTTCCATTGCTGTTGCTCAGTCCGTTGCTTTGGGCCAGGTTATGCCCCCCTCTCTCAGACATTGTCTTTGAATTCCCTCATTGGTTTATAGTATTAATAATCTCCCCTGCAGCACATAGGACATTTCCAGCTGAGTGCTAGTCGGCTAATATTTTTAGTTCTTCCACAGACACAGCTACAGTTTCACCTTGCCGCCTCACTGTGTGATGACACTTGAAATGTTCTATATTAATGCTTGTCTATGGTGTCTGTGCTTGCTCTGTTCAGATCTCTTGCAGATCTTCTGAAGTTTTACCTCCTGCTTCCTGGGAGTGCAACAAACTCCTGAAGAGGGAGTAGGTTTAATTTAAGCAGCCCTGAGGAATATCACTCTGTTTGTCTTATATTTATAATCTCATTTACAAGGAAATTACTGGCTCCGGCTTTCCATGGATAAACGCTGATCCGCACTTTCTACAGGAAACTTCAGTTTTCCCATCACTCTCCAGTCTTACATTTTTCCTCATCACCAATGTTGTAAAGTGACTGCTCAGTGCAATGAAAATAAGTGCTCAAGAGAGCCCGCTGGGAACTTGCGGCTTCATTTAGATGCATCCTCACAGAATGTGTGTGTACAGGCACTGGAAGCCCCATGGATCAGTGCCTCCTGCACCGTCCCAGTGCTACCTGCCCGCTGTGATCAGCTGTTTATCGCTGGTGTAGAGGGGGTGGAGAGTGGAGGGAAAGGGTGGGAGGGGGCGGAGTGGGTTCAGGAAGAGGTGGGGCAGGGTTGTGTGCTTGGGGGAACAGGTGGAGTGGGGGCAGGTCCTGGGCCAGATCTGGGCTGGGAAGAGGAGTGGGTGGGAGTGGATGTTTGGGGGAAAGGGTGGAGTGGGGGGTCAAGCACCCTCCCAGTGATTGAGGCAGTTGTCACCTGTGTGTGTGTGAATTCCAACGGGGGGTGGTAGGGTTGTTGGTGTGTGTGTGTGTGGGGGGGGTCCCACTGACTAAAAGAGGAAGTAAGTGGCACAGGATAGCACAGGCTGAGCTAACAATCCAAGGCAGTTAGGGCAAGGTTATATCCCATAATATTCTGGGCAACTCTTCCAAGACCACTTTACTACACCCCCTTCCTCCTGCCCCAGAGAGATGGGGCAGAACCGTAGGCCCCCCTTTCCCACCTCCAGGCGCAGCAGCAGCAGTGTCCCTTTTCTCCCATAGAGCTAACAGTGGGACCCTCCCCATGTTTACCTCGGCAGCCTGGGTGTCTTGCGGGCGGAGGGGCAAGCATGCTGGGCTCTTACCTCCTGCCCCCACCCCACAAACCCCCTGCCAGGGACGGCTGGCAGAGCCCTCCTCTCCCCCGCAGGGCTCAGAGTTAATGCCCCAGTGGGAGACACAGTGCAGCTCCCCCCTCTCTGAGTGACTGTCTCACAGCCTGGACGAAGGGTGGCTGCCACACGCACTGATGTCAATAATGTCTGGTGCAGGCCAGAGCACCCTCCTCCCGGTGCAGGGCCCACCATGATCCTGTTGCTGGCACAAAGTGCCAGAGGCTAAGCAACAGCGGTTCGTGGCCCAGAGTGCGTAGCGCCAATGAACACACCAGGGTGGAGAAGCAAAACACAAGTTTATTTGAGCTCATATAAGGTGCGAGGGAGAATACAATCTCAAATCCTGCACACCTAAAACAAGCAGTTTCTTCCTTTTATATCCCAGTTGTTTACTACAAAACTTTTTCTTGCTGACTAGCTGATCTCTCACTCCCCCCTCCTTTCCCATCCAGCTGCAGTATCTTTTCTCAATCAATCTTTTTGTCTTCCCCCTTCCTCCCCCCCTCCGCTGTTGAGAGACGTATACGGTATCTTAAAACGGCCTTGAGCGTGCTTTAGCCTAGCTTCAATGTATTACAGCAGAAAACTGACTATTACAACCGAAAACTAACTGCGAACACTACATTTTTGCAGCTATTAGTACATTAGGTTAGACTAGGTTACACAAAGTGTTTAACATGGAGGAACAACGGTTCATTGAGGCTTGAGCAGGAGGGCTTCTTCGGCACTCGTGATCTTCCACCCTCCCGAGCTACCTAGATTTATGCCTAGTGACACTAACAATCCCCTCCCTCCTGGACAGGGCCCACCACAGTCCCTTCCCCCGCAATCCTCTCCCTTCTGGATAGGGCCCATTATGAGCCCCTCCATCCCTGATCCTCTCCCACCCTGACAGGGCTCACCACGAGACCAAGTGCCTCCCCCTCCCTCCCTGAGCTCACCACAAGGCCAAGTTCTTCCCCCTCACCCCCACCCGGGTAGGGTGGTCAAGCCCAAAGCTGCCAACTTAAGCCCCTCCCTGATCTCTCACACCAGGCAGGACCCAGCACAACCCCCCCACTGACCCCTCAGTTCTGCTTAGGGTCCAGCACTGGGCTGAGGCCCCGTGCTCCTGCACAGGGTGTTCTGCTCACAGCCTATGCACAGTGAGATAGGGAAAGGGGAAAAAAATCTTCCTGGCAGGTTGCCACGTAAACAAGAAATCTATCGATGACCCAAGTCCCTGCTGATGGCAACTGGTCGAGGGCACAGGGCATATCAGAGTTACATGGATCCCCTTGTACATACTAGTCCATCAAAGCATGTCATGTGAGGGTGCTAATGAAAGACTGTCTCACACTGGTCACCATAATCGTTGAAACGTCTGTATGCAAAATAGGAGAACAGGTATGTACAAAACCTGGCAATTATCATCTCTAGGTCTGTGAGTTAAGGCAAGTCACCAAATGGTAATCCACGTATTCCAGGTATGGGCTGGGGGGGAAATACCTGGGACGGGGGAGGGAGATACTTATCTCACTTAGGTTTGTCATGTGTGAATGAAGGACTGGATGGTTCACAAGGGGCACCCATATACAGTCTGGGCTAAGCTATCTTGTAGGAGACAGGGGAATGGCTTGGTAGTGAAGCTTAGGCTCTAGAAACTGTGTTAGGATTTTGTTCTCTATATGTGACTGTGACGCTGACAAACCAGATATCAGCTCTGCCAGGGCTTTAGGACTCAGCTGAGCACTGACAAAGTCACTGCTGGCAACCAGTCCCACTTGCCTGTGTGTTAGCATGGTTAAGATGGGTACTGGATTATGACAATATTTTTTGTGTTTAGAATTTATGAAATGTTTGTAAGTTATTCCATGTATTAATCCTATTTCTGTCCCTATGCCATGCTACAAGGTCATATTACATATTTGCCCCGTAACTGTAAAACAATTGTTCTGAATAACTCACCAACCAGGGAAAAAGCTTCACCTAATGTAAAATGCTGAATCCTTACAAAAGGTGTTACCTCCTGCCCATCAGGAAGGACAATTGAATCCAAATGGGCCATTGTGGGACATCACAACAGAAAGGCTTTACTGATGACCCCATCCCACCCATGGAGAGGATCCTGCAAAAGGGCTCGACCCATCAGCTTGAATCGTGGAAGAAGGAAATAAAACTAGATGACAAGAAACTTTCGCATCTCTCTCTCTCACTCTCTTTGCTGTTTGGAGTCTCGCAGGGCTGGAGCTAGGAAACAGGAGCTGAGATCCCCTGGCTCAACCTGGGTTAGCCCTAAAAGACATTCAGTGCTGACAGGTTACTACAACTCTGTCACCTTTTGGACCCACAGAGTGTAACTCATTTGCGTACGCATGCATGCTGCCTGTTTTCACTCTCTTGTTTCATTTGCCTAGTTAATAAACTTTTAGTTAGTTTATTACAGGATTGGCTACGAGCGTTGTCTTTGGTGTGTGATCTAAGGTCCAGCTTGCCTGGCAAGATAGACTGGAATGCCCACAGGGGCTGTGACTTCACAATAAGACTGTTATAGGGCTTCAGGAATTCACCGTTGTTACAGGGTAAGTGAAAGCTAATCGTAAAACAACATAGCACCAGTTTGGGGTACCTGCCCTGAGATTGGCACTCAGGGTTGTGGGCAGCTCCAGACAGCATGACAGTGACCATTTGTCTCCAATATTCTCACTCTCAATTATGGGAATCTCTGTTTGATGATAAACTCATTCTTGTTTTCAGCAGAACCTCAGAGCAGTTAACCACACACCTCATTTGGAACCAGAAATACGCAATCAGGAAGCAACAGAGACCATTCCTTTGCTAATGGTTGTGAGATTGCTTCAGCAGCTAGTTCCTTAAGTAGAACGAATTGCATTGGGCCCTGGCATTTTGAATACATCTAACTTACCGAACTATTTCTTAACCTGATCATTCCCTAGTTTGGCTTGTGTTCCTTCCCCCTGGTTGTTAATATTAATTGTGCTGAGTTCCTGGTCTCTGTTAACGATTAACCTGAAACAAAATAGGCAATGAGTCACTGTGGGGGAAAGGGAGCTGTACCCCCTCACATTTTTCCAGGAATGGTGATTGTCTGAAGGTTCCCAGCCGCTGGGGAGATGTGACAGGGGCATGGTTCTCTGCAGTTCTGAAGAGAGGAAGGGTGACTGAGTACATGTGTTTCCTTTTCAGACCAGACGACAAAAGTGGGAGCCAAGCCAGGTGTCCCTGAATCTGGGATGTTTTGGGAAAGGGAAAGAAACCACAGAAAGCAGTTTGGACTGGCACAAAGAGCACCAGAAAGAGAGGTCACGGAATGGAACACCCCCAAAGGAGCCCAGGACTTAAACCTTCCTGAGAGCTGGAGCGATTTGGAGAACACAGCAGACCCTTGGATGACCTGGGCCCAGGACAGCACTCCTGTCCATCCTTCCCCTGTTTTCTTCTGACATTATACCCAGGCCTGGCCAGCCTAGGATTGTGCGTGTGTGAGTATGAACGTGGGTTAAGGCTTGGGGCACTAATGCTTTCTTTCTTCCCCTGCGTGATGTGGGAACAGCCCCCAGCACTCTCTGCTGTTATTTTATTATTTTTATTAATAAAGCTTTAAAATTCAGACACCTGATGTGCCCCATCATCCCCCAAAAGATCCTGTGGTCCCAGCCTGATCAACAGTGGGCCGAGGCAGGCTGGTAATGAAAATCTGTCACAGGAGAAGCTCAGAGCAGTGGCTTTAGACGGCATTTATCAGAAGTGTGAAGAGTGTGATCAAGTGCAGCTCAAGGAACAAGAGGGAGAAATAGCATCTGGAAGAGCAGGTAACACCCAGGCTGCAATAGTGGACGATCCCACCATCACTTCCTCTGAATCAGCTGACTCCTTAATAACAGGCCCCGATCCTGCAGACCTCACACACCACTGAAACCAAGGGCTGGGCCGTTTGAGTGAGCTCTGCGGAATTGGGCCCGACATACAGAGCTGTGCGGTGCTCACCCGAGAAAGGGATCCTGTTCTCTGGAAGGGGATGGGGCAGGAACTGAGGAGGTTTCTACTCTGGCATGTGGCTTTTCAGACATTGCAGTCAGAGGGTGCTGGACAAAACCAGGCTGAGACTTCCCAACTTGGTTCAGCAGCATTTTGTCACATGTTTGTGTTTGGTGCTTGGGTAGTGTAGCAAAGAAGGATCTAAAAGTCGATAGATAGATAAAGAGATAGAGAGATAGTCTTGTAACTGTATTGGTCCCAGGATGTGTGAAAGACAAGGCGGGTGACAACCCTAACCCTAACCCTGTTCTTGGACCAACTTCTCTTAGTGCAAGGGACAAGCTTCTGAGCTTCACTGAGCTGGTCTTCAGATCTGGGGAAGGTAAACAGAGTGTCCAAGAGTTCAGTCTAATCACCATCCAGTCTGGCTGTCTGGCTGCAGGTGTTGGCTGGGGTGGGCACAGCTACACGTGTCGGGGGGAGGTGTTTTTCAGGGTTTGTGTCCTCGTCTCTCAGCCTGATTCATTCCTTTCTTTTCCTAACATGCTTCCTGCCCCCCGCCCCACCAATTCCATGGGGCACTGAATCTCACCCAAAAAAATTACAAGGGTTTGTGAGATTTAATTTTAATAAAAGGAAAAAAATTAGGTAGAGATATGGGGTGTGTTGGAAGGAGAGGGAAGATGGGGTGGCTAAGGAGAGAGAGAAGCTTTTGCACCCACCGTGCACTCAGCACTATTGCTGCTGATGCACAAGTTGCTGGGCAATGGAGCCCGTTATACACATTAGAGCCTTGCAGAGGGGCTGGGATCCCACAGGAACTGCTGCCATAGTAGCAGAATGGGTGAAACGTACTGTGCTGCGGGTGGGATTGGGTGGGCAAAAAATACAGCCTGCGGGAATTTGTGGGAAAACACGAATTTTCTCATCAGTTTGCGATGAATAGAATGGCAGCAATGGAAAGCAAGATGAATTTTTTAACTAAAGGTTCTTAAGTGATATTTAAGCAAAGGCTGGAAAGAGATTTGATGTCTGTTATAACATGAGTTAAAATAATTTTTTACATGGTTTCAGCAAGATTTGTTTTATTCTTTTAGTGCTAAAAATTTTATCTCAGGACATGGCTACACTTGCAGATGTAGAGCGCTTTGAGTTAAACCAGCCTTCGGAGAATGCAGTAGGGAAAGCGCCACAGTCTGTCCACACTGACAGCTTCAAGCGCACTGGTGTGGCCACATTTGCAGCACTTGCAGTGGCATTGTGAGCGGTGCATTATGGGAAGCTATCCCAGAAGGCAAGTGACTGCCATGTGCTTTTCAAATGGGGTGTGGGTGTGGGGTGGAGTGTGATAGGGAGTGTGTTGTGTGTATGTGGGGGGAGAGAGAGTGGGTTTTGGGGGAGCTGAGAGCATATCAGCATGCTATCTTGTAAGTTCAGACAGCAGCAGATCCCCATTCCCCCTCACCTTTCTCTCTCACACACAGCTTTCCACAGTGATGGTTGCTTTGTCTCAGAGCAGATAAGCAGCTGGCTGTCAGAAACGAAGCTTTGAAAGGGCAGTTCCACATTCCTTCAGCGATTCAAAACAATGGCAAAAGTGGCCACTTGACTTAAGGGCGTTATGGGACGTTTCCAGAGGCCAATCAGAGCACAGTAATGCAATACCTAGTTCACACTGACGCCCAGGTGTTGTAGCCAAGGCGCAGCAAACATTATTCCACTCGCCGAGGTGGAGTACCAGGAACGCTCTAGCTGCAGAGTCAGAGTGCTCTACGTGCCTTGCCAGTGTGGATGGGTAGTGAGCTAGGACACCTGGAGCTGCTTTAATGCGCTCTAAATCGCAAGTGTAGCCAAATCCTGAACTTCATTTATATATATAAAAACGAGTGGGGTTTTTTTGTTTGTATTTTTATTAGCATGGGGGGATCTGTGTCTCTTGTGTTTGAGGGATCTAAGGTTTTTACGGGTGAGAGTGGGATAAAAATGCAAGAAGCAATGTGGGAGCAGGTGGGCCTGCGTATTGCATAGCGGGACTAAAGCGGGATTAAAAAAATAGTCCCATGCAGAGCTCTCATACACATCCCAGGTCGTGCCATCAGCAGCCTTGTCCCCAGTGCCTTTCCTAGGCCCAAACGTACATGTCCTGCCCAATGTGTTTCAGCTCCACAGTCCTGCTGACCAGGCAGCATGACCCTGGGTTGTGCAATGGCAAGATGTCGTGTGCTTCCTGGGTACAAACAATTCTGCATTTACAGTGGATTTTCGGTTCTTTTCTTCCTCTTTTTTATTTTCATTCCTGGGAAGCGAAGGGGGGTGATGTGTGAGATGGGGCTGAGGTCGAAGGGTTGGGGACACATCTGCTTCCTTCCCCTCCCCAGCCCACGCCCGACAGGAGCACAGGGGGGGTGGCTGAGGTGCACAGGGCACTGTGCAGGGAACAACCCTCTGAGCCAACGACAGGTCCCTGCCTATAGGAGGCTACAGCAGAGGGTAGCAGCACAGAGCTGGGGGCAGCCTGCCTGGCTGGGGGTCTTCATGGTCCATAAGTCTTTTGCACAATGGGGAGAACTCTTGGGGGACAGTGCCGGGGAAGCTCAGGGCACTGGGAGAGGAGGCCAGGGCTGGGGTACAGGCAGCCATCAAGAGGGGATCACAGGTCGAGCAGAGGATGGGCAAGGACACAGAGACCTTATCCATGGAGCTGGATCCTGACGGTGGAAGCTAGTCAAAGGGGACAGAGGAGACGGGGCAGAGACGGAGAGAGAAACACCCGGAGACAGAGAAATTAGATAGAACGGGGATGGCTAGCTGGAAATACACAAAATCATGTTCCAAATGTATTGTTTTTTACAAAGCTCATGATTTTTAAGCCAATCTCATGTTTTTTAAAATATTTGGCCAGACTGCTCCAGGGTGGGGGTGGCTCAGAGAGGACTGGAAGATTGTCTCCTAGAGACACGAGTGAGCAGTGGGAAGCTGGGAAATAGAAGTGCAGCATTCCTCCCTGGGCCATGATTCCAAACTGAAAACCCATCCCTACTCTAAGTCCCCCAAACCATATAAACAACAGCTGATGTCTGCCCCTCTTTCTGGATGCAGAGATGTCCAAGGAGCTGGAGCAGATGCGGACTGAGCACTCTGTGCTCAGCACCAATGGTAACAATTCAGCTTCATCCCAGGCGTCCGTTTGTTGGTTTTCCTGTTGTTTCCCTTTTGGTCCAAGACAAACCCTGAGGCCTTGCTGGGTTTATTCCCATTAGGGGGAGCAAACGCTGCTCCCAGGCAGGTGTGTTCTTGCTGTGACTTTGTTTAGTTACCCGGGGTCCTGTTCCACTGAGCAGGGCAGGAACTAACAGCAGCAGCCAGGTTCCTTGTTCAGAAATCCCCGCAGCTTCCCCTTCAGTGAGCTCTGTGCCCACGGATCTCTGTCTCCACCTCCTCCCAGGGTCCCACTCACAGCTCCTTCAGAAGTGAGGGCTGGCGGGGGTGTGGATTAGGGCTCTGGTGGAGGAAAGCAGGGTGTGTGTGTGGGGGGGGAGAACAGCAGTGAGAAGCTGAGATGGGGCTGGAGAATCCCAGCCCTGGGTGGCCATGGCAATCTGGCATCCCCCCCCCACCGGATCCAGCCTGAGCGAGCGGCATTTGTGATTCGTTCCCTGAGATGGAGGAACTGAGGCAGGAAACCCAGGGCCAAGCCCCACCCTTACGGACCCCAACGGGGATGCCGCCAAAACTCCTTTCTTTCTCCACCTGCCAGAAGCATCAGACACTTACCACTGTCAGAGACAGAGACAGGACACTGGGTTAGGTGGGCCATTGGTCTAGCCCAGAGTGGCTGTCGGCCTGTTCCTCCTAATCTCCCCCTATATGAGGCCCATGGCAGGATGAAGGCCTAGGTGCTACAAGCCCCTGGCTAGGGCCTCAGCTCCTGGAATCATGTCGGGATGGAGGGATTTAGACCATTACCCCTTCCCACCCCTGGGCAGGGCCCAGTGTGAGAGATAGGCACCATTTTTATTCCATTTCAGCCCAGTGTGAGCCCAGCGGTTCCCAGAAGATCATGGGGTCACCACCAGCCTCTGACTGCAGACAGGACCGGCGCTAGGGTTTTGAGCGCCCTAGGCTGACAGCAATTTCACTGCCCCATGCGCTGGTCCCATGGCTCTGGTGAAGCTGCCGCAGTGGTGCCTGCAGAGGGTCTGGTGTGCCTGCGGGCGGTCCACCGGAGCCGCGTGAGCAGCCGACCATCCGCAGGTACGACTGCGGTAGCTCCATCCGAGCCGCGGACCACGGACCGCCCGCAGGCACCACTGCGGCAGCTCCACAGGAGCTGCCTGCCACCCCCTCCGGTGGTGCCCTGACCCAGGGGGCTCCTGGGCTGCCGGCTACCACGGTAGCGCCCTGACCCGGGGGACAACCTGGGCTGCCGGCTTCCGCCGGCAGCTCAAACTCCCTCTCTGTCCAGCAGCAGGGCTGTTCAACCTTTTAAAAAAAATTGGGGGGTGCTTTTTGGTGCCCCCAAATCTCAGCGCCCTAGGCAACTGCCTAGTCCGCCTAAATGGTTGCACTAGCCCTGGCTGCAGATGAGAAGTGTGTGTGTATGTGTGTGTGTCTGCGTGTGTGGACACCTCAGCCCTCTGGTCAGTGCACACCCAGAATTACACAAAGAAATGAGTCAGTTTTCACCGGCACACGTTCTGAGTCCAAGGCAGCTGTATTCCACACAAGCATCTCAAGGTGGGTCTAAAGCCTCCATTCGCCAGGCCGCCCGGCCCACAGCGGGAGGCAGCAGCATTCTCAGCCCCATTTCACAGCACTGTCAGCAGAGCACAGCAAGGAGCAGCGTCGCCCGGAGCCAAGACCTGACTCTCAGCCCCCTGTTTTAACCACTGCTCCCCCGCTGCCTCTTCCCCCATAGGGCAACAAAACCAGCACCGCTGGGTTCACATAGCGACGGGGGTTCAGAGCGAGTGGAAGCCACGGGGGTCCGATGCAGCCAGCGGAGATTGCAGGGGTAAAGGTGCTTGCACTGCAAATAGCAAGTTTGTAAATGTGAAGCAGTGGTGAAGGGGGGCGGGGGGGGCAAGGTGGCACAGGCAGAGCGTGGAGCATCCCCAGTGGGTGGCCTTTGTGGGAGAAATTTGCCCCTGTGTGGAGAGGGGACACACGGGTCCTATGGACTGTAGGGTTGCCAGGGGTCTGGTTTTTGACTGGAGCGCCCGGTCGGGAAGGGACCCTGGTGGTCCAGTCAGCACAACTGACTGAGCTGCTAAAAGTCCAGTTGGCAGCACAGTGGGACAAAGACAGGCTCCTGTAAGTGGCCAGCATAACCAGCTCCTAGGCACAGGGCACTGCCCCTGCCCCTAGCATCAGCTGCACAGGAACCACGGCCAGTGGGAACTGGGGGGGGGGGTGTCTGCATGTGCGGGCAGTGGGCCAAGCCCCTGGCCTCTCTGCCTAGGGACCGGACATGCTGCCACTTCTGGGAGCTGCCTAAGGTAAGCACCACTCGGCTGAAGTCTGCACCTCAAAACCCCGCCCGCACCCAAACTCCCACCCAGATCCTGCACCCCTTCCCGCACCCCAACCCCCTGTCCTAGCCCTGATCCCCCTCCTGCACCTCAAATCTCTTATCCCCGGCCCCATCCCAGAGCCCACACTTTCAACCGAAGCCCGCACCCACTCCCCAAACCCCTCGGCCACAGCCTGGAGCTCGCACCCCAAGCCAGAGCCTGCACCCCCTCTGCCCTCCAAACCCCTGCCAGCCCTGAGCCCCCTCCTGCACTCCAAATATCTCGGCCCCAGCCTGCAGCCCGCACCCTCAGCCAGAGCCCTCACCCCCTCCCGCACTGCAACCCCCACCCCCAGTCCCAGACAGTGAAAGTGAGTGAAGGTGGGGGAAAGCGAGCAATGGAGGTGTGTGTGGGGGGAGGATTCTGTGAGCGGGGCCTCAGGGCTGGGGCAGGGCAAGGGTGTTCAGTTTTGTGCGATTAGCCCTAATGGACTGGTGTGGGGCTGAAACAGTTCGCAGGCCTCCTGGGCCGGGTACATTTCAGCCGGTGCTCAGAGCAAGGGTGGGACTCCAGCCATTTAGGCAGAACCAGCTTTTTCGCAGATCCACCTGTAGTGCAAATTGCAGGGCTCATCGTTCCACTGGCCGCCCTCGTGCAGATGGGCACAGTCCTCATTTTTGACGTGAAAACTGTACAGGTTATTGGGCTCCCCTGGGGCCCAAAACCTGAAAGGGAAGGAAGAGAAGAGCCCTCAAGTCACAGGTCTATCGGTTCCGGCTGAGATGATCCCATCTATGTGCTGCCTGGTAACCGGGTCTCCCCATCAGCATAACCTAGAGCAGCCTCAGGGTTGGTCTAACTTACACTCAGGCCCCTGCGGCATTGTGGGCAGCCAAAAATAGCCAAAGCACAGCCATACTCCAGCCCCACCCCTATGTATGGGGCTTTTCTGCTCTTCTCCGGGTCCTTGAGCTCCAGGCAAGTGTGTGTGTGTGTGAGATTATGTTCCCTTTATGGCCCCTTGATGAGGCCGGAGCTGCATGAAGGGGCATCAGGAAAAGGAGTGAACAACATGGCTTCCAAGGAAGGCAGACTGCCCTCTCCCTGCATGGGGGTTTGTGGCATTTTCACCCCCAAAACCCAAGGGTTTATTAACCCCCCACCCCCAAAACAGACAGATTTTTTTTTATTTTGAATGATCCAAATGAACGAAGGGCTGGGGACAGTGTCACCTGCTAGCAGAGCAGGACTCGTTACTGGGCCACTAGGGGATAACAACCTACTATCAGTTAATGGAGCTGCTCCTTTGGCCCCATAATGGCTAGTTTGGAGATAGTACCTTTCTTCGGGGGAGAGAAAAGCACTTTACAAAGCATCATTTGGCCATTTTGCAGATGGGGAAACTGAGGCACAGAGTAGGGCAGTGACTTGCCCAAATCCACCCAGAAGGCCAGCAGGACAGTTGGGAAAGGAAACCAGCACTACTGAGTCCCAGAGCAGGGCTCTAACCACTGGGCCAGGATGTTATTTTTGCAGGCCCTTAGTTCACACTCATGCAGCGGAGAATGTCACATTATCAGTGGTAGAAGCTGCCACCTACACAGACTATGGCAGCACAAACTTCTCCTTGCCATGGTGTCTCAGACCTGCCCTGCCTTGGAGAGACCCCTCTGTAGGCTGAGAGGGGTGCTCCATCTCCTTGGCCCATTCAGTCCTTGGCCCCTCGGCTGTGATGGCCGACAAGCCCCCAGTGCGATCTGTGGATGCTTTTCCCACTGGGAAATGGGCTGAGACCCATCAAGCTCATTTCATACAGAGAGCACCCAGCAGCAGCACTACACGTAGTCGCTACAGACTTGGGTCAGATTCGAACCAGTGACCTGCAGGGGGACCGATAAAGGCTCGAGTCGGTCAGTCGTCAGGACATGAAATCAAACCCGAGTGGTGCTGTCCCAGGCCTCAGCCTTGTAGCTACTGAGGTGGAAAGTGCCTGCAGGAGCAGGGGCAGCTGGGGAAGGTTGGGGGCAGGAAGGGGAGAGCAGAGGATCGCCCCATGCTTACGTAAATGCCACAGGAGTGTTGTCCACCCAGTGCCAGACGCCTTCAGTCGCTTGGTCTGTGAAGCCGATCCAGTGACGAACAGAATCAGCTTTAGTGGCCAAGTAATTCTAGAGAGGATGACACAGAGGATTGGGTGGTTAGAACTGGAGCATAAGCTAGGCCTCATGGCGGCCCTCTGCATGGGTGCATTTTACCCAATGCGGTGGGTTGGTGGGTCGTACCTGCTCCATTCGATCGTTGATCACCACCAGATCAGCAGCATGGCTCAAACAGGAGCTTCTGGCTGCCTGCCAGCGCTGGGCAGATGTGGAGAAAAAGTAGCACCTCCCTCGGTACTGCTCCCAGTTAGGCTGGCACCGGAAAGTGCCTTCCGGAGAGAACATAGCAGAGCCAGCGCGTGACTAGGGAGGTATGGGCAGGAGGGGCTCCCCACCCTGGATAAACCCAGCGAATGTCTTCAGTGGCTGCCAGGTACTGCGGGAGCTTCCTTCAAGCAGGCCCTGCCCCCGGAAAGCATTTCAGCAAATGCTCAGCTGTAAGATCACTGGGAGAATATTATTCACCCAGTAAATGTGGAGGAAAATCTGAGTCACTTCTTGAAGGAACAAATCACTATTTACTCGGAGCTTGCCAGCAGGGTGTTAGACACTTAGCTAACGAGAAGAGAGAGATGGATGGGTAGATACAATAGAGACTTTGCTTAATACGCAGCTGGAAACATTAAACGGACTCTTACAGCACAATCCTTCATACAGCGCCGAGGTAAGAGCGCCCCCTAGGATCGCGCTGGGGGATTGCAGTCAGCACTGATTGTCAGGGAAGAGCGCCCCCTACAGACTCCCCTCCCTATGGCTTCGATGACTATGAAGGCCTCCAATGTTCGCAAAGGGCTTAGTATTACTCAGTGTTATTATCTATATTGCCATAGCCCCCCAAATCTGGCCCCATTGTGCCAGGCGCTGTACAGACGCAGAACAGAAAATGGTCCCCCTGCCGCGAAGAGCGAGTCAAGGCTGGCATGTATCTCACCGTTCCCTTTCTGCGCGGCATCCATGATCTTGAAGGTCTCGGCCCTGATGTCATCTCTGTCATGTTTTGCTTTGGCCAGATCCGTGAACACTGGAAATACAACACGCCATCGGGTATGGGAATGGGGTCCCATCCCTTTCAATAGTTTGGGAGCCTCAAGTGACGCTCACCATGTTCCATGTGTCCAAAGCTGCCAGAAGTTAGCCAGGGCACAGGTGTGTGCAGCTCGGCCTGGCGTGTCCGTGTACAGACCAAAAACACCGGGCTTTGGGGCCTGTGTGACACTGAAACAGGGCCCCTTTCTCAGCGGCGAGAGGCACCGAACTTGTTACAGTTGGTCCAATACAGTCATCAGGGACTGGAGACCTGGCTGAACACTCCAGCAGGACCCCAACCTTTCACCAGGGTCAAATTTATTCATCTCAACCCTGTCCCCTCTCTCTCCCTAAACCCCAGCAGAAGCCCTGATCCTCCCCACTGCCTACTCCCCCAGGTCCCAACCCCGGGCTCCCCAACACCCCAAGCTTATTACACCGGGTACTCCTCTTTCTGCCCAGTCCTTGAATCTACCTGCCTCCCCTCGGCCCCTAATGGGTTCCTGTCCGCCATCTCCTCCCAGCTTCTCCCAAAATGATTCTGGGGAGCAAGAAACAGCTTCTCTGTAGCAGCCCAGGCCAGACTGTTCCCTGAAGGTTAGACTGGGAACACACTGGGGCGAGAATCCTCAGCACTAAAGGGTTAACCGGCTTCCCTCCCATTCAGAATGGGGACCCTAGTGCACACAGAGCCCTGAGCGCAGGCTCAGGCGGGGTTGGCTGTGTCCCTGCTGGGGTCCACAAGGGTGGGGCTTGGCCCTGGGTTTCCTGCCTTGGTGCCTCCATCTCAGGAAACGAATCACAAATGTCACTCACTCAGGCTGGATCCGGTGTGAGTGGAGATCCCAGGTTGCCATGGCCACCCAGGGCTGGGATTCTCCAGCCCCATCTCCTCTTCCTGCTGCTGTTCCCCCCTCCCCTTTCTGCTGCCTGAGCCCTGCTCCCCATCCCCACCTGCCCTCACCTTCCACTCTCAGCGTGGCCTGGTCCGACTGTAGCCTCTCCAGCTCCTTGGCCAGCTCCTTCCCTGAGACACAAACAGAGCCATCACACTCCAGGGGAGTCTCGGGGACCGGGGCTGAGCAGGAACGGGGAGGGGTGGAGATTGGTCAGGAAATGGGGTAAGGAGAGGCTTGTGAGGAGGAGGAGAAGGAGGGAGGAAGGCCAAAGGGGTGAGATGAGAGAGGTGCAGGGAAGTCATAGGGGGAACGTCGGGCTGTGGATCATGAGGACTCGGGTACGTACCAGTGCTGCGCATGGCAGATTGATTGAAATGAAGCATCCCCAGTTGCTTCGCCATCTCAGAGCCTGGAAGAGACAGAGCCTGGTGAGCTGGGGACCATCTGTCTCCCCCACACTTGTCTCGTGGGGAAGGGCCGTGTTCCACAGCATAGTGAATCTACGAGGGCCACACACGGCTGGTTTTCTTCCCTGGAGGAGCCTGCATGCGGGTGGATTTGCTTTAACCCCGCAGGCCCTGATGGTCATTAAGGCTCCAGATGGGAATGAATTGCCCCAGTCCAGGCAGTGAGGCAAGGTTAGAACTCAGGGCCCCCTGACTCCCTGCCCTGTGCTCATTCCCCCAGACCCACGGCTGTCAGCCAGCCCTGCCTAGGGGAGAACCAGCTAGTGGGATTAGTTAGTGTCCCCCCAGACTAGTGAGTAACGGGGCACCTCATCAAAAACATCCTTTGCAAACAGTACGCCCTGAAAAGTTGAGAGACAAAGCTAAGACTCTACATAGCTGTGGTGCTCAGTATCCGGGCCACTGGGACTGAAATGTGGCCCCGCACCATCAAGATTGGCAAGAAATTGGACACGATTCAGATGAAGCGTCTTCAAATGATCGAAAGCATCAAATGCCTGGGATACAAGTCGAATGAAGGGATCTGCTTCCTAACGAATCAGGTCCTGCTCTACTAGATGGTCGCCCAATCCTCTCTCAGGCACCATGGGCCTCTGCTCCGAAGTCCCTGAGAGACTCTCTTTGATTCAAGGAAAGCTTGATGGGATCTAAAACACGACAGCCGGACGGTGTCAGAGACCCGTCTCTCACCGGCGTCCGACCTCGTAAAGTACAGGTTTGGCTCAGAGCAGAATATCATGGAGGCCCAGAATGCCTTCAGTCACCTCTATGCTGTCCAAGCAACAGCAAGAGAACTGACCAGCCCTCTAGCCTAGGGAAATTTGCACTAGTGTCTCCATACCCTGGTGCAAATCTCTAGTGTGGACACACGGCATGGGGCTTGCACAGTGCCATTCCCTTTTGTAATTCACCAGCGTGAGACCCACTGAAGAGAGTCCTGCTTTGCTTCAATGAAGCACGTCTATTTGAACGGGTTTGCATCACCTTTTAACCATCGAGACAAAGTCTCCAGCGACAGGGCAGATTTTCCGTCACTCGGAGCCTTTAACAGATTGGACCTCTCTCCCGTAAAGCACCGCTATACTCAACCACCCAATATGGAATCGCTGGGTGGCCTCCTCTGGCCTGGGTTCTGCAGGAGGTCAGAACAGATGCTCCAAACAGTCTCTTCTGGCCATAACATTCACGGGTTTGTGAGCTACCAGGTGTACATTTCCCTGCTGCAGACAGGCTCTTAGCTAAATAAAGCCTGATTCAAATGCTATTCAAGATCATGGGAGTCCTTCCCTCAGGCTCAACAGGCTCAGATCACTAATCAGGGAATTGGAGTGCAACCAAAAAAATGAGAGGTTTGTTACATCCTGTTCTCTTGTGCTCCCCCATCTGTTTGCCTGCCTTCACCTCTAGTCCCTTGTCTAATATGTAGGTTGGAAGCTCTTTGGGGCACAGACTGTAGATTTGTGATGTATTTGTGCAGCGCCCAGCAAAATGGGGGTCTGTGAGTGGGGCTCCTAACTGCTACCATAATTCACCTAATAGTGTTATGCTGGAAGGTGCTGTTGACTGCCCTCATGTGGGATCCACAGACAATGACAGACCTCGTTAAAGCCAACGGGTGCCAAGTGCGGGAGGAGCAATCAAGCCCCTGAAGGCCATGAAATAGATGCAGACAGTGGAGGCGACTGCCCAAAGCACCAGGCTGCATGGTAGGTCAGAGCTGAGGTGGGGTGGGCTGAGGGTATCATCAGGTGCTAGGAAACCAGCTGCCAGCTGCATGGGTGGAAAGCCAAAGGAGCTGTGAGTGGGACCCTGGGAAGAAGTGGAGACAGAGCTCCCCGGGCACAGAGCTCGCTGGGGGGGAAGCTGTGGGGATTTCTGAGCAACGAACCTGACTGCTGCCGTTAGTTCCTGCCTTGCTCAGTGGAACAGGACCCCGCGTAACTGAACAAAGTCACAGCGAGAACACATCTATCTGGGAGCAGCGTATGCTCCCCCTAATGGGAACAAACCCAGCAAGGCCTCAGATTTTGTCTTGGGCCAAAAGGGAAACAACAGTAATACCAACAAACGGACACCTGGGAGGAAGCTGAATTGTTACCGTTGACTCTGAGCTCAGATTGCTCAGTCCGCATCTGCTCCAGCTCCTTGGACATCTCTGCATCTAGAAAAAGGGGCAGACGTCAGCTGTTGTTTATATGGTTTGGGGGACTCAGAGTAGGGATGGGTTTTCAGTTTGGAATCATGGCCCAGGGAGGAATGCTGCACTTCTATTTCTCAGCTTCCCACTGCTCACTCGTGTCTGGGGGAGACAATCTTCCAGTCCTCTATGAGCCACCCCCACCCTGCCCAACCCCAAATGTTAAAAAAAAAAACCCATGATATTAGGTTAAAGGTCATGAGCTTTGTAAAAAAATAATAAATTTTGCATCCTTTTCTTTGCCTTCTGGTTCCTGAGCTGTCACGTCACTTTTTCAGGCTTTTCTCTGCAACTAGAAACTGTCTCAGATTTTTACATGACTCCAGGACTCACATGACTCCACATAACTTCCACCACCTAGAGTTTTCAACACTGAAGTGGCGTGTAATCTCCCACCTGGGATCATCAGCAAGATTTGAATATCTGGCCCCTGCTGCAAAGACCTCTAACCACTTGAGCTAAAGGAGTAACTCTGTTAGCTGGCAGCAGTAGTTGGGCTGTCATCCATTGTGGAGCAGCTGCCAGAAAGGGGGTCAACACGCACTGTACTAACTTGTCGAACACGGGGATACATTCAAACATCACACCCCAATGTGTTCCTGCTCAGATTGCAGGTCCTGGGAAGGGGTCCCGCCAGAGGCACTGTGATTTCCCTGGGTCTGCTGGACCTCCTCTCTGAGCCAGGCCCCCGCCCTCACTCCACCCCTTTCACAAAGGCCCCACCCTGCCTCTTCCTGCCCCCACTCCTCTCCCTCTTCCTAGTGCCTCCTTCAGGCCACTGAACAGCTGATTGTGGCAGGCAGGAGGAGCTGGGAGGGAGGGGAAGGAGCTGATTGGCGGGACTGCTGGCGGGTGCTGAGCACCCACTATTTTTTTTCCTTGGGTGCTCCAGCCCCAGAGCACCCACGGAGGTAGTGCCTATCGGCCCCATTGCTGTGAGCTGGAGGTCGAGTGGCCTGACTTAATGAGCCTTGTCTTACATTTAGCAGTACTAGGGCACAGGAAAGTGCATTATGGGGGATCATACCCCAACCCCTGCAGCACCCCTCGCTGCCCATTGACAGAGACATGGCTCGGGCTGGCAGGGACATGTGGGGTAATATCTTGGCCTCACTGAAGCCAATGAGAGTTTGACCATTGACAGTGGAGCCAGGATTGCATCCCTGGGCTTTTCCACGGGGCCTGTTCCTATGTCATGGTCCTAAATGCTCTCCAGGATACTTACGCTTTGCAATCGCCACAGCGAGGAGCACGACCCACAGCATGAATGACACGGCATGCAGGACATAAAGGGTTAATATGGATTTTGGCGCCCCGTTCGGGCTTCTAGAAAACTGCAGCCAGGCACTCCCTGGATGGGAGCAGCAGAGACGGGGTGGTTAGAGCACAAATCCCTGCCCCAGAGGGAAGGCACTAGGGAAATCAGCAGTCACTGTTATTAGCCCTCAGTAACTCATACGGACGGATGGGCCTCTGGGATCAGGCACCTCTGGGCATTTCAGGGCAATTCACACCCAGAGGCTGGGAGGGACATCACGTAGGAATTGAAACATGATTTTGTGTATTTCCATCCAGCCATCCCCATTCTATCTAATCTCTCAGTCTCCAGGATATCTAGAGTCCATCCACTGTCTCAGGCTTCCATCACTCCTGTTGCCCTAGCAGTAAGAGAACCCCATTTCCTTAGAGTCTCCTGTGTTTTCCCAAGGTTCCTTTGGGGAACGAGGCCGGGAAGTGCATGGCTCCATGGCTCAGGTCTCTGCGTATATCCTCCCCTGCCCCACCCCATCCCCTGATTGACCTGTGATCCCCTCTTGATGGCTGCCTGTACCCCAGCCCTGGCCTCCTCTCCCAGTGCCCTGAGCTTCCCCGGCACTGTCCCCCAAGAGTCCTCCCCATCGTGCAAAAGACTTATGGACCATGAAGACCCCCAGCCAGGCAGGCTGCCCCCAGCTCTGTGCTGCTCCCATCTGCTGTAGCCTCCTATAGGCAGGGACCAGTCGTTGGCTCAGAAGGTTGTTCCCATACAGTGCCCTGTGCACCTAGCCACCCCCCAGCCTCAGCCCACTGTGCTCCTGTCAGCAGGGGGGCTGGGGAGGAGAAGGAAGCAACTGTGTCCCCAACCCCCACATCAGCCCCATCCCACACATCACCCCCCTTCACTTCCCAGGAAT
Organism: Chelonoidis abingdonii; assembly: GCF_003597395.2. NCBI lineage: Eukaryota > Metazoa > Chordata > Testudines > Testudinidae > Chelonoidis > Chelonoidis abingdonii. The sequence goes on along the minus strand of NC_133773.1, from coordinate 2,530,216 downwards.
GAAAATAAAAAGAGGAAGAAAAGAACCGAAAATCCGCTGTAAATGCAGAATTGTTTGTACCCAGGAAGCACACGACATCTTGCCATTGCACAACCCAGAGTCGTGCTGCCTGGTCAGCAGGACTCCGGAGCTGAAACACATCGGGCAGGACATGTACCTCTGAGCCCAGGAAAGTCATTGGGGACAAGGCTGCTGACGGCACGACCTGGGATGTGTATGGGAGCCCTGCATGGAACTATTTTTTTAATCCCGCTCTAGTCCTGCTCTGCAATACACAGTTCCACCCGCTCCCGCCCATAAAAACCTTAGATCCCGCAAATCCCACAAGAGACACAGATTGCCCCATGCTAATAAAAATAAAAACAAAAACAAGAGTCAGGTAATATATATGTATATAAATGAAGTTCAGATACAATTTTTAGCACTAAAAGAATAAAACAAACCTTGCTTAAACGGTGTAAAAATACTGTAACTCCTGTTATATCTAGACGTCTCTTAAATTTCACTATTAAACCCTTTCGTTAAAAAATCCATCTTGCTTTCCATTGCTGCCATTCTATTCACTGCAAACCAACGAGAGAGTTCGTGTTTTCCTGCAAATTCCCGCAGGCTGTATTTTTTGCCCACCCAATCCCACCCGCAACACAGTACGTTTTACCCTCTCTTGCTATTATGGCAGCAGTTCCTGAGGGATCCCAGCCCCTCTGCAAGGCTCGAATATGTATAATGGGCTCCATTGCCCAGCAACTTGTGCATCAGCAGCAATAGGGCTGAGTGCACGGTGGGTGCAAAATCTTCTCTCTCTCCTTAGCCACCCCCACCTTCCCTCTCCTTCCAACACACCCCATATCTCTCTACCTATTTTTTTTCTTTTCATTAAAATTAAATCACACAAACCCTTGTAATGTTTGGGGGGGAGATTCAGTGCCCCATGGAATTGGCAGGGCGGGGCAGGAAGCATGTTAGGAAAATAAAGGAATGAGTCAGTGAGAGAGAGAGAAATGAGGAGGCGAAAGTGTGCTGGGGGGAAAAAAAGAAAGGAATGAATCAGGCTGAGAGAGGAGGAGGAGGACCCTGAAAAACAGCTCCCCCCAACACCTGTAGCTGTGCCCACCCCAGCCAGCACCTGCAGCCAGACAGCCAGACTGGATGGTGATTAGACTGAGCTCGTGGACACTCTGTTTACCTTCCCCAGACCTGAAGACCAGCTCAGTGAAACTCAGAAGCTTGTCCCTTGCACCAAGAGAAACTGGTCCAAGAGAAGATATTTCCTCACCCGCCTTGTCTCTCACACATCCTGGGGCCAATACAGTTACAAGACTATCTCTCTATCTCTCTGTCTATCTACTCTTAGATCCCTGTACTACCCAAGCACCAAACACAAACATGTGACAAAATGCTGCTGTACCAAGTTGGGAAGTCTCAGCCTAGTTCTGTCCAGAAACCTCCAGCTGCAATGTCTGAAAAGCCACATGCCCGAGTAGAAACCTTCTCGGTTCCCAGCCCATCCCCTTCCAGAGAACAGGGGCCCAATCCCACAGAGCTCACTCAAACTGCCCAGCCCTCGGTTTTATTGGTGTGTGAAGTCTGTGGGATCGGGGCCTGTAATTAAGGAGTTAGCTGACGGGGAGGAACTGATTCTGGGATCTCCCACTATTCCAGCCTGGGTGTTACCTTCTCTTCCAGATGCTATTTCTGCCTCTTGTTCCTTGAGCGCCACTCGCTCGGACTCTTCACACTTCTTGTAAATGTGGTTTAAAGCCATCGCTCTGAACTTCTTCCTCTCCCAACTCTGCGCCAGTGGGCTTTATAGCCGCTGAGCCTCTGAGCAGCTCTCCTTGAAAAGGAAACACATGCACCCAGTCACCCTTCCTCTCTTCAGAACTGCGGATGTCTGTGCCCCTGCCACTTCTCCCTCAGTGGCTGGGAACCTTCGTACAATCACCGTTCCTGGAAAAATGTGAGGGAGTACAGCTCCTTTCTCCCCACAGTGACTCTGCCTATTTTGCTTCAGTCTTCAGTTAATGGAGACCAGATACTCAGCACAGTTAATATTAACAATCAAGGGGAAGGAACTCAAGCCAAACTAGGGAAGGGTCAGATTAAGGAATAGTTCAATAAGTTAGATGCATTCAAGATGCCAGGGCCCAGTGCAATTCGTCCTACTAAAGGAACTAGCTCCTGAAGCAATCTCACAACCATTAGCAGAGGAATGGTCTCTGTTGCTGCTGGATTGTGTATTTCTGGTTCCAAATGAGGTGTGTGGTTAAACGCTCTGAGGTTCTGTGAAAACAAGAATGAGTTTATCATCAAACAGAGATTCCCATAATTGAGAGTGAGAATATTGGAGACAAATGGTCACCGTCACACTGTCTGGAGTGGCTAATAACTGAGTGCCAACCTCAGGGCAGAGACGCCAAACTGGTGCTATGTTGTTCTATGATTAGCTTTCACTTACCCAGTAACAAGAGTGAATTCCTGAAGCACTATAACCGTCTTATTGTGGATTCACAGCCCCTGGGGGCATTGCAGTCTATCTTGCCAGGCAAGCTGGACCTTAGATCCACACCAAAGACAACACTTGTAGCCAATCCTGTAATAAACTAACTAAAGGTTTATTAACTAGGGAAAAGAAATCAGATAGTAAAAGCAGTCAGCATGCGTATGCAAATGAGTTACACGCTAAACGTGACAGAGTTGTAGTAACCTGTCAGCACTGAATATCATTTCGGGCTAACCCAGGTTGACCCAGGGGATCTCAGCTCTTGTTTCCTTGTTCCAGCCCTGTGAGAGTCCAAATAGCAAAGAGGGAGAGAGAGAGATGTAAAAGTTTCTTGTCATGTAGTTTTACTTCCTTCTTCCTCAATTCAAGCTGATGGGTTGGGCCCTTTTGCAGGGAGCCTCTCCGTGGGTGTGATGGGGTAATTAACAAAGCCTTCATCTTGTGGTGTCCCACAATAGTCCATTTGGATTTAATAGTCCTTCCCAATTGGCAGGAGGTAACACCTTTTGTAAGGATTCAGCATTTTACATTAGGTGAAGTTTTTTCCCTGGTCGGTGAGTTATTCAGAACAAACATGTAATATGACTTTATAGCATGCATAGGGACATAAATAGGATTAATATATGCAGCAATTTACAAGTATTTCATAAAGTCTAAACACTAAACCCTCATGGCTCACACTGAAAATAATCTTCAGCATATTGTCAACAAGTTTGCTGAGACCTCACAACTTTTTGGACTAATTATCAGCCTTGGAAAGACAGAAGTTCTTCATCAGCCTGCACCTGGATCAAATGCTTCTGTCCCGAGTATCTCCATTGAAGGCACTCAGCTTAAAGTAGCGGAGAACTTTAAATACCTGGGAAGTGTCATATCCAGTGATGGATCACTGGATAATGAGATCAACGCACAAATATCCAAAGCAAGCCAAGCACTTGGCTATATGTGTGTCAAAGTTTTAAACCACCACAACATCTGGATGTCAACAAAACTGCTTGTGTACAGAGCTGTTGTACTCTCATCTCTTTTGTATGGGCGTGAAACATGGACACTATATAGGGGTCACATCAAGCAGCTCGAAGTATTCCACATGCGCTACCCCCGCAACATCATGAAGATCCGCTGGCAAAACAAAGTGCCCAATCTCAAGGTCCTCGAGAGAGCCCAGATGACAAGAATCAAAATGATGATCATGAAGTCACAGCTACGTTGGACCGGTCATGTCAGCCGCATGGATGCCAATAGAATCCCCCGCCAGCTTCTGTATGGTGAGCTCTCCCAGGGCATCTGGCATATAGGTTGTCCACAGAAACGTTACAAGGACACCATCAAAACCAATCTGCAGTACAGCAGTATCAAACCCAGGGACCTTGAGGACGCCGCCAGTGACAGAACACAGTGGCATGCAACAGTTAGAAAGACCTGCATCGCCTTTGAGGAAGGCCGCTGCTGGCGTCTACAAGAGGCATGCGAACAACGTCACAGAACAACAGCAGCGCACAATCCACTGACCACAAACTTCCCATGCACCATCTGCAGCCCAGTGTGCACCGCTAGAATTGGCTTGTACAGTCATCAAAGGGTACACCATGAGACCAACAATAGATGAGCTGCACAGATTTGTCATCATTGGATCGGAGACTACCAAGAAACACTAAACACATTGCCATAAATCCATTACCCATCTAGAGCCCTGCTAACACATAGGTAAGTGGGACTGGTTGTCAGCAATGAATTTGTCAGTGCTCGGCCGAGGCCTAAAGCCCTGGCAGAGCTGACATCTGGTTTGCCAACATCACAGTTACACATAGAGAACAAAATCATAACATACTTTCTAAAGCCTAAGCTTCACTACCAAGCCATTCTCCTGTCTCCTACAGGATAGCTTAGCCCGAGGGCTTTTCCTGGAACTTGCAACAAGTCAGGCGGAGATCTTTTCTCAGAAGATCAAGCCTGCTGGTGGCTTGTCCACACAGATTGAAGGAATTCCTCCGCACCCCAGATATAGCTCCAAACATTCATTCTCTGACTCCTAAATAGGATAACCCCTTTTGCCTTGGTGTTTCCTGCAATCTCAGAAGCTGGGAATAGGTGACTGAAGGGCCAAAATCCATTAAGGTGTATGTAAGATCTTAACCGCAGTTTCTGTTAAGAACTTTTCATATAGTCCACAGCTTGGTCTGGGGCATGAGGGCCAGCTAACGAAGTACAATATATGGCTAGAAGAAAGCTGGGGTAGACAGACAACCTTGCGTGTTTCAACTAGACAAGCAGATGTCATAGCTTCCTACTCAGATTTGAACCTTAGCGTTCATAAGCTGAGAAGCTAGCATGAACCCTCTAAGCTTAAGTACCAGCTTAGATCTGATATTGCTGACACCAGACAGGAATTACAGTGCCTGTCTCACTCTGGTCTCCCCAAAACCTTCCCTGGGGAACCCCCAAGACTCAGATGCCCTGAGTCTACAACAAGGGGAAATAACCCACTTCCCTTCCCCCTCTCTCTCTCCCACCCAGAATTTCCTCTCTGGGCTAACCTGAGAGTTACTGATGCAACCTCTTTGAATCTAATCCCCTTCCCCAGAGGCACACAGATTCAAGGAAAACAGAGAGAGCAGTTTTTCCCCTCCCCCCTGTCTTTCCTTTCTCCTTAACCAGAGAAAAACTCAAACAGGTTTTAAAAAGAAAGCTTTATATAAAAAAGAAAGAAAAAAGACATCAAAATATTCTCTGTATCAAGATGACAATAATACAGGATCAATTACTTAAAAGAAAAAAATGAATAAACAGTCTGATTCAAAAAGAAAAGAGATACAATTTAAACATTCCAGCAACTACACACATGTAAATACAAATAAAAAACAATAACAGCCTATTGTTTTTCTACCTTTGTATTCACAACTTGGAAACTGAAGATTAGAAGCTTGAAGATAGAAACGATCCCCTCTCATAGCTGAGAGCCAGACAAAAGACACAGACCCAAACATTCCGTCCCTGAGCGTTTAAATAATCCGGTTTCCTGATTGGTCCTCTGTCAGGTGTTTGGTTCCCTTTGTTAACCCTTTACAGGTGAAAGAAACATTAACCCTTAGCTATCTATTTATGACAGGAGTCAACATAACTCCAGATGGTGAGACATAATTGGGTGCTCTTATCATAAGTTACAGACACACAAAATGCTGAGAGGAGCCTCCAAATTAACTCTCTGGTGCAGGAGGAAGATAGTGGTACAATACTCCTCAGATGCCAGACAGAGTTTAGGGAGAGGCCTAACATGATTGACTTGAGTTATTGCATCCTCCCCTCACAGATGTATGCCAGTCCTAGTTCACAGAAATGCAAGGGTAAAACTATAAATGTTTTTTACTGTTGAATACTGATTACTGTTGCTTTCCTTTAAATCTCCAGGAATGTATCTGTTGGTCAACCGGGAGAGCGGCTACCTCATTTCCCGTGGACTCTAAAATTAGGATTTAACCTATACATTGTAATAGGAATAGTTTGAGGGAAATTACCTCTGTTTTAGCAATATGTTAATCTGATCCATGGGCGGAGCCATTATGTAATCTTTTAGACTATTGGCTTATTGTGCTTATCTTGTCTTGCTGCTAATATCCATCCACGAGCTTGGGACCTCGCACCCCGTCACTTGTCTCCGCCCAATGAGCATCCTATATAATCTATTGCAATTTAACTGTTTTGCAGAGTCTCTGAGCCTAATAAGCAAATTGACACCAGTGCTGTGTGTAATAAACCCTGCTGCTTGACTCTACACGGAGTCCATTTCTGTTCCTTCAATGACAGGGCATGGATCATTTGATGGTTATCTGTTCTGTTCATTCCCTCTGGAGCATCTGACATTGGCCACTGTTGGAAGACAGGATACTGGGCTAGACGGACCTTTGGTCTGACCCAGAATGGCCAGTTTTATGTTCTTTTGTTCTAATGTTCTCTGCAGATTAATGATTAGCATTGTGCTCAGACTGTGAATGGGTGCCGGTTGTGAACCATCCAGTCCTTCATTCCCACATGAGAAACCCAAGTGAGATAAGTATCTCTCCTCCCATCCCATACCCATTGTAAGTGCATTGCTGTTTGGTGACCTGCCTTAACTCACAGACCTAGAGACAATAAGTGCCAGGATCTGTACATATCTGTTCTCCTATTTTCCACACAGACTTCTCACAATGATTACAGTGACCAGCATGACACAGGCTTTCATTAGCGTCCTCACGTGGCATGCTTTGATGGACTAGTATGTCCAAGGGGATCCATGTAACCCCGATGTCCCCAGTGCTTCCTACCAGTTGGCATCAGCAGGGACTTGGGTCACAGTTAGATTTCTGGATTACGTGGCAACCTGCCGGGAAGAATTTTATTTTCCTTCCCCTGTCTCGCTGTGCACAGAACACCCCGTGCAGGGGCGAGGGGCCCTCAGCTGCATTCTGGGCCCAAAGCATGACGGCTTGTGGAGTAGGGGGGCTTGTGCTGGGTCCTAGCTGATGTGAGAGATCAGGGAGGGGCTAATGTTGGCAGTTTGGGGCTTGTCTAGGGGGGTGCTTGACACCCACTCCACCATTTTCCCCTAACCCCCCACCCCAACTCCAACTCTTTCCACCTCAGCTCTGTCCCAGGATCTAGCCCCCTCCACCTGTTTCCCCAAGCACGTACTCCTGCCCTGCCTCTTCCAGCCCCCTCCCACCCCATCCCTCCTCGCTCTACCCCCTCCAGCCCAGCGCCTCCTGCATGCCACTGAACAGCTGACTGCAGTGGGTGTGAGGTGCTGGGAGGTAGAGGGAGGCATTGATCCACTGGGTTTCCAGTGCCTGTAGACACACATTCTATGAGGATGCATTTAATGAAGCAGAGAGTTGCCAGCGGGCACTGTTGAGCACTTATTTTGGTTGCAAGAAGCAGTCACTTTACAACATTCGTGATAAGGGAAAACGTAAGAGTGATGGGAAAATTGATGTTTCCTGTAGAAAGTGAGGATCGGCATTAATCTATGGAAAGCCTGAGCCAGTAATTTCCCTGCAAATGAAATTATAAAATAAAATTTAAATGGACTGACATTCCTCAGTGGCTGCTTCAATAAAACCTACTCCCTCTTCAGGAGTTTGTTACACTCTCAGGAAGCAAGATGTAAAACATCAGGAGATCTGCAAGAGATCTGAACAGAGCAAGCACAGACTCCACAGCCAAGCGTTACTGTAGAACATTTCAAGTGTCATCACAAAGCGCGGAGCAAGGTGAAACTGTAGCTGTGTACGTGGAAGAACTAAAAATATTAGCTGACTAGCGATTGGTTGGAAGTGTCCTATGTGCTGCAGGGGAGATCATTAATACCACAAACCAATGAGGGAATTCAAAGACGATTGCTGGCAGAAGGGGACGTAACCTGGCCCAAAGCAACAGACTGAGCAACGTTATGGAAGCAGCAGTGAAAAAGCTTACAAGCTTTGCACTTAAAAGGAAGGGACAAATCGAAGTGACTCAGGAGTCTGAGAGGTATTTTGGCATCAGTTTATACCTTTAAAATGGGAGCATCTCAAGCCCCAGAGGGCAGGGCCGGATTTACACCTTTTGCACCCCCTAGGCACAGGATTTTCAGCCTACAGCTGACTTTCATGTTTTACACACAGTTTTAGAGAGATAAGGTGCCCCTAGAATGTCTGGCGCCCCTAGAGGTGTGCCTACAATGCCTATAGACCCCTATGGAATGTTTAAAGAGCATATTAAGCTGGGGCTGTGACTCAGGTTTAAGAACAAGCCCCACTTCTGTCCACATAGAAGTTAGTTTTACTGAGGTTTGCAGAGCCTGCTGTGGGGGTGGGTCAGAGCCCAAACATTTTGTAGTGTGGATGCAGCTCAGCCCCATGTCACCAGACTCGGGTGTGGAGAGTCTGCCAACACTATCTAACAATCAGCAGGGACTGCGCTTCCCAGACCTTCAATTCCAAAACTTGCCACTTGCTTCCCAGGAACCTTAGGTAACATGGGGATACTGATAATGGCCTCCTTTGTAAAGGACATTGAGACCTTCTGAGGAAATGAGCTACAGAAGAGGTAGGTAGTCCTAGCATGCAGGTCCAACACAGGCTGGTCTGGCCCCTCTCCTCAACAAGGGGTCAACTGCTGCTCTGGAGGTAAAATGGTCTTGGTGTCTCAACCACCAGGCCTTGTAAAGTCCTAGGGACAATACCCCTTTGGGTTCCTGACCAGGACGTCGGTTATTCCTTCCCCTAAGAATCCACCCTTAAGACTGGAGACTGGCCACTTCCCAGGGCTTTGGGAGATGAGTCAGAGCTGTGGGACACCAGTGTGGTGCTGAGGTGGGCCAGCTACTGCTCTCATTTACCCAGGTGCAGGGCAGGAGTAACTCTACTGAATTCAGTGGGGTTACACCTGATTTTTCTGTGGAATATTCCAGTTGCTGGGGATGGTTCTGACAGGGCTTCCCATGCCCAGGAAAGACAGAGCCTGCTCTCTTCCCCAACCTCAAGGAGCAGCAATCAGATGTTTGTAATGAACCAGCAGCTTCCTCTCCCATGCAAAGGCTGCAGTGTCTGGAGCTGGGCAGAAGCACGGAGGTGTTTCAGACACGCAAGGCTCCGCTTTCCTCCACATTCTTCATTGCTGTGTAGGTGGGGTTGGACTGAGCTCCTCTGCTGACGTGGAGTGATGAGCTGGGGGAACAGACTCCAGGAGCAGACTGTGTTTGCCTAAGCACTCCACTGTGCCTAGGAACTCAGCAGAGGGAACTGCTTTGCCAAAGTGACCCGTTTTGGCATGTGTTGGGTTACAAATCACTTTAGTAGGGAGTGCAGGGGAATGGCATGTTGTCACCTGATTGTGTGAGGAAAGGGCAGCAGAACTGTGCTAAGCCTGTCCTGAGTGATGCTCACTTGTTAAGTGGGGAGGTAGGGACACCAAGTCCCCTGAAAGTGGGAGAGAAAGAGGGTCTGGATAGGTATTTAAAGACAGAGCTGATTAGACACACTGGAGAGTCTTTGTTTTAAGTGATCGCTGGAGCTGAAATCACTGAGAACCAGGTCTAGCCGATCTACACTTAACACACTGCATTGTGTGAAAGTAAAATAAATTATATTGTAAAAATAGAAAGAATTAAAGAAATGTTGTCTGCATCTTTAAGCAAAGTTGTTGAAATGTTGCAATCCAGGTGTCAGGAACACAGACATTAGCATAAAACAATTGCACCGTTTAAGGGCAATTGGAAAAGTATTAGCCTTAGATGGATACCAATCAGTAAGGAAGTAGGATATGCATGCTGTGTCACAGGTAGTTTTTCCTGTCTTTTGCTTCTTTGTTCTTTTGTCTAACTCCTGCTCTTTTAGCTGTATAAATCAGACTGTTGAGGCCTTGCATGGCACTCACATATTCTGAATGTTATTGGTGGAGCGCTGCGCTGATACACAGAGTGGTCTGACAAATTGTGAGTCCTGAATCTAACTTTGACAATTGGCACAGCTGCACCGAGGCAAGTGTGCTACTGTGGTACTTTAATGGAGACGCTGTAAGCTGACGGGAGAGAGCTTCTCCCATTGGTGTAGTTAATCCACCTCCTTGAGAGGCGGGAGCTGTGTCGATGGGAGAAGCTCTCCTGCCAATGCAGTGGTGTCTATCCAGGGGGGTCAGGTTGGTATAATTATATCGCACAGCGGGTGGGAGCGTGTTGATTTCCCCCGTCCCCCAGTGACGTAGTTATACCGATATTGGTCTGTAGGTCAGACCAGACCTCAGTTGTATACGTGGTGGCAGCAGCCACAGCTGAGGCATTTCTTGATGCCATCTCCCCACCCCTCTAGTGGGAGTTGAACTCACGTGAACGCTCTGAACTCTGGGCCTTTGCCGACCAAGGGCAGCAACAGTGAGTGGAGTGCAGGGGAGGGAAAGGGCAAAGGCAGGTTCAAGGAGCATTTGTTGGACTTTCACACCGCAAGGGGAGAAACTGAGGCAAAGGACACTGTCCAATATATTCTGGGGTAAGTACTCATGTCTAAGGATATGATTATGCCATGGAGGTCAGGGATACGAGGCCTCTTCCCCTCCAGTTAGCTCTGCCCCCTAATAATCCCCACTCTAGAACTGAGCAAAGGGCAGGGGGCTCCATAGCCTGATGGGGGAGGAAGGCCACAGGGCATCCCCAGCCAGACAACTGGGCTGGGCCCTACCTGACAAGGCCTCGCTGCCCACCATTATGCTGATCTTCTTGACTACATGGAAGGGAGTGGCATGGGGCATGGCGGCATGGATGAGGGAGCCATCTCCACCACCAAGCGTCTCCTGCTCCCCCATGGTGGGTGGCAGAGGACCCTCTTCAGTTGCCCAGCCATGGCAGGCTTAGGGGGGACCCCCCAGAGCTCTCAGCCACTGCAGTGAGTGAGGAGACCCCACAGCAGCCCATCTCCTGTTGGGAGTGGGAGACCCTAGACCTCCCACTTGCCGCACATGGTGGGGAACCAGAGCTCCCTGCAACCGCAGGCGGTGGGACCCCTCACAACTGCTCAGCTGCCATGGGTACGGAGGACCTCCAAGCTCCCACTCACCACAGCGGCAGTGGGGGACCCCAGAGCTCCAGCAGCAGTGGTTGCCTCCCCATTTTGTCAGGATATTTTTAGTGGAAGTCAGGACAGGTCACAGGCTTCCATGAAGTTTTTTTTATTGCCCCTGACCAGTCCATGATTTTTGCTAAAAATATCTTAGCCTTAGTCACGGTCACAAGCTTTCAAATCATGGTTATGGGGTTTCCCAGATTACTGCCAGGTTCCTTTCCCCTTTGTTATACATAGACTCAGTACTTGTGGCAGGGAATGTATTGCCTCTTAGAAGCACCTGGGGTGGTCTGAAGTTTTCCCACATTACTGAGTGGGAGTGCAATGGGCTCAGTCACAGAGATCCCCTTGGGTCTGTCAACTTATGTGCTGAAATTACCTCTGAGCCATCTTTCACTGCCAGCTTGGGTCTACAGAACCCTGCCTTGTTCAGCCAGACATGCTAGCCTGCTGCAACACAGTCCCAGGGTCTTCGCCACACCCCCAAAGCTGCAGACCTTAACTAAACACAGCTCAGCAGGTTACCTATCTCCAGCACCCAAACACCCAGCTTCCAGTAGGATCCAAACCTTAGATACATCCATTTTACTCTGTACAAAGCTTATACAGGGTAAATTTGTAAATTGTTCACCCTCTCTATCACTGATAGAGAGATATGCACAGCTGTTTGCTTCCCCAGGTATTAATCACTTACTCTGGGTTTATTAATAAACAAAGGTGATTTTATTAAGTATAAAGAGTAAGATTTAAGGGGTTTGAAGTAATAACGGACAGAACAAAGTAAGTCACAAAGCAAAATAAAACAAAACACGCAAGTCTAAGCCAAATACATTAAGAAACTGATTACCGGTAATATCTCACCCTCAAAGATGTTCCAATAGGCTTCTTTCACAGATGAGACTCTTTCCTAGTCTGGGCTTCCACCAGGTCCAGTCTTTGTTAAACCCAGCAGACATCTCAGGTGGTAAGCAGGGGTTTTCTCATGACTGGCAGCCCTTTGTCCTGCTCCACCCCCTTTTACAGCTTTGGCAGAAGGCAGGAATCTTTTGTCTCTCTTGGTCCCTACCCCTCCTTCTAAATGGAAAAGCACCAGATTTAAGATTGATTTCATTATCAGGTGACATGGTCACATGTCACTGTAAGAGCCCTAGTTGCCATTCCCCATGGGCTGGCCCACACATACACAGGGAGGCTTTCAAGTAGCTAAGGCGATTTACAACTGATTGTTTCTGGAGCACCCTTAATGGCCTCCACTTAATATGTTTACATCAGTGACCAGGCCCCAGGCAGTTTAATAATCACAGGCCTGACTCTCAGCTACATTCAGGCGGCACTAGGCTGTTCTGGCAGCAGAACGGCCACTCGAGAATCCCCCATCCTGCAGAAGGGGCCATCCCAGCTGGTGTGGAGCTGCTGTTGGGGTCCTGCACCCACCCTGCTCCTAGCCCCTGATGTAGGATGAGGCCAGGGCCCAGAACTGCAGCTATTCCCTGGCCCCCAGGACCCATGGGGGAGGATTGCGGGCGTGGCTGGGGCACACTGTGCTGTAGTTATTCTCTCCTCACCAGGTCCCATAGGGGCAGAGCGCACTGTGCTATTTTCATGGCGCAGACACGAGGCCGCTTCCCACCTCAGGGGGACACTAGCAGCCCAGATGCTGCGTGCTGGGGCCAGCGAAGGTCCCCTCTCCTCTCCCCAGCGCATCACTGCAGCACAAGGAATTTGCTGTGCGGGTCTGTTTATCCCCCATCCAAGCGCCGGGCACAAGGGTGAGCTGGCCCCATGCTCTGAGGAAGCAGGCGAGGGTCACGTCTCATCACAGCCTTGCTGACAGCCTCAAGCCACTGCCAAAGCCAGCAGCATCCCCGGTGCAGTGCCAGGCCTGTAACGAGCATTTGTGTGTGTGAGGGGGGGTCTCACCAGGTGGGGGCCAGGGGAGAGCTCACCCTGGCAGCTGTTCTCACTTGCGTGCATGAAGTTGGCTTTCTCGGAGCTGCCTCGTAGCCATCGATGCAGGTGCAGGAGTAACTCCCAATCACGTTGATGCACTTTGCGTGAGGTCCACAGTCTGGAGAGCTCAGCCCCAGATACTCGTTAATATCTGTAATGCAAGAGGGGATGCTCTGTACAGTCCTGGCAGGGAGACGTTCCGTGTATCAGCCCCTGAACCCCTGCACTGAGCTGGGTGATGGGACCCAGGCAACTGGGACCCTAGCCAGGGTGCTCAGTACTGCTGCTATTCTGTTCCCACCAGGACCTATGGGGAAGGATTGGGGGCGTGGCTGGGCACACTGCGCTGTGGTTCTTCCCGGCCCCCCAGGGCCCACAGGGGCAGAGCGCACTGTGCTATTTCCATGGCCCAGACACGAGGCCCCTTCCCAGCTGAGGGGGACACTAGCAGCCCAGATGCTGCATGCTGGGGTCAGCGAGGGTCCCCTCCCACTCCCCAGCACATCACTGCAGCACAGGGAGTTTGTTCTGTGGATGTTAATTCCCTGTTCAAGCTCCAGGCACAGGGGTGAGCTGGCCCCATGCTGTGCAGGAGCAGGGGAGGGTCACCTCTCACAACAGCCTCACTGACAGCCTCGGGCCACTGCCAAAGCCGGCAGCATCCCCTGTGCAGCACCAGGCCTGGAAGGAGCATTTGTGTGTGTGAGGGGGGGTCTCAGAGGTGGGGGCAGGGGAAAGCTCACCCTGGCAGCTGTTCTCACTCACGTGCATGAAGTTGGCTTTCTGAGCTGGGCTCGTAGCCATCGATGCAGGTGCAGGAGTAAGTCCCAGCCATGTTGATGCACTTTGTGTTGAGGCCGCAGTCTGGCGGGCTCGGCCCCAGACACTCATTAATATCTGTAATGCAAGAGAGGACGCTCTGTACAGTCTCGCAGGGAGACGTTCCTGTATCACTCACCTCTACTGAGCTGGGTGATGGGACCGAGGCCACCAGGCCCCTGGGAGCTCAACAATCACATGCCTCATTCTCAGCTACGCTCAGGCTATGCTTGGCTGCTCTGGCAGCGTAACTGCCAGTCGAGAATATGGTGCATTGAAAACTGCATTAGCATCACAACCTCTCACTTTACGTCTGCAAGGGGTTTCCAGCACCTGCTTGCAGGCTAGGGGGCTCGTGTGACAAGCATAAGCCCTGAAGTGGGAGCTTTTCCCTCCCTCCCAGAATTGTTGCCCATTAACTAGCACAGCTCTAGGCATTGTCATTCTCCACAGAAACAGCCAGTCCCCCTTTAAAACTCGACACATTCACAGCTCCCTTGCCGCAGTGGCAGTGAGTTCCAGAGGCTAATGCTGCCTCGGGTTGAGGAATATTTTCTTGTATCTGCTTTGAATTTGCCCCCTTTTCAATTCAATTCAATCCACACACTGCCCCTTGCTCATTGGTCTTTCTAAAGCTCACGATTTTCTAAGCTAAGCTGATTTTTGTTTAATGCCTGTGATTGAGGTCACGGGCTCAGCCATGCACTTAGGACCCACTGGAGCCGAGTTAAGTGTGTAGCTCTGCAGGGCTGGAGCTAAGCATGTGCTTTGCTGGCTCGGGGCTCAGGGTGCACAGACAGGGATCAGCACAAAGCGATTTAGCAGCTGGCAGCTTCCAGCGTCCCCCGGTGGAGAAACCAGCATGTGGGTATCCCCTGCCAGGGGACTGGCATTGGTGCATGCACCAGCTTCACCAGCGCAAAGGGGTCTCCAAATCCACTGGACTGTGAGCCCAGAGAGACCTCTTGGTCTGTGCCCTGGGCAAACTCCCTGCCTTGGGGGAGTGACGCGGAGCTGGGTAGCCCGTGTGTCCCTGCACCATGCTGCTGGAAGCCAGAGAGCCTCAGGAAAGCCTGGGGCTGGGCTGGCAATGCCAGTCCCAGCACATCCCCCTCACAGCGCTGTCCTGGGGGAGCGACATGGAGCTGGAGCAGAGAGAGACTGGAGCAGGGGCCTGGTCCAAGGCCGAAACAAAGTCAGCAGAAGTGATGCTCTGAGCAAAAGTCCGGCCCTGTGGGACACTGAACTAGAAAGGGTTAAGCAACTTGCAGGCTAAATGACCCAAGTTCTACCTTTAAAGCCGCACTAGAAAAGGAGCCGGGAGCTGTGTTTCTGGCTCTGGGGAAGCAGCACGGTATCGGGGCTGCTGTTTTGTTGTTGGCTTGGTGAATCTAAGTATTAGAAATAACCAGCAGTTTGGGGGATTGTCGGCCCCACACTGCAGTTTGCCCTGATGGAGCAATCTCAGTGGGGCCCCCCCAGGCACCAACAGTCACACTCTGTCACAAAGCAGAGGCTTCTCTGCAAGTTCACCGTCAAGTGCACGAACTCGGCACTGGTATTGCTGGCACAGCTAAAACACAGTGACTGTGTAACCACATCCCAGCACCAGATTCCCCTGCCTAGTGCATGATAAGATGGTTTGATGGGTGGCGAATGTTTTGTCTGAAGCATCGGGAGTAAAGTACAAAGTCAGGTGGTGAATAAGGGAAGTTTTGTCTGAAGCAGCAGGAGAAAGGCACCGGGGGGGGGGGGGGGGTTGGGTAATAAGCATGTTGTGAAACACATAAGCTGGTACGAAGGTTGTTTATCCCAGATGGTTTGTCTCAGTCTGTAACTGTTGGAATCCATTGTCAGAGGCAGACGTGTGGCCGTGTCCCTGTGGCATCTCTGGGCGCTGGCATCGGGCTGCATTGGCGGTAAACCTGGCTGAGCACCTTGGCCACTGACTCAACTCTGGGCTGTCTGGGCACTTCGATGGAGGTTTGCCGGGCCGGCAACTCGCCCAGAGCCGGGACAGCACACGGAGATGACGAATGCCAACCCCATGTCCCCACCTCAGACTGCTGGAACTCGGGGGGCTCAGGGAAGCCTGGGGCTGGGCTAGCAATGCCAGTCACAGCACATGGCCCCTCACAGCGCTGCCCACGCAGGGAGCGTGGGGCTGTGGGAGGGTCTCTCGAACTAGCAGCTGCGCCCCCTAGAGGCCAGAGCAGAGCATGGCTGCCTGCCCCCAACAGAACCTCAAGCAATAGGGGACGGGGGCGACGTCAAGAACACTTTAGCCCAATTCCTGGAGCCTTCCCCAAGGCCCCTTCCCAGGCTCAGCGGGGCACTAGCAGTCCAGAAGCTGCGTGTTGGACAGGGGCAGCTCTAGGTATTTTGCCATCCCAAGCATGGCAGGCAGGCTGCCTTTGGCTTGCTTGCAGGAGATCCCCGGTCCTGCGGATTCGGAGGCACGTCTGCAACCTGCCTGCCGCCCTCGCAGTGTCCGGCAGAGCGCCCCCCGTGGCTTGCCGCCGAAGGCATGCGCTTGGCATGCTGGTGCCTGGAGCCGCCCCCGGTGTTGGGGCCAGCGAGGGTTCCCTTCCCTCTCCCCAGAGCATCTCTGCAGCGCAAGGAGTTTGCTCCGTGGTTCTGTTTCTAGCCCCGAGGGTTTATTCCCCATCCAAGCGCTGGGCACAGGGGTGAGCCCGGCCCCATGCACTGCGGGAGCAGGCGAAGGTCACGTCTCATCACAGCCTCGCTGACAGCCTCAGGCCACTGCCAAAGCCAGCAGTAGCCCCGGTGCAGCACCAGGCTGGATCCAGCATTTGTGTGTGTGTGGGGGGGGGGTCAGCAGGTGGGGGCCAAGGGAGAGCTCCCCCTGGCAGCTGTTCTCACTCACATGCTTGAAGTTGGCTTTCCCAGAGCTGTGCTCAAAGCCATCAATGCAGCTGCAGTAGTAACTCCCAGCCACATTGTTGCAGTTTGTGTTGGGTCCACAGTTTGGCTGGCTCAGCCCAGACGATCGTTAATATCTGTAATGCAAGAGGGGATGCTCTGTACAGTCCTGGCAGGGAAACATTCCCTATATCACCCCCCTCAAACCCCCACACTCCCTGCACTGAGCTGGGTGAAGGGAACTAGGTGATCGGGGCCTGAGCAGTTAGTGATTAAGGCCCTGTTTCCAATTTACCAATTTATGCTGCGGGAATGTTGGAAACAGCCCACCTGAGCCTCCTGTCCCAGGTATGGGGGGCGGGGGGGTTTGACCCCACAAACACCCAGATCCCCCATGTGAGCAGAGGGTGGGGAGACGTTCCCCTGGGGCTTCAGGTTCCCCATGTGTTGGGGGGGATGACAAGCTCCCTCTCCTCTGCCCCCTCTCTCCTTGGATCCCTGCGGGGTGCGGGGTGGGAAGTATAGCCAGGGCTGCCCAATTCTGCTCCTCTGGGCAGAGATCCATGGGGTCCCTCTGCCCCTGGATACCCCTGATTAGGACCCTGGCTGAGATTCAGATGGCTCAGTATGATGGGCCCCCAACCCTGTTCCCAATTTACTCCTGGTTCTTGCTGCAGCGGCTCCTGCTGCTCACTCTGGAGGCCCCAGTTTGATCCCCAGGAAGACAGCCCTCACCTGTGCTGCTGCCCCCCTCATTCCCCAGCAGGGCTGAGCACCCCCACCAGGCCCTGGAGTCAGTGGAGTCGGCTGCTCCATCCCTTAATGCCCTGCTCTGTCCCAGCCCCCGCAGGACAATGTAGGAGCCCTGTTACCGTCACAGGTCTCCATTGGGTCGGTGAAGAAGTAATTCCCCCTTGGCTGGTATCCATCCAGGCAGGTGCAGTGGGTGTTGTTCACACACTTGGCGTTTGCTGGGCACAGCATATGGTTGTTACAGTCCTCAGTGGTACCTGCAGGGTGGGAACAGCTGGGCAGGGTCAGGCAGTGCAGAGTGGCTCCCCTTCCTGCCCTACAAATACACACAGTGGGATCGACTTCTTTCACAAGCCCCATTCACTGATTTTTGTCACAGACAGGCAGAGCCACCAGAGCCAGGCATCGCTTGAAGTGAAACGTTTTCGATCTAAATCAATTTTTCTCCCTTTTGTTGCTGTCGTCGTTACTCTCATTAGCGTCAATTTCAAACCAAAATCTCACTTCAAACCAGAAAATGGGAATTTTTCATTTTGTAAATTATTTCATCTCCCCACACACACAATTTTTTTCCTGAGTAAAACCAAACATTCCTCTGAACTGAATCAACATTTTCTGTCAAAAAATGGTTCCCTGGGAAATTCCTGCCTGACTCTGCTCTGGATTGACTGAGAGCAGAATCGGGAGCGAGGCTAG
The DNA here is from genome assembly GCF_003597395.2 of Chelonoidis abingdonii. Classification (NCBI taxonomy): domain Eukaryota; kingdom Metazoa; phylum Chordata; order Testudines; family Testudinidae; genus Chelonoidis; species Chelonoidis abingdonii. The sequence goes on along the minus strand of NC_133773.1, from coordinate 2,512,039 downwards.
TTTGGATCCTGAGCTGCCTCTCATGACCCAGATTGTGGCCTGCCTACAGGGGCTCCTGGATCCTTTAGCTACCCGGTGTTTGGGGCTCTGCTGGGATCTGTCCCTCTGACCAGTGTGAGGGGAAGGATCCCAGTGCAGCTCAGCTGGCTGCAGGGCTTGGGATTGGAGCAGACAGAGCAGGGGGGGTGCAGCACTGCGGGACCCCAGTGGGTCAATGGGAATCTGTCTGAATCCCATCTTGGGATTCGCAGCAGAGACACAGAGTCCAATCCCAAATGCCGCCTCTTCTTTTCTCCCCTGCACGCACCCACCGTGCTCTATAAACCCAGCCCAAGATGGCCAAGCCAAGGGGCTGCTCCTGGCTCGCCAGACCCGACTCTGCTCTCCTCTCACAAGGGAACGGGACCAGAGGGAGCGGAGGCTGAAGACCCCAGGCAGCCGGGAGCGATGGGGAAGTTTAGCCAGGAGGAGTCGGCCTTACCTTGTACGCCATGATTCTGGGCCATGGTGCCCCACAGGCACAGGGCGATGCAGAACCCTGGAAAGCAGAGATAGGGTGAGGCACCATGGGCAGATGGTAACCACCACTCAGCTGCACACACCCCCAGCCGCCCCAGTCCTGCCAATCCTGGGCCAATGGCCAGTCAGGGCCCTGCCAATGGTGGAATTAAAAATGAAGAAACCTGATGCTCTGGGAAATCAGCCCCAGCTGGGATCCCTGGTCATATTTTTAACTAGTTCCAGTTGGGAACTGGACTTTTGGCCAGGGCAACTGGGTCTTTTATTGTGTGTATGAGCAATAAAGACCAGGAGCCCCCATTGTCAGGGCCAGATTTACACTTTGGGTGCCCCAGGCACAGGGGTTCAGCAGCTGTCCCCCACCCCTCCCTCCAGCTTGGAGCTCTAGGGATCCCACTGCCTGGAGGTGGCCAGGAGCTGCAGAGTTCCGCTGCTGCCTGGAACCATCACAGGTGGTGGGGTAAACCCACCACTTTTAACTTTTAGGTGCCGCCCAGCGCCCCTCCACCGAGTGCCCAGTGCCCCACACCCCCTCTGCCCAGAGCTGTGCCATGAACTCTCCCAAAGACCCACTCTCCCAAGCCCTGCCTCCTGGCCTGCAGTGGGGCAGGATGGGAGGGATGGGGGAAGAATGGGGCTGTCTCCCCCTCAGCCGGCCCTGCCCCCTGTTGGGACCTGAGAGCGGCAAAATTTGAATTTTTAGGTGCCCCATAGAATGCCAGTGTCCGTAGGCACGCGCCTACTGTGCCGAAGCAGAAATCCGGCCCTGCCATTGTGCTGGGTGGCACCCAGAGCCCACCAAGATCAGGACCCACATTGTGCCAGGTGCTGCACAGAGCCGACGGAGATCAGGGCCACATCATGCTCGGTGCTGCACGGACACACAGTGACTCAGTCTGTAACCCAAAAGGCTCATGGCAATAGGAGAAGGGAGAAGCATTCTCTCCACTTTACAGATGGGGCAACTGAGGCACAGTGAGGGGTAATGACTTACCAAGGTCAGCAAGTATGCTAACACAAAAAGACAATACAGGCTACTTTTGATGTGATTTTCACCCAGGTATCGGCCCAGATCTGCAGCCTCCTGCTGGTATTTATTCATAGCCTGTTGCTCTGAGTCATTAACCACACGCGGGAACGAAGAACCAGATGATAAAGGACCCGGGGCTGAGTGCCCAAGGTGATGTGAAAAGAGGAAGCACAGTGAGCTGTGGAATCCCATTGTGCTTTCCTAGGAAAGGAGCTAGAAAAGGGGCACGGCTTTGAAATTCAGCTCCAGCCGATCTCCCCTGGGGAGACTCTATGGAGGACGAGGGAACTGGGGAGGTGACAGCAACACAGTTCCCCTGGGAGCGAAGGGTGAGCCATTAATTGAGAGATTCTAAGGCCAGGAAGGGAGCAGGCTGATCCAGCCTCTCGCACTGCACAGGCCAGAGAATGATCCAGGGATTCCTGCATCCAGCCCATAGCTGGGGATGGAGCTAGCGCAGAGCTTAAGAGAGGACAGCCCATCTGTTCAACTCCACGTGATGGAAATGGCTGTTGTGTGTTCACACTGTCAGCTGCCTGCGCAATAGCATGTTCAAACTTGCAGCACTTGCAGCGGTATTCAGAGCAGTGCACTCTGGGCAGCTATCTCACAGAGCACCTCTTTCTCTTCTGCTGCTAAGAGTTGTGGGAACTGGAGAGGGTCATGGGCAGGGGTGGTTCCAGGCCCCAGCACGCCAAGCGTGTGCTTGGGGCGGCAACCCGCGAGGGGCGCTCTGCTGGTGCCGTGGAGGCGGCAGGCAGGCCGCCTCCGGTGGTTTGCCTGCGGAGGGTCCGCTGGTCCCACGGCTTTGGTGGACCTCCCACAGGCGTGCTTGCAGAGGGTCTGCTGGTCCCACGGCTTTGGTGGACCTCCTGCAGTCTGCGGGAGGTCCGCCGAAGCCGCGGGACCAGCGGACCCTCTGCAGGCAAACCGCCAGAGGCAGCCTGCCTGCCGTGCTTGAGGCGGCAAAATCTCTAGAGCCGCCCCTGGTCATGGGGCATCCTGGGTCCTGTCCCAGTGCCCCATGGTGGATTGCTTTGCATGCCAGCAATCCCTGTGCTTTCATCCACATTTGGCACCATCTTTCAATGGTTTGTGTTTTATGCACCCTGCTTCTTCGGGCTGCAGGAATGGATCCCGAACTCTTGACAAACATGCTGCTGACTCTGACCACACGTCACAAGTGGCAGTGCAGTTATTCCTTAAACTACAAAGGCAAGAGAAGTGTGACATTGATCTCTCCACGTGTAGTAGCTATGATACGAGATTGCTTGTGGCATTCACGGAGGTGCTGCTGACTACAGTGGGGCTCGGGAAACAAGCACCGAGTGTCAGGATCACATCGGGATACACGTCTGAGATGACAAGCAGTGGCTGCAGAACTTTCGGATGAGGAAAGCCACACTCATGGCATTGTGTTTTGAGCTCACCCCAGCCCTGCGGTGCAAGGAAACAAGAATGAGACCTGCCCTGCCTTTAGAGAAGCATGTGGTGATTGCACTGTGGAAGCTGGGTACTCCAGACTGCTACCGATCGGTTCCTAACCAGTATGGAGTGGGAAAGTTGACCGTTGGACTCATGTTGACGGAAGTTTGTAGGGCCATTAATCGCATCCTGCTCCAAAAGACCCTGACTCTGGGCAATGTGGGTGACATTGTGGATGGCTTTGCAGAAATGGGCTTCCCTAACTGCGGAGGGGCGATAGATGGCACGATTATTTCAGTTCTGGCTCCAGAGTACCTAGCCACTGAGTACATTAATCACAAGGCGTATTTCTCAATGGTTCACCAGGCGCTTGTGGATCACCATGGGCGTTTCATAGACATTAACACAGGCTGGTCTGGAAAGGTGCATGACACACGTATCTTTCGGGACACTGGCCTGTTCAGGAAGCTGCAAGCAGGGACTTTCTTCCCAGACCAGAAGATCACTATAGGGGAAGTTGAAATGCCCATTGTGATACTGGGAGACCCAGCCTACCCCTTAATGCCATGGCTTATGAAGACATACACAGAGCAACTTGACAGCAGCAAGAAGCGGTACAACAACAGGCTGAGCAAGTGCAGAATGACTGTTGAATGTACTTTTGGCCATTGAAAAGCCCACTGGTGCTTCCTCTACGGGAAGCTGGACCTGGCTGATGACAATATTCCTATGCTTATAGCTGCATGCTGTATGTTCCATGGTATTTGTGAAGGGAAGGGTGAAAACTTCACTCAGGTCCAGATTGCAGAGGCTCAGTGCCTGGAGGCTGAGTTAGAAAAGCCAGAGACCAGGACTATTAGAGTGGCGCAGTGCGGGGCCATAAGGCTCAGGGATGCCTTGAGGCAGCAATTTGAAGCTGAAAGCTGCTAATACTTGTTGCTATGCTCAGGAGTGCAGTGCTTGTAACACTAGGAGGTGATTGGTGCAGACGATGCAATATGTGGGTTTAACATAATGGTATGTTGCTTTGCAGGGCTCTTTTTGCTTTAATTAATTAATAGAACAAAGATTGCTTTCAAACCAACACAGTTCTTTTATTAAAAACGACAACTGGTGCAGAGAATCAAACAAACAAAGAACATCAGCAGTGAGGGGAATGGGGGAAGGAAGGTTCCAGAAGGAGGAAGGGTCCTGGGACAGCTAAAGATTTGTGTATGTCCAGTGATCATATCCAGCCTTCTCCTTTGGAGCACAATGCAGCAGGGTCATCCAGAGTGTGTGTGTGTGTGGGGGGGCAAATGGGGCAATTTGCCCCAGGCCCCGGGTCTTGCAGGGGCCCCCAGGCCACAAGAATATAGTATTCTATGGTATTACAACATTTTTTTTTGGAAGGGGCCCCTGAAATTGCTTTGCCCCAGGCCCCCTGAATCCTCTGGGTGGCCCTGCAATGCAGTGGGTACCGTGCTTCAGCAGGGCCAAACTGCAGAGGAAGGGTATAGTGAGAGTCCACAGGGCTGGATTGTGATGGGGGAGGAGTGGAAAGCCACAGGTACAGACTGGAGCCAGGAGGTTGATAAGAATGTATCAGCGGAAGAATGCATCATAACATCACCCGGAAAGTCCTCCTTAGTTCTTCATGGCTGCTTTCTAATTCTGCGCAGCCGATCAGCTCCGGATAACAAACAGGGAGGCTGGGCTCCCAAGGTCATCTCTGTGAAGCTTTAACACAACCTTTTACAGAAGCAGGATTGTTTGCAACACAGAGAGCCCTGATTCAGTGCTTTAAACACAGCCAGTACTCACACACCTGTCACTAACTGGCTGACCCCAGGCAAGCACACTTGAGCCACATGACTCCCAAAATGGTGTGTAGCCACAGGGGCAGGGGAAATCACTCTTCTTTCACCATGCTGTGCACTGGGCACGTGGCTCTTCAGGAGAGCCAACACTGGGGGGGAGGGGGGGGAGGATTGATAATTATTCCTGTCCCCACACTTTCCACAGGATGTGATCATTCTGGAAGATATCTCACTGCTGAGGGTCAGTAGGGATTCAAGGGAGGTTCTTCTCCAAGACTGTAGCTTCTGCCCTGGCCCCTATGCAGCTCATCTCTGTGCAACAATAGTCTCCCCACCACCATGATGGCACAGGGGTGTGGGAAAGTTACTGTTAATGAGGCAAGAAACAAAACAGCTCTGCCAAAGAACCTGTAGCAGTAGATTGCCCAGTATCTCCACTAGAGTTTCCTGGAGATCTCTGAGGGAGATTCCCCTGAAGTGAGGGAGTCAATCAGACTAGGCATGCGGTGGGACACAAGCCTACTTTCTGCAACCCTCCTTCCCGCAACAACTCACTTCAGCAATTCCCAGAATCAAATCCACTTACCAGGGGCCTCCTTTCTTGTTTGCGCTTCGCCAGCATCTGACAGCTGTGACTGGCTAGCCTCCTCCAGGGTAGAAAAGAGCTCCTGCCTGCATGCATATCTGACCTCCGAGGCATCCTCTGCCTCTGGGTCCCCCTCACTCTCTACATCTTCATCCAAGATTTCCTCCTTCTGGCTCAGTCACTTTCAAATGGCACGCGAGCCAGTGAAGTATCCACAGTGGTCTTTGCAGTGGAGGTGGGGCTGCCACCAAGTATCGCATCCAACTCTTTGTATAACCAGCAGCTCGTGGGCGCAGCACTGGAACGCCGATTTTCCTCCTGCACCTTGTGGTAGGTGTTCTGCAGCTACTTCACTTTGACCCTGCAGCGTAAATCATCCCGGTCATGGCCCCTTTCTGTCATGCATCGTGAAATCTGTCTGTAAGTGTCATAATTCCTATGGCTGGAGTGCAGCTGGGACTGGACAGCCGCATCTCCCCAAATATTGATGAGGACCAGAAGCTCAGCATTGTTCCAAGTGGGAGATCACCTTGTGCATGGAGCAGGCATAGCCACCTGGAAAGATGCGCTGAGACCACTGCATGCGTCACAAACCAGACAGGAAGGGACTTTCAAAATTCCAAAGGAATTTACGGGATGGGGATGACGGTTGGTGACCTGAGGGCAGGGCAGTAGAGTTCAAACCAATGATCAGAGATGCAAGAACAGGCATTGTGAGACACCTCCCAAAGGCTAATTGCAGCACTGTAATCGACCTGGGTGTCTACGCTGGCACTGCAGTGCTGTACGCCAGCCAACAGAAGCTGTGGAGCTGATGCTAATGGTAGGAGCAGTGCGCAGAGCCCACCTGTCCTTCCCTCCCCCTAAGAGCTGAAGGGAGAGCTCCGACCAGCCCCGCCAACCCTCCCTGCCCCACAGCACCAGCAGGGGTCCTGGGCCATGTGCCGCCACCCCCTCAGGACCTGCGACAGCTCTCCCGGGCTGTCCCCCCTGGATCCATGGTGCTCCCCAAGCCGCCTTTCCCACAGCACCCACAGCTGTGCCGGGCCACCCTCCCAGAGCACTCATGGTCCCTCGGCCCAAGTGTTAGTTAAGGGTATATAGTACCAGTCATGGAGAGGTAATGGGCTGTGTATTTTTGTTTACTGCCCGTTACCTGTCCATGACTTTTACTAAAAATACCCGTGACTAAAACATAGCCTTAGTAATAGCATATTATAGGAACAAAGGTTCAATACAACTCCAATTTGTGGGAACGTGTCTCCTGCAGCAGTGCTGAATTCACCTTACACAGAAGGCTTGCATCCAAAGTCAGACCCTTAAAGCTGTCCTTTTTATAGTCAACCTGTTTACAAGGAAAGAGGTACTGAATGCATCCTCTGAGGCCAGTCTTAACTTACCATCTTTCTACCTTGTTTTTCTGGTACTATACTGTACCCCTGTGATGTTCTGTAGCTCAGGGGAACACTCAGCAGGCCCATGTTCATCCTTATAATATGATTGTGTGGTCTCCAATGCAAAGTTTGTCATGTTGAGTGTCTTCAGAAGGCTCATAATGTACTGAGCATGGTTGTTATGGTGATGTTATAGTAATGTTATTGGTTGTCATTCCATGTATATACTTATGAGGCTGAAAATGTTTCCTCGTGTCTTAAAGCAAGCCTCAGTAAAAAATCTCCAAAAGTGGAGAGGCATTTCACACCTCATCAGGCCATGTATGGGACAAATCCAGCCCAGCCTCATAGGACAGTGACCTAGGCAACAACAATGGATCTGTTGGACTTTAGAGTGAGTCACCCCCCTTTCTTTGGTCAGTTTGGGACTGCAATGAGGTAATGCTCACTTGACTCTGAAGGGTGGGGGAGGCAAAGCCAAGAGGGAAGAAAGAACATGATACACCTACAGACATTGTGACTGAAGCACTGGTCAAAGGGGAGAGCTTGGATAAAGGGCAACCAGCCAGCCTGTGGTAAGAAGCATCTAAGTTTGTAAGGGCACTGAAAGTGTTAAGATCAGCTTAGAATGCATTTTGCTTTTATTTCATTTGACCAAATCTGAGTTGTTATGCTTTGACTTATAATCGCTTAAAATTTATCTGTGTAGTTAACAAATCTGTTTGTTTATTCTACCTGAAGCAGTGCGTTTGGTTGGAAGCCTGTCAGAGACTCCCCTTGGCATAACAAGCCTGGTACATTTCAATTTTTTTGTAAAATTTACAAACTCATATAAGCTTGCAGCGTCCAGCAGGCATAACTGGACATTGCATGAGGGAGATTCCTAGGGTTGTGTCTGGGACCAGAGATATTGGCTAGTGTAATTCGGTATTGGCTAATGCACAATTCAAGGAGCAGCTTACATGCCACAGGCTGTGCTTGAACAGCCCAGGAGCGGGGTTCTCCAGAGGGGAACATCATAACCCCTTAGCTCTTTGTTCTGGACACATGAATTCCAGGTACAAAGCGCATGACATCACCTCCTAAGCTTGTCCCATATGTATTGTCCTTATCTTTGGGACATTCCAGTGACAGTAACTCGCTGCCTGTTACTACGGTAGAACACCCACATGTGCTGATCCTGACAGTTTTCCTCGCTAATGCAAGGTCTGATGGGATACCTAGCATAGGTGAATACGACTATAGGAAGACACAGGCCACCATTCCAGGCCATGTTACTGCTAGAAGTGTATATACAAATAATGTTATATGCATTAAGCACATATTATCCATATTAATATCTGTAATGTGAATCATATTTATCGATCATGTGATATATTATATTATCCAGGCATATGTTGGTGAACACTTCAGAAATAGATTTAACCCCCACCTAAAAATTCAGCTACTCCTAATGACCCAGATCCAATGATCCCAGCCCTCATTACAGTGCCAATAACCCCGTTGGAGCTGCCAAGCCTGTGTCAGCTTCATGACAGAGACACATTCTGTGTGGGATTTGCATGATGGGCACAAACGTGGCACATACAGCATTATGTTCTGCCAGCCTGGGAACTTACTGGATGACACTTGAGTGCTCCCTGCTGGCAGAGAGGAGAACAGGATGATGAGGAGAAATATTTGAGAGAAAATAAAAACTAAATACGTTTTAAAAATGTTATGCACAGAAAGGAGCAACAGAGAAAGAGAGAGAGAGATGTCTCCTGGCTCCATCTATGGACCAAATTTTGCTTCTTTACCTTCCTGTGTTTCTGGTGTAAATCCAATGAAGTCAATTCTTTCATTAAGAACTATTATCACTACAGTAATATTTCAGAACCCCAGCTTTGTGCCCCTACAGAAAGCTGCCTCAACCAGCTACCTGGCAATGCCCCTTGCGTACTGGCTCTATATTAGAGTGGGCATTCCCAGTGGTGAGCAGTGTGGCCAACGTACTCCTACACTCTGGCTATTGCCAGCTGCTGGAATGGTCCCTCGGGGCTATGGACAGTTGAGGATGAATCTGGGAAGGCTTTGGGCTGCTCTGCTTCCAGGGACCAGACTGATCCACAGTTATCCCCTGGGATTCAGTAGCTGTGAAAGTGATGGAAAGCCATCTGGGACCCCTCCATGCTGTGGTCTCATAGTGAGCCCATCTCAGATGAGCCCATGTCAGCCAGCCCAGGAATCTGGCCCAGTAAATCTAAGGGCATTTCAGTGAGTCTGGAGGGAGTCTCAGTTGGTGCAACATGAGCATTGGAGGGAGCAGAGGAAATTGCACGTTACACCAATGTAGCGTATGCCTAGGGGTAAACTCTAGCTCAAAGAGATATATGCACGCTTGTTCTGACCCAGACGGCATGCTAAAAGTAGAAGTGTGGCTGCATTTGGGCAAGTAACAGGAGAGGCTCCCTGCCCCAACTACAATCCCATCCAAAACCACAGGTACAGACTCAGGGCAGCCAACCCCTCCTCCCCCATGGCAACACTTCTATTTCTAGCTAGATGAGAGCTAGCGCGACTATGTCTTCTCAAGCTGGAACATTCACCTTCTTGTCCAAGTGCAGACAGACACATGGGCCCCTTTGGAGTCTCCTAACCGCACTCGAGTTCAGCCCATGGACTTTGTTCCACTCACCTAATGGATACACGTCTCCTCGGGTTCCCATGGTGGCTCAGACGCTATCAGGGTTGAGTTCTGAGGATTCTGAGCTTTGCAGCCTCCTTATCTTGGAGAAATTAGACAGGAAGCCAAGTTGACTCATGTCCTCTTGCATTATATCATATCAACCAACTGTGCTGCACACAGGAAAGCATCGTCTTCTCAGCATGCCCTGCTCTCCTTCCTTCTGCCCTACCACTTCTCCCAGCCCCATAAGCATTTACTTTTCTGAGTACCTATGGGGGAAACTGACCACAGTGCAGCAGGCCTAGCACCATTTCACAAAATCACAGAAATGTGGAATTGAAGGGAGCTCAGAAGGTCAAACAATCCATCCCCGTGCACTGAGGCAGGACCCAGGGTACCTAGACCATCCCTGGTAGCTGTTTGTCCAACCTGTTCTTAACACCCCCCCAATAACAAGGATTCCACAGCCACCCTAGGTCACCTGTTCCTGTGCTGATCCATCCTTAGAGTTAGAAAGTTTTTCTTAATAATATCTAACCTAAATCTCCCTTGCTGCTAACTAAGTCAATTCCTTCTTGTCCTATCCTTGGTGGACATGGGCACCAATTCATCAGAGTCCTCTTTACAACAACCTTTTGTATATTTGCAGATTATTATCACGTCCCCTCTCTGCCGTCTCTTCTCTGGACAAAACACGCCTAATTCTTTCAACCTTTCCTCACAGGTCATGTTTTCTAAATCTCTGATCTTTTCTGTTGGTCTCCTCTGGACCCTGTAAAATTTATCTTCATCCTTCTTGAAGCACAGCACCCAAACCTGGACACGGTTCTCCTGCTCCGAGTAGAGGAGAACAATCACCTCCCATCTCTGACCCACCCCACTCCTGTTAATACATCCCAGAATGACATTTGCCTTTTTTCAAGAGCATCACACTGCAGACTCACATTCCATTTGTGGTCCATCAGAAACCTCACACCTTTTTCTGCAATGCTTCTGCCAAGCCAGTGAGTCCCCATCCCTCCTCTGTAAGTAAGACCTTCCACCTATCTTTGCACCTTCCTTGTGGTAGTTTCATCTAGTCCATATTTCCTTAGCTTGAGTAGGAAAATGTCATGTGGGACTGTGTTGAAAGACTTACTAAATTCAAGATACATCACATCCACTTCTTCCCTACATCAACTAGACCAGGTGCCCAATCAAAGAAGGAAATTATGTTTGTTTGGCATAACTTGTTCTTGACAAATCCATGTTGGTTATTACTTATCACCTATTACCCTCTAGGTTTTAATAAATTGGTAATTTAATCATTTGTTCAAGTATCTTTTTGGGTATTGAAGTTAGGTTCTCTGGTCTATACTTCCCTAACAGTTTGTCTGAACCGTTTTTTGGAGTTTACCCTTGTTACAAACCTCACCCATCCTTCATGAGTTCTGGAAGATATCGCTAATGCTTCAGAGATTGCTTCAGCTAGTTTCTTACGTACTCTAGGGTGAATTTCATCAGGCCCTGCAGAGTTGCAGAGATCTAACTTAGCTAAATATTCTTCACTTGTTAACTTTTCTGTTATTTCCCTATTCTGGCCAGTGTTCCTTCCTTCTTGTTCAAATTAACTGGTGTGAAGTATCTGGTCACAACTAACTTTTTAAATCCTGCATTCAGTAAAACTTAAGAGGTGCCCATACTGAGTGGTTGGTTGCTAACATAATGGTCAGAGATGTCAGTGTCCTGGGGTTATTAATGAGTCTTGCTGTAAGCAGTCATCTAAGGTGGTGCAGCTGTAATGCCGAAGTCACTTTCTGAACAATAGCTCTTCTTAACAAAAAACAAACAGAAGAACAGATCTTTATCCAGATCACAGTGTGGCTCCCTATGTGTGAGACGGTGATGTCCAAGTCTCAGCTCTGATTATAGCTCTTGGCTGTAGCTGTCATCTTGGAGATGCAGACAGAACATCAGTCCTGTTCCAGGTAGTGCTGTAGTAACAGGGTTAACACAGGAAGAAAATGAAAGAGGCAGCTAATGACTATCCATGCTTGACGGTGTCAGAGAGTGGGATGTGGGTGTCAAGTCTAGTGGTCAAAGCAGGACTTGGCAGCCAAGAACAGGTTGCCTGGAGACTGGCTGTGCTGCAGGCCCTGATTCCTGACAGATGGTCCTTGTTGATGGTCCCATATGACCGTGCTTTCAAGGGAGTGACTTCTCAGGACCTGGGGCTCTCCAGTCCTCCCATCCAGGTGTCTGTGAGCTCAAGGTGAACAGAGGCAAAGAAATACACTCAACCTCCTCCTATGATCACTGTCATGTGTGGGTCTTACCAGGTCCCCTTTTCTTGTGGCTTCCTCCTAGAGGAACAGCTCTGGTCCAATCAGTGTCACACACATGCTTCTTCCAAATAGATCGACCTTCCACTGAGAAAAAACATGGCACTCGCATGTGGGTTTTGCCCATATAAAGTCAGTTTCTTCTCTGTGAATTCCCCTTTCTCAGGTGTTTCCTGGTGGTTTGCTCTGTTCTGTCTGGATTGTGGTGAACGGGGGTATGGTTCACCTGCCTTATTTCCTCCTCTGTCTTCTTTAAAACAACACATTCTCAATGGCTGCTAGGTAAGAGATTGAGAGCTAGGACCTCCATGGTAGCATTCTCTGATATGCTTCCAGTTCCATGTGTATGGCCAGTTAGACAGGCTGAACTGCAGGGTCTCAGTGCATGGATGAGATAATGGTGTAGGGAGGAGGGGGTTAGATTTATTCAGAACTGGGGAACCTTTGGGAAAGGGAGAGTCTATGCAGGAAGAATAGGCTGCATCTAAACCAAAATGGAACTGGATTGCTTGCACTTAAAATTAAAGAGTTCATGGAACAGTTTTTAAATTAAGGGTTGAGGGAAAGCTCATATGTGCCACGGAGCATGTGGTTTGGACAGAAACATCCCTTAGGGGAGGCTCTATTAATGGAGATTCTCTATGTCCTAGTAAGGAGAAGGGAAGATGATAAAATACGAGTAGGATCTGATGAGAAACAGTAAAATGAAAAAAGTCCCATTCAATTACATCATGTAATGGCAGACAGCTAAAAAGTGACAACGCTAGAAGTCTAAATAATAAGATGGGTGAACTAGGATACATCATATTAAATGAGGTTATGGATATAATTGGCATCACAGAAACTTGGTGGAATGAGCATAATCAATGGGACACAGTAATACCAGGGAACAAAATATATCAGAAGGACAGAACTGGTCATGCTGGTGGGGAAGGGTTGGGATGGGGGCGGCACTGGGGCAGAGCAGTGGGTGGCATGAGGAAGAGGCAGAGCAGGGGCTGGAGCAGCACACAGCTGTGTAGGGCACCAGGAAATTTGGTGCCGCAAATTTCCCAGTGCCCAAGCAGCTGTGTATTTCGCGTATAGGTAGGGATGGCCCTGAGAGTATTCTTTAGCCAACTACATTCCTTATGCAGCTGCAATGCTTATCAATTCTTAACAAGTAAAAGGGAAGAGAAAAGGATGGCAACTTATTTATCAAATGGAAAAATATTCCTTGCCTGTGTCCTTATTCCCTAATGCCATGTCAGTACTTCAGCAGCTTCCCAGGTCTTTACTTAATCCTAACATATCCCAACAATTATCTCCTCTTCTTCTTCTTCTGGGTACAATAAGGGGCTCCACAATCTCATAGGCCTTCCAAGGAGAATTTGATGGGCTGGTAGCTAGTACTCAATCGATCACTACTTCAGACAGCTGCCAATGCCAATGGCAATTTATCATCCCAAACTTTGCCAGTTTCTTGCACTACTTTGTGTAGAGCTCGTTTAATAGTTTGATTCACCCTTTCTACTGTCCCTGACAATTGAGGATGATAGGGGATATGTAGTTGTTGATTTATTCCTAAAGCTTTTAATAAACTTTGAATTACTTCTCCTACAAAATGTGGACCATTATCTGAATCAATTGCTTTTGGAGTTCCATATCTACTAAACACTACATCTCACAAGTTTCTGGCAGTGGTCTCTGCAGTATGATTTCTGGTGGGAATCGCCTCCACCCATCCAGAAAAGGAATCTACTATCACTAATATATACTGAACCCCACTTTGGGTCTTAGGCAATTTATCAGTGAAATCAACCTGTATTCTACTCCATGGCCCCACAATTTCTTGGTGCGACAAGAGTCCCAAATTCGATGATCTATTCCCATCTGCTGCACACCTTTTGCAGTTTTTAACAAAGTTTTCTATGTCCTTTTGTACCTTAGGCCATGTTCCAATTTGTTTTACCTTAAAGAGCGTTTTCTCTATTCCTTGGTGAGCTAGAGAGTGACACAGGTTAATAATCTCGTCTCTTTGAAGTTTGTCAGGTACCCACTTTACCTCTCCTTTTCTTATTCACCACATATCCACCTTGTGTATTCCAGTTTCCCCTCTTTAACCTCCTCTTTTCTGGTTTGAGCTCTAGTTAACTTCCGTAACTCCCAAAGGTTCATTTGCTGCTAATTTAGCTAAAGCATCTGCTTCATCATTCCAATATTTTTCATTCCCTTCTTATTTTTGATGACCTTTAATATGTCTTACTCTTAATTTTCCTGGGTGCCTTTTCAACCAAGCATGGATAGATTTCCAATCCTCCTTTTGGACCAAATTTTTCCCCTCAGCTGTTTCCCAGTGATTCTTTTTCCAAATCCCAATCCAGTATCACAGTCCTTGTACCACAAAATCTGAATTCATATAAACGTAAAGACAGTCTGCAACATTATTTTTCTGCTTAAGCAGAAAAATAGAGCTCTGACTTCTGCTCTCTGAGCTGAAGTCATACTCATAGAACCAGAAATAGTTTCCCCATCAACTTGTACAGCCGCATATCCCGTATATTTCTTAGAGTTCTCATGGTATGAACTACCATCTGTAAAGCAAATCTCTTTTTCTCCGAGGCTTAACACTTCATCTACTGGGGGTACTTCTTCAACTGACTTTGGTTCAGTTTCTGGAAGTAGGCATTCGTGCTTCTGTCCTTCTGTCAGGAGGGCATATGGTAACATCACTGCTGGTTTGTTATTCTCATAAGTAACATCTCTGCTAGTTAACATCAAGGGCCATTGGGCCATCCTGGTATTTGATACTCCTTTCCCCTGCAGTTTCTCTGACAAAATATACTTCAGGGGAGAGTGAGTTGTTTGTGTTATAATAGGGGCTGTGCCAGTAGTCAAAGCAAAGCTTCAATGGCCCACACGGCAGCTAAACATTCACTTTCAGAGATTCAAAACTGCTTCTCCTTAGGGGTTAATCTTCTAGCCTTGTATGCTACTGGTATTAACTTCCTGCCAATTTCCTGCATCAATATCACTGCTAGACTTTGTTAGGTTGCTGCCAACTTACTCACAAATGGCTTGCTTATCTCTGGGAATTTCAGTGTTGGAGTTAGCATCAAGGCTTGTTTTAAATTACAGAAACCATTTTCTTGTTCAGGCCCCCACTCCCATCCAACTTTCTTTTTCAGTAAACGTCAGAAGTGTCCAGTGAGAGTGGTAAAATTCCAGATGTGGTTCCTTAAATAGTTAAACTCTCCTAACATCACCCTCAATGCATGAGAATCCTCTGGCCTTGGTAAATTCATTAATATTTTCACCTTTTGTTGATCTACCTGAATTCCTTGTTCCTCTAGGGTCACCCCCAAATAATTCACTCTCCTCTGCACTAGTTGGGCTTTCTCTTTATTAGCCTTGAAACCCGTTTCCTAGATGAGTCTCAACACTTTTCTAGTCCGCTCAGTCACCTCCTCTTCAGTGTCCCCCCACACTAATATGTTATCTACATAGGAGGTGACATTCTCTCAATCCTCTCTGGATAATTGATCCAGCATTTGCACCCCATGTTGGTATGCAATAGTTGGAGTGCGGTATAGGTGATGGGGAATTCTCTTAAATAAGTACTGCTGTCCCTTAAAAGTAAACGCAAAGCAGGTCGAAAAATCTCTGACGTATCAAGTCAAATCACAATTTATATTGACAATATTTACAGCTGCCCCACTATCCAAGAGGGCATCTTTGGATCCATAATCTCCCACAATGACAGTTGTCCTAGGCCTCCCGTTTGAATCCCATCTTCATCTAGTTACCATCTCCTGCTCCTGAGGACCCATTTCCAGTGGGAAGGACTTGTCATCAGGGCTTCTCTATAGACCAGGGTTCTCTGAACCCTCAGCTTGCACAGCTGCAACCTTCTTCTGCTCCTTAAACATTTCTTCTTCCATCCTTTGCATTTCTTTGATAAGTTCATCAGTACGTCTCCCATCCCACTTATCCATATCTACTCCCCTCAATTTCAAATACCTCCAAGAGATATTCCGAATCACATCTACTCCCTTCTGGGTCTCATTTTGATTATTCCACCCTCTATCTCCTTGGGGTTTTGTCCTCTACCACTCCTCTTCTTCTCTCACGGTATCCTGATCTATAAGCACTCTCATCTGAATATGTTATTGCTTCAACAAAAGGTACTCTGAGTTTCAATCCTTCTATCTGGCTTCCCCTTTTCATCATTTGTTGGCATACTATCCAGTGCTCCAATGCATCCTTAACAGTTAACCTCTCATCCTGGGCTGCTTGGTTCACCAAATTAGTGCTTCTGGCTGCCTGTCCAAAGTATTTTTCTCTTGATCTACTGCCTGTCTAATCTCTCCAGTAGTAGCTGCCCTGACTAACCTATAAGATTCTCTCATTTTTAAAAGCAGCAAGGAATCCTGTAGCACCTTATAGACTAACAGACGTTAGTGGGTATTCACCCACGAAAGCTCATTCTCCAAAATGTCTGTTAGTCTATAAGGTGCTACAGGATTCTCTGCTGCTTTTACAGATCCAGACTAACATGGCTACCCCTCTGATACTTGACACTCATTTTTAAATTCTCTGTTCCTCCTAACTCTGTCCACTGTACTAGCCAAGTAGCTAAATTTTTCATATTCAATGGGCCTAATGACTTTACCATCAACTATAAATCTGATGAACTCACAGGCACTATTAGTGTCTGTTCTGACTGTATCTCCCTCACTGCGTCCTTAATGGTTGATCTCCGTTCTATCACTGCTACACACTTTTCTGGCTTAGGCTTTCCCGGCCAGTTTCTTATTTCTTCGCTCAACTTAGTATAAAGCCCCTCTCCAGGTTGGTCAAATTCCCTTTTCTCTTAACCCCCTCGCAGATCCTCTCCATACTAAATATCACTGGAATCCAAATCCGAATCCAAATCCCTCTCTTTTTTTTGACACACAGCCGCAACTTGCAGCTCCTGTATTTTCACTTGCTTTTTCAATGCTCCTATAGTTTTCTGGCTCCCACTGTGAGAAACGCTTGTGAGCTCCTCTTCCTTTCCGTTAGTCAAATATCAAAATAACTGTTTCATTTTTATCACTTGATGATCTAATTTATCTTTGTCTGCTTTAATCTCTTCCCAATCCATTATGCTTCTCTCCACTTCCTCATTTTGTTTCCCCATTTGTTCTGAGTTTGCATTATCTGTGCCTGCGTCACTTCCTGCTCCAAATTTTCCTGGCAAGTTTTAAAATTCTCTTGTAATGTTTGGAGCTCTGCACCTATTCCGCCCTTCCATGCAATTGCCTTTCTACCACTTGCCACAACGGCCATACTACGGTCGTTTGCTTTTTACTGGCATTTGGCTTTTACATTTGTACATCTTTCTCAAACCTGTTTTCTAAGGTATCAAATGTTACATCCGTTTCCACTGCACCTTCAACCCAAGTGCATGTCTCAAATGCAATAATCTCCTTCTCTAACAGAGGAGGGGCTTTAACTTTAGTCCACTGGGTTTCCTCTTCCACCCCTTTATTTATCTTCTTAAACTGTATTTTAAACATTATTATACTAACACCACATAGTGTCTCCCTAGACGTTTTTTCCCCCCTCACAAATCTGTTACAAATTTCACATAAGGAGTCACCCTTATTAGTCTTAAATAAGGACTCCTCCAACACTGTAAGATCCCATCTTGAAATCCAGCACTACTTAATAAATCCCCCTGCTCGGCATTCTCCACCACTTGTTAGACCTGCAATAGAGGTCTCCCTTACAGGATGGGGAGCAAGCAGATACTGGACACAGTGTTGGTATATAATACTCTAAATACTCTCTATTGATAACAAAACAGACCTTACTCACTCCACATTCACACCCAAAAATTACTATACCAGAGTCCAAAGGTGAGAATGGTCCCAATTGCCAATTTAGGTTCCTTCCATCAGGATAAGATCATAAGATGCTGGGAGCCGGCAAAGCCACATCCGTATCCACACTGGACTCTGGATCAATAAACACCCTGATCTGCAGAAATCACAAGCAACTGTTTATGGTCCATTCAGTCATGTCATGGGTTCTTTGCCTTTGTTTACTAGCCTTCTAGCCACACAATTCCAAAGAGATAATCCTGGGCAGGCCGCCATGACCCAAGGCATGCCATTTCCCAAAATTCTTATACAATTTTATATCGGTCCAGCTGGTGTTATTTCCTTGTCTGATGATTTTCTGTATTTTTCTTGGAACATAAGATTGTTTTTGCACAAAAAGTTCTAATAGTCCTTGAACTTGAGTCTATGCTTCGGATGCATCATTCATACCAGGACTCAATGATATATATCCCAACAACTCTATGATTCTGCACTGACATGGAGAGGAAATGATTGGGCCAAGGTCCCTGACCTGACAATTGTGACAATGGGAAGTGTGACCACAGGCGTCTGTTCCCCCAGAAAAGCATGATGACGGCTCCTATCCATATAAACGGCACCGACGAGAGGAGCAGAACAAAGACATCCACAGCCATGCATCTGGACTGCTCCTACCACAAATGGGACAACTCAGAGTAGTGCGCCTGGGAGAGGCGGTAAAGGTGAGCTGGCCTGAGGAAGGCTGGGCTTGTGATTCAGGAGCTGCCCTGGGAGTCAGGAGGCTTGGGTCCGATTCCTGGCTTTGCTAATTTGAGGTTGGCCTGTGCCAACAACCAGGATAGTCTCTCTCTCTTTCATCCCAGGGTCACTCGAGTGCTTTCAGTGTTACTATTGCAGGGACAAAACTGGTCCTGTGAGCCTGCCCATATCTTCCCACTAGAGCCTGAGAGGATTCTCACTTTCCTTTTAATTCAGGGGCTTCTCAAACTGGGCGTCACACTCACCCCGCCCTCCCCATATTTCCAAAAGAGAGAGTGATTCCCAACATGGAAAATGGAACACAGGGAAGTCTGTGAACTACCTCATGGTATTTACCTTACGGTGAATCCCTCCCTTCCCCTTGTCCAGTCATCATCTCTTCTAGGGAACCATGTTCAGTGCCTGGAGTCTCTCCCCAGAGGGAATGTTAGGAGTGGTGATCCTGCATTGAGAGATCTAACCAGTGTTGCTCCCCACAGCTCTTTGCCTCTCCAGCTCCACCCAAGGGAAGGCCAATACGATCCTGTATGTCCTGCTGGCCATTTGCATTGCAGTGGCCACAGCTCTCATCGTGGTGAACTTTGGGAAATATAAGTCTCCTGTTCGTTTCTACCTCGGCCTCTGTCATGGTATAATTCCCAAATCTGGACCTTAGCGTCCAAAAGATTGGGTACCAGCATGAAAGCCTCTAAGCTTAATTACCAGCTTAGATCTGATAGGCTGCCACCAACCAGGAATTCCAGTGCCTGGTACACTCTGGTCCCCAACTCCCTGGGGACCCAAGACCATTCCCTGGTCTTAATAAAGGAAGTAACTGTTTCCCTTCCCCCAGTCTTTCCTGCCTGGGGTCTTTAGGAGTTACCTCACTTCAACTACGTGAACACAACCACCGAGAGATCAAATTTCTCTCTCCTTCACCCAGATGCAATACACTCTAAGGTCAGAGAATCTACACAAGATTCCCCCTCCGTCTTTCCCTAGCTTCTTCCCTCCTGGGACACTGTAGAGTTAAACACAGACAGCAGTTTTTCCCCTCCCCTGGCTTTCCTTTTTCTCCCACATCTTCCTGGTGGGTCAACTAGAAAAAAATCAACAGTCTTTAAAAGCAAACTTTTAATAAAAAAGAAAGCGATGTAACATTCCTCTGCCATCTAGATGGTAAGATACAGGGTTTTCAACTTATAGAAAATGAATAAACAATAGAAAAGGGATAAACAGCCTTATCCAAAAACAATACAATTTAAAGTACTTATAGCCAAATACACATAAAGACTCCACCAGCCAAATACACAGAAGCAAATACAGCAAAACAATTTAAAAGACTATACTGTTTTCCTATCCTTGTACTTACTACTTTGAAACAGAAGATTAGAGAGCTTGTAGGTATGTCTGATCTCTCTCAGACCCCCGAGAGAAGAAAAACCCACCGATCAAAGGAACCAGACCCAAACTTCCCTCCACCCAGAGTTGAAAGCATCTTGTCTCCTGATTGGTCCTCTGGTCAGCTGTTCCCTTACAGGTGAAAGAGACATTAACCCTTAGCTATCTGTTTATGACAGCCTCAGATCTCCTCTGCCAAGAGCGAGGCTGCTCTGACTATTCTGGTGGATTTTAGCAGTGGGGCACAAAACTGGGCTGAGAATGGAGGCTCAGCTATGATGTTAAATATGAAGCAGTTGCCAGTGCTATGTAACTTTCACTCACCTCTGAGTTAAGGTGACTGGATTTTCAAAGGGGTGGGATTTGTCCTTAGCATAACTCCCACTAGCTTTCCATGGAACCTGTGCTCATAAATCTCAGAAAAAGCCCACCCAAAATCAATAACCGGGCCATGTTTGTGGTGACATTTTCAAGGTTGTGAAATAGTCATACAAAAATGTTCTTTTTTCAACGATGTGCTGGGGCCAGTGCAAAGGGGTGACTGTGGATCCTGCTAGCTGAGAGGGAATGTCTGGGAGTGAGAACAATTCAACTGGGCATGGCACAATGCGCTGCCACAATTGCCTCTTCCACATTAACACACGGAGAGCTAGGACCTGAAAAATGCATTCCTTTCCTTTTTAACTTTGCAACCAGCTAACCACATGCAAATCGAGACAGGCCCCTAGTGGCAGCAGGCAGCTTTTTGCTCTGCACAGCACTCAAAGCTCTGCATTGCTCTGGGGAGGCTGAGCCTTTCCACTCTCAGCTTTGCTATGCCCCTTTGAGCTCTCCAGCCACATTCCTCACCTGTGTGTAGCAGCAGCAGCTGCACTGCACATCTTGGGGCCACTGACAGCTCAGTGTAACACAGAGCAGCCCCAACACAGCTCTACTTTGTACCAAGGACCAAGCTGATGTCCAGAATAATGAATCCTTGTGTTGAGCACAGTGCGCCTGTAGCGGAGCATCACAGCTAGCATGAAGGACTGGACATCAGAAGTCTTGGGTGGTAACTAGGAGGAAACTGCATTTACAGCAGCACAGATATCTCCAAAGATATGGGTTTCCCCGCTGATAAATTTTGCTCTGCTATCAAAAGTCTCATGTGTACAGTGTCCCAGGGTCTTACCAAAGCCCAGGTGGATCGAGATACTATAAGAAGAGATGCCAAGAGAAATCTGTCACATCACCAGGACTATCTAGGTGAGAGGATAAAGGAAATGTTTCTATCCCTTGTCAGACTTCAAGGATCTTTTTTGGTCCTTACATCTCAAGGGAGGGGAGAGTTGGGCCCACGGGGTCAGTTGCAGGGCTCATGGAAGTTGATGTAGCTCCTTGGACTTCAATGGAGCTGAGCAGACATACGTCAGCTAGGGATCTGATTACAGCTCAGACAGGGCTCCAGATTATTGGGGGGTGTGCGACAACCATGGAAGGTGGAAGCAGCTGTTAGAAGTTGTTGGATAACATTGTCCTACTCCTAAGATCACTGATTAGCCAATGAAATCTTGTTTTGATGAGGTCACTTTTCTACCAGTGTCTCACTGGCTGAGAGCGTTATCCTGCTAGGGAAGCCATAGGCATGAGTGGAATTGGTCTGCACAAGGAATAGGCACATGCCTGGGGCCCCCATAAAAATAACTACTGCTTGGGTGAGTGGGAACTGAGACCCATCTCCTCCAGGACACTCCCCTTCCTGTCTGAAAAAAGGAAGCAGGAATATGGCTAGGAGGAGGCCCCAGTCTGCCCAGAAAAGTGTGGTAGTGTGTCCCCAAACACCCAGCAAATGGACCTTCATTTCTCTGTCCCTCAGTTTCACTATCTTTGAAATGGGTCCTTTCTTGTCTATTGGTATTGTAACCATCTCTCGCTCATTGTCTGTGCAGTGCCAAAGCAAGGGTACTCAATCTCAGTTCGAGTTTGTGCAGCACCTGGCACAAAGGGGCCCTAATCTTAGGTGGGGCTTGCAGGTAGCACATTAATTTAAATCAGTAATAGCTATAAGTGAAACCCATTTACATCCTTGCAAACGACTGCGCTTCCTCCATACATTTCACACACTCCTGGATGAATGCTCCTTATCCAGGGCTCCTCAGTGGTCAAGTTTGTGGGTGGGGCAGCATGAGCTTCTGTGTTGTTATTTAAATTGGAAACTTCCCATTCTCTCATTTTCCTTTTAGAATTGAAGCTGTCCAAAGAATTCAAAGTGTTTAACAATCGACTTCTTAATGGTATGTTCTGCTGATGTTTCTCAAGAGGTTGGGCATAAACGGTTCCCTTGTCACAAGATGTGTAATGAAATCCTGGGGGTTGCACATGGGTGGGGTCTGTCCTTTCAGTGCGCCCATGTACAGCAGTTCTCCTCTGCCCCCTGTCTGCAGTCTCCAAGGAGCTGGCTGGGGTTAGGCTGGGGATCGAGGAGATCCAAGCTGAGCACGTGAAAGATTAATCACATCTCCAGGACGCCATAGGTGAGAAACATCCTTTTCCTTCCAATGCCTGATCACTGCTGCTTCCTTGTACAGGATTCATGGGTCTGATCTTTCCCAGGGCCGGCCTTAGGATTTATGGTGCCCTAGGCGAGATTATTAAACTGGTGCCCCTGTGCCTGATCTGCTCTTAGCAACACAAACATAAGCTTACAGTATTGGAAAACTTGCCACATTCATGTTATTAAAACCAGTTTAACTTAATTAAGCACACTGTAATGCTGATGGACTAGCACTAAAGAAGCAGCACTAGATACGAAAAATTCTGATATGACAGAATGATGGCAAATAATAATATTTTAATTATCAAAAATTTTATTGGAAAATTTATATGGAAGAGGTATTGACAGATTTTTTTTAATTAAAAGCAATCTTCTGACTTTTGGCTGCAAATCAGTAATAATGTCATCGTAAATGACAAAGACAAAGTATCAGGTCTTGTCTCGATTGCCAAGAATAGCAAGACCAGTTAAAGGCATTCCTGACTCATTGTAGAGTGGGAGATAGTTTTTAATGAGCTTAGTTTTGAGAAACTCCGTTCTCCTGATGCTACTGTACAGGAATTGTCAGTAGAATACGGAGTGGCAATGGTCCAGCATTAGGGATATATGTCAACAAAGTTTGCAAGGTATGCTAACTGTACCATGTCCATCACCGATTTTGCACTTGTGCGCAACATTGATGACAAGCTGTAAACTCAATTCTTTCGTACCGTTTCAAGTCCATTTAAATTCAAGAACTATCAGCCATGCTTCAGACGGTCTTTAGGTTCTATGCACTTATCATTAGTTGCTCTTGTTTTTCCTCTTATCGCTGAATTTGGTTTATCGTCATAGCAAAATCCAAACTGTTGATGGTTGTAATTGCCAGGTATTAAAACCTTTCAATCAACAGCAGATGGCTTGCTTTATTCCATCACAACATTAAAAAATTCAACTTAAATTTCTTTTCTGGATCGTCTATGGGCTCATGCGCTCCTTCATCATTTAGTTTGTCGTTTTTTCCTTGAAATTCATCGTCACAATTGCACATGGAAAATTTTGGTTCTACACCGAGGCTGTCAGCTCTCTTGCTGTAACCTGTGCTTCTTGAATCGCATGTCTCTGTATTTCACTAAAAAGTATGTGTGTTGTTTAGTAAGGTAAGTGTAGAATCAAGCTGCATCAGTGGACTCTGCATTAATTTTGCTTACACTTGAGATTTAACAAGAAGTCAAACCAAGATAAACGACAGATTGTTAGCATAAACTTGAAGCTGGCATATTTCAGAGGCCAATGACTGTGCTTTCACTTTAAGGCTTTTGGATCTCTGGCTTCTTCCAAAAATTAGCAACCAATGCTTCATAAACTTCCTCAGATTGATAGAGCTTCAACTATTGTTAATTCATCTGGAGGTCTTTGGCCACCAAGTCCTGCTCAGGCCCTGCTAAGAGCCTGGGGTTCCTTGGGGGTCCACAGGGCAGCAGCAGGTGCTGGAGTGGGGCGATGGCTTGGTATCGCCAGCTGGCAATAGTGGCACGCAGCCTGGAACCCTCCAGAGCCAGAGTGAATGGGCTGGAAGACCGCTCAGGCCTGCCCGCGCATACCATCAAAAATCCAGCTCAAAACCTGGCACGCCTTTGAGCACGTATGTGCTCGTAGGTTTGCCGACCCCTGCTTTATATTTATACTTGAAGTACAGTCGAGATGAGCAGTATTACAGTTGTTGAGAGGGCTCTTAGCAGGAGTAACAGGCGTTATAGGACAAGAGTCAGTCAACATTTTTTGGTTTCTCTGATGAAAACTGGCCCCCACTCCCGTGCCTCACAACCAACGCTGTATAGCTATAATTGTCAGCAGATACTATATTCTGTTTTGGCTAATATCTGACATATATAATTCTCTCTATATCTAAAAAAAATATCTGAATTGGATTCAGGATTGTTAGCAAGATTTTTTGGCACAAAGTTGTTAAAATGACAAGTCTAAACATGGCAACACGAGGTACTGTTTTCATCATGCTTGGCTCACCGCCCAGCCTGCTGGGTCCAACTGAGGTAGAGGAGAGGAGATGGTGGACAAACCGCACGGACCCAAAATCCACCTCTTGGGGTGATCAGAGATGGCAACAGCCAAGCAGGCAGCAAACCCTCAAGTCCAGTGTGTCAACACGCCAATGGGCACCACCACCAGCCTTATGGACCATGGTGACGTTAGCCAGCACAGCATGTCCTGATCTCAGGGACAACAGGCACCCTGGAGCCACAGCAGCTCATCCTGCCCGTGCAGCTCCTCCGGGATGAGATGGATCGCTGGCAGCTGCCAGCCACTGGGGAGAAGGCACTCCAAGCTAGGGTGGCCTAGATCCAGATGTCCTGATTTGATATGAGGGCCAGTCCGATATTTGGGATTTGTCGTATATACGGCACCAAATACCGACCACCCTAGAGTGTGGACCAGACACAGGAAAGTGTTGAAAAAATCAGAGAACAGAGGATGGGCGAGGGCGGGGGTAAAAGGAGCCTATATAAGAAAAAAGACCCCAAAATTGGACTGTTCCCTATAAAATAGGACATATCTGATACTGTACCCCCAATCCCCCATCCTGATTTTTCACACAGTCTGGCTAATCCCAGCCAAGGCGCCTGTGTGAATTCCAATCCTGGCTTGCTGCGAGGAAGTGTAGATTACTTTCACTCCTCATCACTCAGCAGGCAGACAGACCTGCCCTCCACCCCCACAAAACTATCCCATGCACCTCACCCAACCCAGCCCTGACGAGGGGAAGAGAGGAGAGAAAGAGGGATGCTTTCTGGGGAAGAGGGGGGTGCTCCATGGGGCGGGGGGGAGAAGAATGATTATGGGGGACAACAAAGGATACTGGTTCCAGAGCCACAGAGCCTGCCTCACCTCACCTCAGCCGGGGGGAAAGAGTCACACTCACAGGTGAGCTCCTTCCCCAACCCCTACCCCCTCCCCTTCCCAGAGACCCCAGCCAATCCCATTCCTCAGACTGTGCAGCATTCTGCTTTCTCTAGGAGCCCTGCTCCTACATGCTCTACTGCTTCCCGTCTGTCTGGGCAGCCTGCAGAGTGGTGCCCCCAGGCAGAGTGAGGCCCTGCGCATTTGCCTACTTTGCCTATGCCTAAGGACGGCCCTGATCTTTCCCTGTGGAGGTCAAGCTGAAATGGAAGGCGAGAAGGAGGATGAGAAAGGGGAAGTGTGATGACGGAGCAGGGAGCCCCACATGGATAATCCCATTTTAGTTTGGGAACAGCTGCATCCTGCTCCCATGGGCCTCCCCAGGTTGTATCCTGAACCCAGTTTATGATGCAGCAGCACAGCAGCCAGCAAACAGAGCTGCTAACAGGGGAGTTTCAGAGGGAGTTCTGTTGGAGGAGCAGGTTTTTGTAGTCTGTGGATTGTATTGTGTAGTTTGTGTGTGTGGAGGCTGCTGGGGCTGTGTGCTGAGAGAGCGTCTGAGCCCTGATCAGCCCTGATCAGGGGGTGAGGCTTACCTGATTAGGGGTCCTATAAAGGTAGCCAGCCAGTCAGGCAGCGGCACAGCAGCCAGCAAACAGAGCTGCTAACAGCGGAGTTTCCAGGGGGAGTTTGCAGGGGAGACCAAGGCAGAGGAACCAACAAGCCAGAGAAGAGAGTGGACGGTGGGGTGCCAGCAGGCCGGTGCCTGCAGGGGTTCATGGTGCAGTGTGTGGCCTGGACTGCCAGGTCCAAGGTGAGGAGGCCATGACTGATATAGCGGTAACAGCAAATGAGACAATGAGGATGATTGGATGTGGAAGCTGCGGCATCTACATGATCCTGGAGGGGCCACCTGAAAAGGGTTACATCTGCATGAGGTGCCGCCTGATAGAGCTGTTGGAGGAAAAGATCCGAGGCCTGGCGATGCAGGTGGAAACGTCGGTTGAGTTTAGAAGGGGGTTCGAGGAGATGATGGAACACAGACATGAGGGGGCCGAAGGGATAAGCACAGACATGCAAATGGAAGCAGGACCAAAGAACTCTGAGGAGGGGCTGCTGGGTGAGGAAAGTGGACGGTGGAGAAATGTGACTAGGAGAACCAGGCAAAGGAAAAGAAGAGCCAGTGAAGGAGAAATAGAACTCAGGAACAGATTTGCAAGGTTGGAAAATGAAGAATGGGCACAGCAGGAGGTCACTGAAGGAGAGAGGGCACGGAAAAAGAGAAGAGCAGCTAGTCCTGCAGAAGGAGGGGAGGAGTCAATGGAGGGAAGATCAAATATGAGCCCCAGGAGGATTGCAAGTGTCAATAGGAATCGAGGAGACTTGCAGCCAGTGAGAGCAGGGGATGGACCAGAGAATCACATTGTCACCAGGAAAAGACAGGTCTACGTGATTGGAGACTCCATACTGAGAAGAATAGACAGGCCTGTAACTAGACCTGATCGGGAGAACAGAAGGGTGTGCTGTCTGCCGGGTGCTAAGATACAGGATGTGGACCTGAGGCTGAGAAGGATCCTAGCGGGAGCGGGAAAGAATCCGTTGATTGTCCTTCATGTGGGAACGAATGATACGGCTAGTTACTCGCTGGAC
>NC_133773.1:2473643-2481531 GCF_003597395.2 Chelonoidis abingdonii | reverse complement strand
TTCAAACCACAATTTGAAGACTTCAATAACTCGGACATAGGTTAGGGGTTTGTTATAGAAGTGGATGGGTAGGGTTCTGTGGCCTGCTTTGTGCAGGAGGTCAGACTAGATGATCATATTGGTCCCTTCTGACCTATGAGTCTATGAGTAACTTTGGATCTCAGACTCATCTAGCAAAGGCACTTCTGCATGTGTAACCCATTTTGGTGAGCACATGTGACAGGTCCCCTTCTGTGCTGATCTAGGAGATGATTGAGTACTTTTGTCTCAAGTGTAGTAGCTCCTGCTTTTAGCCCCAGAGGACCCCAGTTCAATCCCCAAGTTGTTACCTACTTTAGCAGCTGTCAAGCAACTCTACACACCTGATTACTGTGTGGGATGATACATGATCAGAGCAGTCATTTTCAAACTGTAGTCCATAGACCCATGGGGGTCTGCAAGCTATGCTTAAGATTTCAATAGGGGTCCACACCTCTGTTGAAAAGCTCAGGGGTCTGCAAATGAAAACAGGTTGAAAATCACCAGCTTTGTCTTTAAGGGCTTTGCTGCATGGTGGTCTCAGTACCCTGTAGATATGTGGGAGTGGTGGTGGTAGAGGTGGGGTGCTCTGGTTTGCTCAGCGCTGCTGAGATTTCACAGCTCCCATGGCCTTCAGAAGGAATTTGGGAATGCTCAGCCTTTCTGGTACCAGGCCCATCCAGTGCTAACATGAAGTGGATTCCGATCTTGGTTATGCTGGTGTCAGTGCCATGACTATGGATTTAGACCTCCGTAGAAAAGCCCTGTGATGCAGAAGTGGAGTATGGGCTACCTGACTGTGAGCCTACTGAGGTAAAGATTCCCTCACTGAATACAACAGTTAGCTTGAAGGAAAAATCAATCAGCCCAGGAGAGCAGAGGTGCTTAGATAATACAATGGTCGACTCCAGTATCAGAGCATAGATAGGTCGAAGGCTGTGAATGGGGACGAAGAGTGTGTTTGCAGATAGATGGACACATAGAAATTTTCAGCTGCTGTGAAGGAAGGTCCGAGCCAGGCCAGAAATATCAACCTGTTGATTCCAGTGGCATTTTTCTACCCGCCTGCCCTGACAGAGATAACGAACCTAATGCACAGCACATCGAAGGAGCTGGCTGAGGTGAGAAGGGACCATGACTGACTCCAGGAGGTCTTGAGCAGGGTGCAGGAGGAGTTACGGGACATCACAGGTAAGGGGAAGATTTCCAAATGGATCCTCACCTCCATTCTGAAGTTCAGGGGTCCGAAACTGAAAACAGGTTGAAAATCGCTGGGTTTGTGTTTAAGGGCTTTGCTACATTGTGGTCTCAGTACCCTGTATATGTGGGAGTGGTGGTGGCGGTGGTGAGGTGCTCTGGTTCACTCAGTGCTGCTGAGAGCTCACAGCTCCCATGGCCTGCAGAAGGAATTTGGCAATGCTCATCCCATGTGGTATCAGGCCCATCCAGTGCAAACATGAGCCGGGTTCTGATCTTAGTTATGCTGGCGTCAGGGCTCTGACTAGGGATTTAGACTTCCATAGAAGAGGCCCATGTTGCAGAAGTGGAGGGTGGGCTACCTTATTGTGAGCCTACTGAGATAAAAATTCCGTCACTGAATCCAACAGTTAGCTTGAAGGGAAATCAATCAGCCCAGGAGAGCAGAGGTGCTTAGATAATACAATGGTGGACTTCGGTATCAGAACATAGATAGGTCCAAGGCTGTGAAAGGGGAAAGAGAGTGTGTTTGCAGATGGATGGATACATTTCCAGCTGATGTAAAGGAAGGTCTGAACCAGCCCAGAAATATCAAACTGTTGATTCCGGTGGCATTTTTCTAACCCCTTCCTGCCCTGACAGAGATAAAGAACCAAACGCACATTCTGTCAAAGGAGCTGGCTGAGGTGAGAAGGGACCATGACAGACTTCAGGAGGTCTTGAGCAGGGTGCAGGACGAGTTACGGAACATCACAGGTTAGGGGATACCAGACAGGGCTTGAAACCAGTGACAGAATATTAACCACAAATGCCCAGAGTCAGTGAAAGCCAACAGAAAACAAGGCATTCAACTTTCAGGTTTCCAGTAGGCCTGTGGCCTGGGCGGCTCCCCCTGCACTGAAACTGATCACATCTTCCCAGCTAGGAGTCCCCAGTGGCTGTAGAGCCAGCACAGATGTCTCCCATGCCACAATCCTGTCTGACCATGATTCTATCATCGGTCCCATGCCTTGGGCACCAGAGGTGGTGTAGAACCAGCCAGAGGCTCAGGGAGCCATAAGTCATTCCCTGATACCTGCCCTACACACAATGGAAATGGACACAGCAGATAATTTGGCTAAATACATAATGAAGCCTAACAGGCAATGGACGCAATACTGTATGGCAGAAGCCACCAGATAGTGCTGTTGTACATCAGCTTGCAAGTTCTCTTTCCAAAGTATTCAGCCTTTGAAGACATGCTGTGTTGTTGGTTTCAGGCTGTGATATTTTTCGGGGAAGCTGGTGCAACTAGCAAGGGAGTTTGCTCTATTCCTGACACTCTCTAACTAGGGTCAGTCCTTGGGGTAGAGTTGTACCCAGTAAACTGGGCAACAGTGTCTGGGCTGAGATCTGCGATTGGCCTGCATTTTGTTTATGGGCACCTCTTTTCCAGGTAGGGTGATCAGATGTCCTGATTTCATAGGGACAGTCCCGATATTTGGGGCTTTGTCTTATATAGGTGCCTATAACCCCCCATCCCATGTCCCAGGTTTTCACATTTGCTGTCTGGTCACCCTATTTTCAGGACAAGTGCACCCAGCAGAAATCAACAAGTTCTATTAGGAAAATATTCACTCAGTGATTCATTTTTCAATGGGAAACCGATCAACCAGGCCCTGAGATCTGCTACCACATATCAGAGGGGTGACAATGCCTTATAACTTATAAAACCACCCCACAGAGGATGAATGAGAACCTGGTGGAAGGAAAAAGAATCCAATTTCAGGAATCCACAAATTCAGTGCAAATTATTTACTTGAAGCCAGTGAGAATGTCAGAAGTAAATAAGAAGTATGGGGACACGGCTAAGTTTTTACACTTCAGTGAGACTGCATTTTGACTCTCTGATGCAGGCTAGTCCCATAATTTTACTTCTCACAGAAGTCATCTGCACAAAATGTCCACCTGGCTGGCAGCATTTTGAGAAAAAATGCTACTTCTTTTCAACATCGCCTAAATCCTGGTTGGATGCTAAGCAGTTCTGTACCAATGAAGGCTCTCACCTGGTTATTGTTAACACCAAACAGGAACAGGTAAACCATCCACTCAGATTCCTATTGTGGATCATGCAGAATGGAAGGAAATAAGCACAAGGGGCCAGATTCTGTTTGCTACACCAGGGTGAACCTGGAGTTACTCTAGATTTACCCCAGCATAACTGAGATCACAGTCTAGTCCAAGTTTTCCAGGAATTTAGCAATATCTTTGGATGTAGCTTTCTCTTCAAGAAGAATTGAGGAAAGCTAGAGTTATTTGAAAATTGTCAAGTTAGCTCTGTGAAAAGAAATCTCCGTGTCGGATGTGGATGATTCTATATGAATCAAAATTCATGTATGGGGGGGAAGTTGTAATCTCCTGTGAATACAAATCATAGAGTCCCATAGAGACCTAAAAATAATATTTGATTGCTACCGACCTGGGCAGGAATTCAGCTGCTGACCCAGAGCTACAATGCTTTTCAGAGCAGCTCACTACTATACTAGGGAAGGCTTTTTGATATCTTAGGGAAGACACCATTCCAGATCCCTCATCAGGACTTTGCAGAAGGAATCCTGCCCTGATGGAGAATCCACCTTAAGTTTTAAATTGAGTCCGGTGCCTGCTGGGAAAAGAACTTTAGGAGACTAGTTGGTGCTTGGAGGATGCCCATGTAGTACAGAGGTGGGCAAGGTACTGGTGTGCATCTGGAGTCACCAGAACCAAAATTTGACTCATGAGCAGTACAGACCATAACATGTGTATTTTGCTATCCTGTCGTTGGGCTGGGATTTAAGGCACCCCCCAGTAACAAGGTTGCAGAATGGGACTCAACAGGGACTACAAGATGGTTCCTTGGTCCCTCTTCACGGAGGAGACCTATGGCCATGGGATTGACAAGCCCCAAAAGCTGGCCTTCAGCAGCTGTAGGAGAGTAGAATATTATGTCTAGTCCTCAGGGAACAGCAGGGTAATATTCAGCCTTGTTACTGTCACTTATTGGTATTGCGAGAGCACATAGAAGTACCAATCAGAGCCCGGTTTTATCTAGGTGCTGTGCACATCATCACAAAAAGACAGTCCCAGCCCCAAACAGTGTTCATCTCCCATTATGAAGGGGAGATTTGCAGGGCAAAGAGCAGAGATGAGGCATTTGAAGTACAGCTGGTCAGAAAATAAGCATTTTTTTTCTGTGGAAAATTTCATTTATTTGGGCTAAAAATTATATATTGCAAATTTTCAACTGAAATCTGAAACATTTTAATTTGGAAATGCTGCTGCAAAGCCTCATGGGAGCTGTAGTTTGCATGCTTCAGGCCCCCATTCTTTAAAGGTTGGGCAACCCAGTCAGTCTACATCTCCCATGATGTACAATGGTCATTCCTCTTGAATAGAGGAAGCGATGCATCATGAGAGTGCCTGGTGTATCATGGGAAATGTAGGGTGGCAGCCCTAATGAAAAAGGTTGGAAAAAGTGGGGAAGAGATGAGAATCTACAGTCACAGACTCTGCTGGCCACAAACACGGTCTCCCTGAAGTCCCCTCACCTTCTGCTTGGGATCATGATTGTCTTCTTCACCTATTTTCCCACATAGACGTTTTTGTCAAACCAAATCATTGAGCCTGACGTGTACTGGCTGGGCCTCAGCGACTCAGCAAAGGAAGGGGAGTGGCGCTGGGTGGATGGCAGCCCCCTGTCTCTCAGGCAAGTCCCTCTTTGTTCAGCCTCTTTGGAGAGATAACTCTCCCTTACACTCAGCTGTTTCTGCTTTATCTCCTGTCCTGATAAAGAGCCTGACGGAGCATTGCATAGAGCCTATGCAACCGATATTACAGGGGTCTCTGGTTCCCTTTAGTGGCTAAACCCAGTAAAGAAGGTTATGAGTCTGCTACTGCCTCCATGCTGATGTCATCCAGGGTCAACACAGAGCAGGAACTGGACCTGGGATGTTCCCGGGGAGCAAAAAGCTGCTTTACCATGGGACATTCTAAGTGTCATGCTAAGGAAAGGGGTTGGGGAGAACAGCATCATGGACCAGGGGACAGGGCCATGGACAAGGAGGCAGCACTGCTGAGTTCTAGTCCCAGCCCCATGAGTGTGCTCTGCTGGCCAACTGTGAGGCACATCTCTTCCTGCTCTATGCCTCAGTTTCCTCACCTGTGAAATGCACTGGAAACTGATATCGTCCAAGCTGAGAACAGCTCTGGCTTGAGCAGTGGCTGGGCCAGCTTCCCCCTATTCAGTGGCTAGCACCAACCTGCCATGGCCCTGACCTCTAGGCACCACCTCACACAGCTAGTAGGCAGATCAGTCCTAGGAGCTGACTCATTTCACACCACCTGCATGGAAGAGGTTTTCGAACCAGGGACACTGTACGCATATGGACTCTGTTCTGTTGCTAAGATCCACAGTCACACTGGGAATTGGACGGGAGATGATTTTCAGCAGGGGCAGCCTGTGTAAGCCAGAAGCAAGTGGAGCATTTGCAGGGGTGCTGGGATATACGGCATCCACCAGTAGGAGATGCTCTAGGCGCAGAGTCATCTAAATCATGTTTCTGCAGTGCAGGCGCAGTCAAGCATTGGTCTCTTTGTGCTCCGACTGCCCTCTGTGCTGCGATGAGCAGCCACCCATCCTCTGCCTTCTTCCACCCATCCATCTTCCTCTTACCCACCGACTGCACCACCTGGCCTGCCAACCCCTGCTGTTTGGATGGTGACATTTAAAAGCAGCTAGAGCTGTGTGAAGCAGCTGGCATCCACCAGGGTCCTTCCATCCAAAGTTATTGGTTCCCCACCTCCCTTTTAGAACTTTCATACCCACCTCTAATCCCATGGGGCTTCGGTTTCGTTCTCAGGTTCTGGGGGCCCGGGGAACCCAACAATGTTGGGTATCAAGGGGAGGACTGTGCCAGCCTCCGCTTCAACGGGAAGTGGAACAATGCCACCTGCTCCTTGACTGAGCACTGGATCTGCGAACGGCAGTGCTAGCTGAGTCCCTGCATCCACAGCGGGGAGGGCAGGTGTCACACAGCCTGCCCCACGTGGGACTGCTCGGAGCATTCATCTCTTTAAATCAGTGATTTTCAGACTACTGCTCGCAAGCTGCAAGAGGCTCTTTAATGACTCACCTGCAGCTATTTGCAGCACATGCTGTTAAAACACTGTGATTTAATTATTAACCATCCTAAGTTATTAACCAATCTGGATGGTTTTACTATGTTATTAACCCATTAAGTTATCAGCCTGCACTAAGCTACTAACTTATTTGCTATGAGAATAATAGATATAGATAAGCTAAATATTTCCCACCATAATGTTTAAATATGAATAGTACTATAGTAAATGAAACAATGAATTTATCGTACTGTGGCTCTTTTGCGTAACGGTGATGGCTAATTTGGCTCCTGAGCCGCTGTGGTCCATGTATCACTGCTCTACATGCTGGGCGACTATTTCAGCGAGTGGAGCTATGGGACAGGATCATGGAAAGCAGAGGTGGAGAAGCTGACTGGCATTGGACCATCTAATCCATTTCCCTCTCATACTGGTGCCCAGGGCAGGGTTGTTCCCCTCAGGGCTCCAGCATTAAATGTGGCTCCTGCCCTTCCCCCAAGAAGAAGCAATTCCCCACCTGGTAGATCTCATTGCCAGGCTGTTCTTCCTGACACTGGGCCAGAGTCTGATCTCAGGTGCACTGCTGTGAATGCAGAGGCGTCAGGGGAGTCACCCTGAACTGACATCGATGTGAGTGAAATCAGAATTGGGGCCATTCACCCTCAAACATCCTTTTCTTAATTCCATTCCATAGCTCCTGGCTCTGCCCCCGGGTGTCTCAGCTGAGAGGAAGGATGATCTGATGTGTAAGGCACAGGACTGGCACCTGGGTTCAGTTCCAGCTCTGCCACTGACTCCTTCACCTGTCTGGGCCTCAGTTTCCTTCTCTTTAGAATGATGATGATAACCCTTCCTGTGTCTCTCTAGTCTATTAAGCCTGTGAGCTCTGTGGGGCAGGGACTGTCCCATTGTGTGTCAGCACTGCAGCCGGCACAATGGGGCTGTGATCTCAGCTGGGGCCAATAGCTGCTCCTATAACTGCTCCCAAATCACCTATCTGCATCTTCAGGGGGCTGCTCTGCCGATAGACGCACACACTCATCTCCCATTGAAGGCAGTGGAGTTGCTTGTCTGTCTCCAAGGGCAGAGCTTGGTTTTTTGTCTTATACCCTGACTAAATCTTGGGTGGAGGGAGGGGCATCAAAAGTACAGCTCACCCTAGAACCATCACACTAATCAACTTTAGCTAAAGTGAAATAGGCCACTTAGACTGAACTAAGATTGCTCATAGTCTTTGGCATCAGTTTAACTAGATTGGTTTAAATTAATATTCTAATTTAAGGAAGTTGCATATATGGTATAAGTGCACAAGCCCTAATGCAGAATGTTTATTCTATTTACAAATTTAGAGCACATTCAGCAATCAGTGCTGTACTAGCAGCAAAGAATCCTGTGGCACCTTATAGACTAACAGACATTTTGGAGCATGAGCTTTCGTGGGCGAATACCCACTTCGTCAAATGCTGTACTATATTTTAAAAACAAAGTTACAATATTAATTATAAATGCTAAAAAAAAAGTAAAGGAAAATGGGAAT
>NC_133773.1:2424726-2472814 GCF_003597395.2 Chelonoidis abingdonii | reverse complement strand
TATATATATATATATATTTAGTTAGCGGGTTCGGGGCTCTACCCTCTCCCGCCCCCGGCGCCGGGCTGATGCCTGGCTCGCCGGGGTTCAAAGCGTGCTCGGCTTGTAAAAAGCTGATGCCCACCAGTGATCCCCACGACGCCTGCTTAAAGTGCCTGGGGAAATCACACGTTTCGGAGAAGTGCCGCATCTGCAAAGCCTTCCGGCCGCGGATTAAGAAGGAGCGAGACCAGCGCCTCAGGACGCTCCTTATGGAAGCGGCACTTCACCCCGCGCCCTCGGCACCGAGCGCGGCTCCGGCACTGGATCCCTCTGGCACCGCGAAAACGCAGCGGCACCACCCTTCTCCGGCACCGGCTCCTGGGAAGAGGCCCTCGACATCCTCTACCCCGGCTAAGCAGCCCTGTAAGGAGCACCCGATGCCGACGCCGGTCACGCTGGCCGTGACAGGGGCTTCGTTGACTCTGGGCCCGATGGGTCTGTCAAGTCCGATCCCTCCTAGCTCCCCGCCAAGATCTGGGGTAGAGCTCATAGTCCCGTCCACGCCCGAGACATTCTCATCGGCACGAGACCTTATTGCCTTGACGGAGCCTGGGCTGCCCCAACTCCCGGCACCGCCGGTGCGGGTTTTACTCTCCAAGGGCAAGCTGACCCTGATGCGGGCACCATCCCCGAATTCTCCAGTCCGACACCGATCGCGATCCCGGCACCGATCCAGATCCCGGCACCGATCCCGATCCCGAGGGAGATCTCCCTCGAGGCGCCATTCGCAGTCCCGGCACCGCTCTCCCCGGCGGCACCGGTCGTACTCGCGGCACCGGTCGTCTTCGCGCTGGTCCCGATACTCCCGGCACCGCTCCGGCTTCAGCCACCGCTACCGGCACCGCGACTCGAGGAGCCGCTCACGGCACCGAAGGTCCAGATCCCGGTCGACCTTCCGGCACCGCGCTGGTGGCAGGTCTCGCTCCCAATCCCGGCACCGGTACAGCTCGCAGCACCGATCTCTGGCACCGAGGAGGTCGTCGCCATCAGGAGCATTGGACTCACACTACCCGCGTTCATCCCCCCCGTGGCGCTCTCGGCAGGGTTCAGTGTCTTCACGGGCGGACAGCGTGTACCTGGACGTTGACAGACCCACCGCCCTCTTCCCCAAGGGTCCCCAGGAACATGATCCGCATCAGTGGAGCTTCTGGACACCCTGGGCGTATCAGCAAGCCCGAGGGCCTCAGCAATTCCTGCCACGTGCGTCTGGCTCAGAGCGCAGGGCTCTGGAGGCTACTGTCTCGCGGCCCCCACCATCCCCTGCAGAAGAACAGTCGTCCCACCCCCACCATCCCCTAGCAGAAGAACAGTCGTCCCACCCTGCCAGAGATGAACCCCCGCCAGGTGCCGAGAGACATGTTCTCCAATCTGAGCCGCCATGGCAGACCACTTCTGCCAGGTCTCTCCTCGTTCAATCCTTGCCGAGATATGAGGCGGTGTTAAGTGGGGACACGACGACCACCCGCTGTCCCCCAGCCCCGCTGCGACCTGCAGAGCACACCAGGATCCATCCTCAGGCGCAGCAGTTGGAATCACAAAACATGAGCATCCCAGGCTGAGGAAAAAGAGTCTCCGAGGTGTGACCCGTGTAAAACCAGTTCGCAACCATAGCTCTCAGGCAAGATGCGCCCACTCGTGTCGCCCGTACCTTCATAAAGACATACAGGACTAATGCCACCGACCATTCAATAAGGCGTGGAGTCACCGGCTTCCGTTCCCCCCGACTGCTCGGGGTGTGGAGCATCAAATATATGGTCCCTTCGAAGGGATACGAGGTATCTGTATGCTGCATTCCAACCCCGTGTTCCCTCGTCCCTTCCCTCCAATTGTAGAACGAGATCTGTGAACGAGAGGGAACGAGACATGGGCAGAAGCTCCGGCCCAAAGTCTAGGGAGCGCGAGAACGTATGGACCTTGACCTTGGGCCGATGAAGGTCTACTCCGCAGGAGCGTTACAAGCTGCGGATCTCAAACCAGCAAGCTCTGCTCAGCCAGCTACTCATATAACACCTGGGGCGGCGGCCTGAGGAAATTTTAGGGAGCTCTCCCACGAAGACCCATTGCTCGTCAAGAAAGTACAATGCTCTATGGCGAGGAGCAATAAAGGGTCGCAGTCACGCACTTCGTTGCAGGCGTCTTTAGACGCAGCAGATTCTGCCGCCAGGACTCTGGCCTTCGGAGTCACTATGCGCCGCATCTCCTGGGCTACAGGTCTCTGGCCTTCCTCTTGAACTCCAGAACAACAATCCAGGATCTTCCGTTTGAGGCCCAGGGCCTGTTTTCCCAACAAGACGGACCGCTCGCCTACAGAGCCTCAAAGGACAATAGGGTCATTATGCTGTGCCCTAGGAATGCACACGCCAGTGAACCCAGCGTCGACCCATTCTCAGGCAGCATCTGCCACAACAATGTCAGGCCTTTACCCCACAAACCCAAGCGCAAAGGCAAGACTTTGCCAGGCTGGCGCAATATGAAGCGGGCAGGACGCAGGATCAATCGGGCAACGAAGGGGCCAAAACCATAGGTCCCTGCATAGCTGGTCCTTCCTGGTCTTGAATCCTTCATTTTGAAGGTTTGTGCCCTGGGTGCGGCTCGCGTGTACCAGTTTCTTTCCATGGATTCCATCTCCTCCGCTTTTCCAACCGTCTTTCATTCTTCCTCCGCGGTGTGGTGCCAAGCTTTAACTACAGATCGTTGCTGGTCCTCCGTGCTACGCGTGCGGCTTGGGTACCACCTGCGCAGTTCGCTTCGTTCCCGCCCTCCTGCCCCCTTCTCGTCCCTCTTCAGGGAACGTGCTCAGTAGGAGCAGATCCCTCCTCAGGAGGTTCTCAAAACGCTCGCTCAACAAAAGGGGCCATAGAGGAGTGGTTCACACGTAGGAACGCGAGACAGGGCAGGGGGTTGCTACTACCGATTACTTTCTGATCCCCAAGGCCAAAGGAGGTGTCTACCGACACCATTCCATCGACCTAAGGGAGGCTCAACAAACATCTACATCAATTGCTTGAGGTTTCCGCATGGTTTCCTGGGTTACCATTATTCCTTCCCTGGAATCCTTGGAGACTGTGCGTACGTTCCCGCCTCTCTTCGACATTGCCAAGGACGCGTATTCTTCATATATCCATCTTCTACCGCTCCTCTATAACCATCGAAGTTCCTCTTTCGTCTTCATTTGTCGTTGCTGGCAATGGCACTTTCAATTTTCACGGGTCCTGTACCGTTCGGCCTCTCCACTGGCCGCCCTGTGAGGAGTGTTTCACCAAATGCGCATTGGCCGTAGTCATCTACCTTCTGCTTCGTCGCAGTTCGGGTACACGTGTTCCCCTTACTCCTCGACGAACTGGTTTATCAGGGGACCTTTCATCAGGACCGAGTTCCGGCGCACCGATCCGCATTTGGTCAGCCTCCTGTTCTTCATAGTCTTCGACCTGTTGTCTCAACACCTGGAGATAGTCCTACTCTATCCCTACTCAGAGGATAGAGTTTATATTGGATGCCATTCTAGACTCATGACCATAGCCAGGCCGGTCCTTCCTGTTTTCACGGTTCCATACGTGCTGTCCTAGTCCATCATCTACCAGGCTGGCAGGCAGCAACTCTTATGACCTCCCTGCGTACTTTTGCCTGAACATTTGTTTGTGGTCACATGGGCGGCCTGGCACTTTATTCACGTCGCACACTTCGTCTCTGCCCTCGGCCCCTGCCTGTCCTGGCTCGAATCCCTCTCAGCTCCGTGCGGCCAGTGTCGCTCCGTTGGTATAATGCCACGTGGTCTGACGATTTCTCCCAAGTCGTCCTCCTCTCTCCTCCTTAGTTGGTGTGCTGGGACCAGTGTCCGTCATGTTGTTGCAGCGGCCCTCCTCCTATGTCCATCAGCTCCAGCCCTCCTGCTGTCCCTGACGACGGACGCAATCAGAACTTGGTTTGGATGAGTAGTGGCTACTAACCTGGGTTCCACTACGAATCCATCAGGGTCGCTGGGTTTCTCCTCCCGAACTTGGCCGCGGTCCATATCAGACAGTTCCAGGAGTTTGGAGAGCGGTCTGCCTAGCTTGGTCACGCCGGTGTCCGTGTCAGACAGAGTGCCAGCGCCCGCTGTGCTTTAAACGGTCTTTATCGACAAAAACACAACGGCAGTTATATACTACTGTGAACAAGGCAGGGCGGAACGAAATCTCCTCTTCCTTTGTCAGAGAGCAATGATACTGTTAGGACTGTTTGCATAGCCTCCACTTCGTTTCACCTGAATCACTTCCTACTTGCCTGGAGCTCGAACATTACCCTCGCGGACCATCTCAGCCGGTCCTTCAGCTCCGTTATGAATGGTCCCTTCACCCGGACGTCGCCCTTTGCTTTCTTGTCCGACGGTGGGGGCATTCCCCACAATGGACCTCTTTTGCAACCACGCAGGAACAGGAAGTGCCCGATAGTTCTGCCTCTTTTCCAAAGGTTGCGAGGCCGGGCTTCATATGGCATGTACGGCTTTCTGATTTCCGTGGGGCAACGCACCCTCTATGCCGTTCCCCCCGTTTCCGTATAGTCCACAAGGTCCTTTTGAAGGCGCGCCAGGACAGGGCCCACTTGATTTCTCATCGCTCCGGCATGGCCCCGTCAGCATTGGTACTCTCTGCTGCTGGACCTGTCGGTAGTCGCCCTGTTCCCTGCTCTTCACATGGAACCTGATCACGCAGGACCACGGCCGGCTCTGTCACCAGACCTTCCAGCGCTGCACTCTCAGCGTGGGCTCCTGCGTGGCTAACCCGGTCCGAGTTGAATTGCTCTTCCCCGGTTGAGACAGGTGCTTCTGGGAAGTAGAAACCATCTACAAGGGGCGACATACATAGCCAAATGAACGTTTTTGTATGCTGGTGCGCGGAGAAGCGCTCCACCCCACCGATGTTTCCATCCCAATCCCTGTAGTCCATTCCGCTCTCCAGTCAGGTACCCTCGCATGTTTCTTCCAAATAGAGCTCTGCTATCCAAAAATACTAGCCGACTCCGTTGTTGGAATGTTGCCAATCCAGGGTGTCAGGAACACAGACATTAGCATGAACAATTGCACCGTTTAGGGGCAATTGGGAAAGTATATTAGCCTTAAGATTCATACCTATCCATAGCGGACATGGAATATATGGGCAGCGTCATCGGTGATACGCATATGGGTTCCTTCTGTTGCTATTCCCCCTTCTCAATACCCTATCTCAAACTCAAAGAAATATGTTTAAAAATAAACTGAGCGTGCGCCAAAGTTGAGCTTCGCCTAATCTGTTTTAGATTACCTTTGGTCGCTCAGCAACCAGGCCTGGCACTGTCCTCTCTCGAGTTCACTTAGCGACCATCTTCCACTTTCCACCCGGGAGTGACAGCGCTCGGTCTTCTGCACCAATGGTGTCTGATTCCTCAAAGGGCTGGACGCCTTTACCCCAGGTCCGCCACGAGCCCCCCGGATCTCACCTAGTGTTTGTCCCGTTTATGTCCTCCCCCGTTTGAGCCGGCTGGCTCGTGTTTCCCTCCCTACTTGGCCTGAAAGACGGCTTCCTGGTGGCAATCACTCTCCGCTCGGCGCGTATTCATAGCTGCGCGCCCTCGTGGTGGATCCCCCGTATACGGTGTTCACGGACAGGCAACTGAGGCCGCACCCCGCATTTCTTCCAAAGTCGTCTCGCCTTTCATGTCAACCAGGACATTATTCCTGCTGTCTTCTTCCCGAAACGCATTGTTAAGCTCCCTAGACGTGTATAGTCATAGGCAGTTAAACATTGCTCTTGGCCCAAGTGTCGGTCGAGGGCGCTCGCCTTTATCTGAGGCAACTCTCACCCATCCATTACCGTACAGTCCACGGCCAGGCGCTGTCAGCCGTCAGCTCGAGCAAGTTAGACAGATTGCCAGTCAGTTCTCTGCAGAGAGGATTTCACTCGTGAGGTGATCTCCTGTATACGGACCTCGCTCATAACTGACCTGCCATACTCCGTGCAGAAGTAAACGGGCTCGGCAGCCTCTAACCTGGAGATGCCTGCAGGCTCATCAATACTGTACGCCGTCTCCCTGCATCCTCTGCAAGATACCACGTCGCGCTGGTAGACTCTGAACAGAGGTCCGCGCGCTCGATGCGTGTCCTGCCGATTGGTGCGGACACCTATGGTAT
Organism: Chelonoidis abingdonii; assembly: GCF_003597395.2. Lineage (NCBI taxonomy): Eukaryota > Metazoa > Chordata > Testudines > Testudinidae > Chelonoidis > Chelonoidis abingdonii. The sequence continues at coordinate 2,466,627 of NC_133773.1, read as the reverse complement.
CCCATTCATGCCACTGCGTCCACTCTCAGTCCCCACCGGGATGATGCGGGACCATGGAATCCGCGCGCTTGCATTCGGTCGCTGGTTAACGCCACTCGTCAGTACGCAGAGACCGCCTCACCAGTCGCACCTTTCGAACCCCACCGCCTAGGTAAAGTGCCTCTCGGAAATCAGACTGACTGGGAAATGCAGATATATGAGCAAGCCTATACCATCGAATAAAAAAGGCACAACGCGTTTACCTCACAGCCTCTGTACCTTGCTTAGGTTCGCGTTCGAATATGCTTAGGCTCATATCCATTTCACACCTGCCCTCTATGTATCACTGATCGATCAAGGTAGCCTTGTCAGAACGGACACTGGGGGGGCCGCCGCGACCGGGATCAGGTGGCTTATGATCACGACTCGTCATGCGTAGAGCTGCCCTCCTACGGGGTGATTCCCTGCCTGGCCCGCTCGGAGTTACGCTAGAGTGAGATCACAAAGCTACGTCGCCCGCGCGGTGACTGCCGCATCGGCAGACGCTACCACTCATACTCGCGAGGATGCTTGCGCAACCATATATCTCTGAAGCTAACATCAGAGTAACAAGCGTCGCTAAACGCGTGTTTTCATATTCATAATTTGTCGTCATCGGTGTTCTTCCGTTCCTCTCATAGACCGGTATGCGATGTGTATCTCCAATGAGGTGATCGGACAAATTACTTCTTCTTACAGCACCTAGTTTCTAAAGTGCCGCAGAAGTCATCTAATATCTGTGACGATATCCCGCAGACGCCTCTTCACCGAATTAAGATCGCTGCAGACTCATTCGGTCACTTAGAAGTCCTGCCGGCCCGCTGGAGTTGCTAGGGTAAAAGTTCTCCGACGAACGTGCACGCACGGCACGTACACTTACTGGAATGGATATGAGCAACATATCTCGAAGAACAACAGTAACAAAGGTGAGTAACCGTGTTTTCACTTTCATAATTTGTGTTCTGTCTTCCTTTACTCATAGGACAGGATGGATTTTTTTCAAAGGTGGCTCGGACATTCTTCTTCTTCAGCACACTTCTAAGTGCCCAGAAGTCATCTACTATCTGTGAGATATCCCGCGGTGTGGTGACAGTAATGCCAATATGAACCATCACCAGTAGATCCTTGCATGTTGACTTCTGAAGCCTGTCCAATCTTAGTGTGATATCTTGTGTTTTGGCTTTGGGAGGGCCGGGAACTGTCCTGTTGTCCTCCTATCCCTTGCAGAGTGATCTTTCAATTCTCTGGAGGATTGAATCTCCAGCAATGATAATCTGTCTTCCTTGGACAGTTGGAGAACTCTGTTCAGCCAGTCTTGATTTTCTTACAGGTTGAGCCAAGCTACAGTGGATACTCACACGTTCCTGGAATACCAGACATCACGGCACTTCTCAGAATGGCATGCGCCCACCCATGCCTGCATTACCTAGCCCTTGTCAGTGTGGCTTAGTCTGCATGGTGTCTCCAAGGCCACACTGCATGGGGGATGCCATTTTTGAGTGCATCCTGCTCCCACTGGCCTGTCCTTGGATGTAGCAGGTGTACAAAGTCATACTGGTGGGGCAGAGACGTGCACATTCCAAAATGGGATCTCCTGTTTGATATGGGGGGAAAAACACCCCGAGGTTTTACCACTACTGGATGGGAGACGAACCAGGCAATAAGAGGACCACTTGGTGTGAAACCAGCCAAGAGGCCTCCATACGCCAAACTGCCATTCAAAAATGTTCTGTATATCTCCATTCTCTTGTGAGGTACCTTCCAAAGTTTCCACATTCACGACCTGGCACATCATGCATCCATCTTGTATTCACAAAATAGTGTGCACACTCATGGGCTTTGGCCATATAAAGTCAATTTTTGCCCAGTGAACTCCCCTTTCTCTGGTGTTTCCAGGTGGCTGTTCTGTCTGGATTGTGGTGAGCAGTGGCGCATTGTTCATGAAGTGTCGAAGGAGGAAATAAAGCAAATGAACCACATATTCCCAGTGGCTATACACATTTCTTTGACTTTCAGTTTGCCAGGAGCCGGTGGAGTGATGCTGGCGTTGTGTATGGGAGTGGCATTAATCAAAGGGGGCCAACAAAGTCTTTGTTCTCTTAACGCTATATTGGATCCAGAACTTCCTTATTTGAATGGCTGCTTGGAGAGAAGTGTAATCTCCTCAGTGCCCGCCTGAATAAGAGCCCTCAGAGCTATTCTGAGTAAATGTCATGACGGCCGAAGGGGGTTAAGTTAATGATCACAAGTTATCAGTGTTGTAATACAATTATTCCCTTCCCCATATGTGGTCCTCAGCTGCTATAAGTCTGTGGCGCTCCATGAAAGCATATGGAGTTACACTGCTTTATACCCAGGTCTGTTGCAACCATTTAGGCAAACTAGGCGTTTGCCTAGAGCACCAAGATTTGGGGGCTGCTGCTGCTGAGACAGAGAGGGAGTCTGAGCTGCCGGGGGCAGCGGCAGCCGGCAGCCCAGGGCGCCCCCAGGGTCAGGGCGCCGCTGCGGCAGCTGGCAGCCCAGGGCACCTCCGGGGTCAGCGTGCCACCCGCAGCATCAGCAGCCCCAGGCCCCCCCCCATCGTGCGCCGCTGCGGCAGCCAGCAGCCAGGGGCCCCCCGGAGTCAGCACGCTTGCCAAGTGGCAGCGGCCAGCCCAGGGCATGTACCCAGGTCTCCGGCGCGCCACTGCTAAGGCAGCTGGCAGCCCATGGGTGTCCCACTTGGGCTCAAGCGTCGCCACTGCAGCAGCCAGCAGCCAGGGCACCCGTGGGTCAGGGCACGCGCAGCGGCTGGCAGCCACGGGAATCCCTTGGGTCAGGCAGCCGCCGCGAGCCAGGGAGCCCTGTGGAATCAAGTCCCGCCGCAGGCAGCTGGAGCCCTGGGCGCCCATTCCGGTCAGATCATGCCAACGCCGGGCAGCCGAGCCGAGACCCATGTGGGTACAGGCACACTGTGGTAGCCGGCCAGCCCAGGGCCATCACCTTATTCAGGGTGCCTTTGCTGCGGCCCAGAAGTTTCGGGCATGCCCATGGCACGCTGACCCAGGGGAATCCCTGGGCTTGCAGGCAGAGGCGTCAGAATCACCTTCCCTCCCAGAGCAGGGGCTCCAGCCCTTATGCCATTTTTCTCCGTTTGCTGGAGGGTATGCCATCCGGACTTTCAGCGGCTGGCAGAGGCTGCGCAGCTCTGCTTAGGGCACGTGGCAGACAGATGCCCTGCAAGAGGCGGCGCTAACACCAGGAGCTTTCGTGGAGGAAGGGGGCTGCCCTGGCTCAGCCTCCACGTCGGAAGCCCCAGCGAGGGGCACGCGAGAAGAAAAGAGCCTCAAGTAATGGTGGTCTGGTGGAGCGGGAGAGAAAAGAGGACCCCGATGCTCATGCGTTGGGCAAGGTAAGCAAGTGCCTCCCCACAGGTCGGCCTCAGTGCCTGTGCTCCTGCCCCCTTGGATCCTGGCTGGTCCCTTGCTCCTGCTCCCTTGTGCCTGGATGGCTGGAGAAGAACAGGCAGCCTGCAGAGTGAGCTGCCCAGTGCTCCCAGGTACCCCCTTGACCCATCCCCCCCACAGCCCTGGACCCCAGCTCGAGCCGTCCCTCTTGAGGCTGGAAACCCCCTCGACCCCATCTGCCCACAGCCCTGACCCCCCAGCTCGAGTCCAGTCCCTCTGAGTGGAAACCACCGTGACCCCATCCTCCCCACAAGCCTACCCCAAGCTGTACAGATAGTGTCCCTAATACAGTTATTGCTCTTTCGCATTCTCTTGCCTCTTCCCAGTTTCTGTGGCCAGTGATGAGCGAAGCTTCTCGAAGCTCAAGTTTGTAAAAACATACAGGTGAAACATCACATGTTTGCAACAAAGTTTGTCTTGGGCTATCCTTACCTTGTCACTTAGAACATGACATTGCTCACAGCATTGACTTGGAGGAACTTGCTTTCTAAACCTAACTTAAAGCGCGGAACATAATAATTCTCAATTTATAACCATGTTGTTACTCTATGGACCGTGTGTGGTTTAACGTATGACTTTTCTTTGGGAGGGGGAGGGCGCAAGATTTGGAAGGTATTCACCTAGGGCACAATATCCTTGCACCGCTCCTGTATATACCAGCTAATTTTCTGGCCCTTCAGGCCTCAAATATTAAAACATGGTAAATATTCCTCCCTCTCCTCCAGGGCACTAGATAAAGACCTCAGCCATGGAGAGCTACATCCTGCAGGGCACAGCAGACCACTACCACCCAACAAAGACATCTGTGCGGGCGCATGACCCAGGCTGGGAGTTTGGTTGATGACAGTCACTGTAGTCCCATAGAGCACGCTGGACTCAGGGCTTCTCGATATGGAAAGGATTGTTACGCTTATACCAATACAGTGATACAGGTGCTTGTTATCCACTCATCTAATCCCACATGTCAGACAAATTTATTCTGTTTAGCCTAAACCTCTTCCAACTGTGACATGAAATTAACTGAATATAAGGGGACCATTCCTTCATGCAGGACAAAGAATCCATGATGAGGGTTACCGATAGGATTAAGAAGCAAAGTCAGATTTAAATTCACAATTTAGTTTCATACCAGCATAACAGAGAAAAAGTCTAAGATTGCCAACAAGGGGGCAGATCCCCAGCTGTGAAAATCGCCTCATCACTCCACTGGGGTCAATACCCCCATTTACACCAGCTTAAGGATCTGGCCCTATTTAATAAGCTTTTTCACCACTGAAGAATGGAACTGTGCCCAGGAACTAGCTCTGGGACTAAGGAAGAGGGAAGTTAACTAGATTTTGAGGAGAACTCATTGCAGAATGACCCTAATGTTTAATTGAGGAAACTCTGTGCAGAGGCTGCTGGAACAAAAGCATGGAGCCCGAACAAGAGCAAAGCCAGAACACGCAAGGCACAGTGAGGCTCCCTGCTTATCCCGGCTGGAGCTTCAAAAAATAATTTCCCCCGGTCCCCGCCACCATTCGCCCCTGCGGCATCCATGCTTCGCTAGGTTTTGTTTGCCCTCGTAACAATCATCTCGTGCCCCTCATCCTGCCCTCATCCCCAGCCTTGTCTGCCCCTTGTCCAATAACTCCCAGTCCTCTTCTATGTCCCAGCCCTAATCTCCCTCCTCATACAGTTATCTGCAACCCCCACCCCACAACCATGGCCTTGGTCTTATTCTGCATATTGTTTCCTCTATGACTCCAGCTTGGGCCCATGTCCCAGCTTTGTCTGCGGCTGGTACAGCTATGGCTGTGCCCCCTCCAGGCAGGCGCCTATGACCTACCACAGGCCGCAATCCCACAGGCTCCAACCCTGTGAAGCCACACTCAGTCCCCCCTGCTGGGGCTGTCTCTAGTGAATCTGCTGATCCCGCAATTTGGCAGGCTGTTCCCCTTCCCTGGCCCCTGATTATTTGTCTGTCCATCCTTAGCCTGTGAGTTCCTTAGGCAAGGACTGTCCCTTCTTGAGTCTCTGGAAAGCACCCGACACATTGCAGGCACTGCCACAAACATGCCTCCAAAATTTACACAGCAGAGAATTAGCCTGGGGAACTCACTGCCGCTGGATGTCAGTGAGGCCAAGGGTGAAGGGCCTGATTCAATTTCCAAACAGGGCCCTTTGCACTGATAGAAAGGGACCTTCGTGTAACTAAGAATCAGGCCCTATGTATTTTAAGCATAAAAAGAGCCAGTTACATTAGACAGGATAAAAAAATAAATATAAGGGCTCTACCCCTGTGCCCTTCTGCTTCAGGGCACAAATCAACCGCTAATTGCCTGGAGTCAGAAATGTTCCCATGCTTCAGAAGTGTCCACCTTAATTCTATTTGATTTGAATTAATGGCTAATCCCAAAGGGACATGGCCCCTGCAAAGTGAGTGCCACCCTCGTCAGTCTCGGGCAAGACACTTCGAGTGGTCTGATTGCACGTTCCTTTTGTGTCCATCACTGGCAATCATAAGCTTTTTGGCTCCCACATGATAGCTGATGTTTAGTAGCATTTCTTTTTACACATGCTTTGGAATTTATTGGTCTTTCAATCTTATAATACTTCCCTACCAGGAAAGCTGCCGATCCCAAACCAGTGCTGATGGAGGCGATTGCTGAGTTCAGCTTCTAATACCCTCATTTCCGATCTTGTCCTGCCGCTTGATATGAAACAGCCGACAGAAACAACGACGACATCAGGGGAATTGACAACATCAGTCTGGTGTCCTTCAGCCTTCTGCACCACACACATTTCACTTCCAGATGACAGGGTCAGTATAACTGTGGTTCTATATGTCCACAGCTTCATAGCAAGCCTGAGGTCATGATGGTCCTGAAGGACCTGAAATATGGCAGCTGCTGCTGCTATATGAGCTACGGGCACCCACATCTTTGAAGCATCTTCCAGGACTCTCTGTGATGCTGCCCAAATATTTAACAGTCTGCACAGGTGAACATTGAACTCTTTCTAATTTGGAGCTGCAGGCTGTTAATGCTAATAGCCAGGGACTTCATTTTATCTGGGTTAACAGCCAGACTGATGTATGTGGCTTCTCACCTGACCAGCTCACCTTCAGCTGCATCGATTCACAGAACTGGGCCAACAGGACAATGTCATTGGCATATTCAGGATCTCAAAGCAGAAGAGTGTTCAGCTCAACGCCACTGATAGCCACCTCTTCAAAAGTATCCAATAGCCAATCAGTGCTGGTGTAGATTTGTCCACCTAGGGGCTCCTTACACCTTCCACTGAAGCGGTGGTAGTGGTGCAAGTCGGTGAGGTCTAATATACATAACATACCCTGGTCTTCATCAGCAGATCTCAAAATGCTTTGTAAAGGACGTCAATGTCATTATATCCATTGTATTGATGGGGACACAAATGCACAGAGGGTTACCCTGCAACAGAACTGGGACAGAAACGCAGATCTTCTGACTCCCAGCCCAACTCTGCTGCCACCAGACCCCACTGTCTTGCCTTGAACGTAACCTTCAAGGTGCTTTAAAAAAAAAAATACAGTTAGCCTCAGAATTGTTACTTGCCAAAAAATCTCATCACTAGGGCCTTACCAAATTCAGGGTCTGTTTTGATCAATTTCACAGTCAAAGGATTTCAAAAAGTGTAAATTTCACTGTTTCAGTTATTTAAATCTGAAATTTCAAGATGTGGAAATTGTGGGGTCCTGACCCAAAAGAGTGGGGGATTGAAAGGCTGTTGTACGGAGGTTGTGATATTGCTGCCATTACTTCTGCACTGCTGCTGGTGGCGGCACTGCCTTCGGAGCCGGGTGGCTGGAGAGCGTTGGCTGCTGGCTGGGAGCCCAACTCTGAAGGCAGTGTTGCCACCAAGAGCAGTGCAGAAGTGAGGGTGACATGGTATGGGTGGGGTCAGATCTTTTTGGGGGGGGGCAGGGATGGCCTCATGGGTGGATGACCACCCAGGATACTGTGGTCTGGGGAGTGCCATGGTCACCCCCCACCACACACACACCCACAACCAGTTCAAGGCCTCTATAACCCCTTTAACCCAAGTGCTTCGTCTGGATCCAGGGAGGGCCAGGGCTTAGGGCAGCGCTGCTGAGGGCTTGCGCCCCCCCTACAGGAACCTCCCCTGGCTGGAGGAAGTGCTGGTTGTGGCAGTGCAGAAGTAAGGGAGGCAATCCTGCCACCCCTCTGCAATAGCTAGATGTCATGGTCTGTGACATGTTTTTCATGGCTGTGAATTTGGTAGGGCCGTACTCATGACCATCCTTGGGATCATGTAATCATTGACCTAGTGGATTTTGTGCTGGTGTAAGCGAGAGCATGTAGAGTTATCAGCGAAATGCTGAGCTCCTGTCTCCATGGAGTCACTACAAGACAACTCCTGCTCTTGGATTCTGCTATTATTGCACATCCTTCCCCCAAGGGATTCTCCTTTCAGAATTACTAATGGAAGGGAGGGATTCTGGCTACTTCCCCCCGCATGGCTAGCCTGCCTGCCAAACTGCCCCTCAGCAGAGTACATAAGCATTGGTTCAACCCATGGGACAGTCTGGCTTCTTCCACCTCTCCAAGCGGTGCTTAGAGAGTGAACACTGCCCCTGAACTCTTAACTAGCTGGTGTGGACGAGCCCCCGGCAGGGTTACAGCTGGTTTAGCAAGCTCCAATGCCCGGCAGTCGCTGGCACATGTTCCCACAAACCCTGAGAAATCTATGGGAGTATATTGGATCCAGCAGACCCTGGGGTGTCCAGGTTGGTGTAGAATGTCCCCTTAATTCTTCATCTAGTCATTTGCCATTGTGGGATCAAGATGCTCATGCCACAAGCTTCCAGTTGGAAGAGTTACTGTGACTCCAGTTATTGGTGAGAAACTGACATTTTTCTGGCCATGAAGCCTTCTGCTAAACCCACCAGCCATCCTATCTAGTGTGTGCGGGAATAGTACAGGACCCCATCAGGTGAGATGCTCGCAGAGGCTGCTCTAGGTACATGCAATGTAGGCAGTTGTCTATGGTGGCAGACTTTTGAGCAGCTGCCTACAGTGGCAAATTTAGTGTGGTCGCCCCCCAGTCATGCAAGACCACAACACCACTCAGTGGAATCTGGCACTGCCGCACTTTCCTTCATGATGGAGGAGTGTGACGGGGCCAAATCTGCCACCTAGGCCTCTGAGGAGGGGCATGGAACACGAAAGTTTTCCTAGGTGTGGAAAATTGAACTTTGAGCAACCTCTGGGAGAGAAGTGCTGATTTCAACATGCTCTGATAAAAGTCAATGGGAGTTTGAGGCAATCTCAAGAGGGCCTGGGAAGTCTAAGGACCAGAAAACTGGAACACACAGACGATCTTATGATTCTGCACTGACCTGGAGACGAATTGATTGGGCCAATGGTTCCCTGACCTACGCAATTTTTGAGAATGGGAAATGTGACCACAGGCGTCCGTTCCCTGGAAAGTCATGATGACGGGCTTATATCCATAATACACTGCACCGACAGCAAGGAGCAGAACAGAGATATCCACAGCCATGCACCCGGACAGCTCTACCTACAAAACGGGACAACTCTGAGCAGGTGAACTGGACAGTGCAGGGAGCGAGCAGCGCACCTGAGGAGAGGTGGTAAAGGTGAGCTGGCCTGACGGAGGGAGGCCTGTGTCGATTCCTGGCTTTGCTAATTTGAAGCTGGTTGGTGCCAACAATCAGGACTGTTTCTCTCTCTCCCAAGTAATGTCTTGGTCCTTCCTCTGCAGCGTGGGGCATGGGTCACTTGCTGGTGGATTCTCTGCAGCTTGAGGTCTTCAAACCACTATTTTGAGGACTTCAATAACTCAGTCATGGGTTAGGGGTTGTTATAAAAATGGATGAGTAGGGTTCTGTGGCCTGCTTTGTGCAGGAGGTCAGACTAGATGATCATATTGGTCCCTTCTGACCTATGAGTCTATGAGTCTAAAATCAGGACATCTGGTCACCCTACCTGTGAGCCTGCCCATATCTTCCCGTTAGAGCCTGAGAGGATTCTCATGCTCCCTTGAAGGCAGGGGCTTCTCAATCTGGGGGTCACACTCACCTTCCCTCCCTATATTGCCAAAAGGGAGAGGGATTCCCGACATGGAAAATGGAACACAGAGAAGGCTGAGAACTACCTCAAGGTATTAACCCTACTGTGAATCCCTCCCCTCCCATTGTTCAGTCACCTTCTCTTGTAGGGAACCATGTTCAGTGCCTGGAGTTTCTCCCCAAAGGGAATGTTAGCAGGGGGTGATCCTGCATTGAGAGATCTAACCAGTGTTGCTCCCCACAGCTCTTTGCCTTTCCAGCTTCACCCAGGGGAAGGCCAATGTGATCCTGTATGTCCTGCTGGCGATTTGCATTGCAGTGGCCACAGCTCTCATCGTGGTGAACTTTGGGAAATGTAAGTCTCCTGTTCGTTTCTATCTCGGCCTCAGATCTCATCTGCTAAGAGCAAGGCTGCTCTGACTAGTTTTGGTGGATTTTAGCAGTGGGGCACAAACTTGGGCTGAGAATGGAGGCTCAGCTGTGATGTTAATTATGGAGCAGTTGCCAGTGCTACGTACCTTTCACTCACCTCTGAGTTAAGGTGACCGGATTTTCAAAGGGGTGGGATTTGTCCTTAGCATAACTCCCACTAGCTTTCCATGGAACCCGTGCTCGTAAATCTCAGAAAAATCCCACCCAAAATCAGTAACTGGGCCGTGTTTGTGGTGACATTTTCAAGGTTGTTAAAATATTTATACAACATTTTTCTTTTATCAGCTGTGTGCTGGGACCAGTACAAAGGACTGGCTGCAGCTCCTGCTAGTGGAGAGGGAATGTAGGGAGTGAGAACAATGCAATGTGGGCATGGCACAGTGCACTGCCACAATTGCCTCTTCCACATTAACACAAGGAGAGATTGGGCCCGACAAATGCATTCCTTTCCTTTTTAACTTTGCAACCAGCTAACCACACACAAACCGAGACAGACTCCTCGTGGAAGTAGGCAACTTTCTGCTCCGCACAGCAGTCAGAACCCTGCACTGCTCTGCGAAGGCTGAACCTTTCCACTCTCAGCTTTGCTATGCTCCTTTGAGCTGTCCAGCCATATTCCACACCCGTGTGTGGCAGTGGCAGCTGCACTGCACATCTTGGGGCCACTGGCAGCTCAGTGTAACATAGAGGAGCCCCAGTACAGCTCTACATTGTACCAAGGACCGAGCTGATGTCCAGAATAATGAATCCCTGAGTTGAGCACAGTGCACCTGCAGCGGAGGATCACAGCTAGCATAAGGGAATGGACATCAGCAGTCTTGGGTGGTAACTGGAAGGAAAGTGCATTTTATAGCAGCACTAATGTCCCCACAGATATGGGTTTCCCCTGCTCACACATTTTAATCTGCTATCAAAAGTCTCATGTTCACAGTGTCCCAGGGTCTTGCTGAAGCCCAGCTGGATCGAGATACGATTAGAAGAGATTCCAAGAGAAATCTGTCACATCACCAGGATTATCTAGGTGAGAGGATAAAGCAAACGTTTCTGTTCCTCGTTAGATTTGGTGAATCCTTTTTGTTCTCTACGTCTCAAGGGTGCGGAGAGTCTGACCCAAGGGGTCAGTTGCATGGCTGGTGGAAGTTAATGTAGCTCGTTCAAATTCAGCAGAGCTGAGCAGACATACATCTGCTGGGGATCTGACCACAGCTCAGACAAGTCTGTAGATTATTGTTGAAATAGGAGAACCAGACGAGGTGGAAGCAGCTCTTAGAAGTTGTTGGATAACATTGTCCTCCTCCGAGGATCACTGACTGTCCAATGAGATTTTGTTCTGATGAAGTCTCGTTTCTACCAGCTTCTCATTGGCTGAGATATTTATGCTGCTGGGGAAGCCTTGGCATAGATGCATTTGGTCTGTCCCAGGAGTAGGCATGTGTCTGGGGTTCCCATAAACAGCCACTGATTGGATGAATGGGAACAGAGACCTGTGTCCTCCAGGACAGACCCCAGCTCAAACAAAGTATGGAAGCAGTAATCTGGACGGGGGAGAAGTGTAGTGGTGAGTCTCCACTCATCCAGCAGGTGGTCCATGCCAACCCACCTAACCTTGGGACCATTGTACAGGGGCAGGGCCTGATGCCCCTGGATTGCCTCAATGCAGTACTGGGTCTGACCTGTTCTTTCCACCACAATCCCCCTCAGGGGGTCATTGGCTGGATCTCTCTGAATAAACGTTGTTGTTAACTTCCCAATTTACTGTGGGACCCTCAACACTGTAACAAGCCTGCACCCACCTGGACTGCGTGGGTATCGCTGTGCAGGACATCATGGGTACTGAGAACATCACAGTAACAGTGGGTTGGTACTAAGGCCAGGTCTACACTGCGACTTTAAATCGGTTTAATGGCCGATATACCGATTTAACGCTGTATCCGTTCACACGACGTCGTCATTAATATCGAGTTATTCCCAGTTTTGCTGCTGATTTGAAAGAGTCACTTCATTTCTAAAAGCAGCAAAGAATCCTGTGGCACTTATAGACTAACAGACGTTTTGGAGCATGAGCTTTCGTGGTGAATCCCACTTCATCAGATGCATGTATGGAATTTCAGGGGCAGGAGTATATATAAGCAAGCAAGCTAGAGATAACGAGGTTAGTTCAATCAGGGAGGATGAGGCTCTGTTCTAGCACTTGAAGTGTGAAAACCAAGGGAGGAAACTGTTTTGAGTTCATGTCTCTGTGCCTCAGTTTCATTATCTGTGAAATGGGTGACATTTCTTGTCTATTTGTATTGTAAGGTCTTCAGCACAGAGACAAGTGTGTGTCTCTCATTTTGTCACTGTGCAGTGCCCAGAGAACAGGGTCTCGATATCAGTTGGGGTCTGTGTAGTGTTATACCTCTATAACTAGCTAAGTAATAAAATTACACCTAAACTCTTAAAGTATAGGCCTTTGCAAACAGGCCTGAATATCTGTATCCTAACATGCAGCACATGGAACTAGAAGGCCTCAATCTCATCTGAGGCTTCTGGGCAATAATATTGAAATAGTAATAAGTGAAACCCATTTACAACCTTACCACTTGCTGCCTGTAATGGGGGGACAATCACCTCTTGAATGATTTCTGCTGCTGCATCTGGTACTGAAGGACTTCCTCCTGCTCCTGGCCCCCCCCCGTAGTTGTCACCTTCAGTGGCTCTGTCTTCTGGCCAAGTCACACAGTCAAAAATGGATGAACACCTTCTGAAGTAGGAAAGAGTTCAACAACTGTCACCTTTCACTAGATGCTTCAGTCCCATCTCTGGGCCCTTTGAATCCTGCTCTTCGGAACAAGCCTTGTCCCTTTCCTGGAGCTTAGTCCACTTTGCTAGTGCAGGTGGGGACAACAGGCCTGCCCACTGCTCTAGGTCCCAACCCATGAACCCTATAAATAGCAACTCTGTATGGCCTCCTTTAATTGGTTGTTGCTACATTCACTGGGCCTCTTCCCACCTGGTCTCTCTATCGCCGTCCGTTAACTTAGATCTAGAGCTGTGAGCCCCTAGGTTTCGCAAATGCAGCGTGTTGAGCAACTCTGGCCAGAGCACAGTCCTGTTCCTCCCCACTCTGGCCCCAGCCAGGGACTGAGCTGCAGTCTGCGCCTGCACCTCTTTTTATCTGAGCCTGCTGGGCTCTGATTGGCTGCTTCTGTGCAGCCTTACTAGGCAGGCCTGCAAGACCCACCTTTGCTACTCCTTTTTGGGTTGTGATATAGTAGGAGCTGAGGGCCTCAAGCAGGGGGCCACAAAGTGCCAAGTACACCCTGTCAACCTGCCATTGCTGCATAATTTTCACACACTTCTGGATGAATGACCATGATCCAAGGCTCCCCATGAGCAGTCATATGGGAGAGGCAGCATGATGGCCTGCGTTGTTGTTGTTTAAAATTGAAACTCCCCATTCTTTCATCTTCCTTTTAGAGTTGAAGATGTCAAAAGAATTCAGTACATTTACCAAACAACTGGTTAAATGTATGTTCTGCTGGTGTTTCTCAAGAGATCGTGGCATAACCGAAGAGTATTGCCAACCCCGATGTTCAAAAATCAGGAGTCAGGCCCATGAACTTGGCTTAAAAATCATGAGCTTTTTAAAAATATGAAAAATGTTGGGCATATGTTATTCATCTCCTGGTTTCTGAGATGTTAGGGTCTTGGTCAGATCTCATTTTAAAGCTTTACTCCACAACTATGAGGGTCATAGACTTACCTTTTCTAAATGAAAGCTGAGATTCTTTCCTAGTGACCTGCGTCTAGGAACTGCTGCAGAAACTGATCAAATATTGTGAGAACTGTCAAAAAATCATGGGAGTTGGCAACATTGCATGGCCCTGTGCATTGAGGTGGGCGTAGGCGCCGCCTCCATGGGTGCTCTGGGGCTGGAGTCCCTGCTCTTACATTTTTCTTGTTGACCAGCCATGATCTAAACCACAGTCTTTGAATTCTATCAAGAGGCCTTTTTGTTTGGACTAATTCCGTCTTTCTGTCTCCCTTTTGCACCTTTTCCCATCAACATTTGTTTCTACTGTGATATTTGATGAACTATCAATCACTTTTCACAGCTGAGCTCACAAGGAGGCTAAATTTGTAGACCCAGTTATCGCAATGGGTCTTGAGTGGTGTCTGGGAGGAAAATGCATATTACAGCAGCACTGATGTCCCCAGAGATATGGGTTTTCCCCTGCTCATAAATTTTACTCTGTTATCAAGAGGTCTCATGTCTACAGTATCCCAGGGTCTTGCTGAAGCCCAGCTGGATTGAGATACGGCCAGAAGAGATTCCAAAAGAAATCTGTCAGCTCTCCAGGACTATCTGGGTGAGAGGATAAAAGAAACATTTTTCTCCTTTTGATCTGGCACATCTTTGGGGGTCAGACCCTTGGTGGGTGGAAATCACTTCAGTGGAGTGGAACCAACTTACATTAACCAGGGATGTGACCCACAGCTCATATAGGGCCGTAGATGATTGTGGGGAGTGGGAATGGGACAACCAGAGGAGGTATAAGCACCTCTTAGCACTGGTCTACATTGAAAGCTAACAATCTGCACAGCTACATCTCTAAGGGGTGTGATTTTTGACACCGCTGACAGATGTAGCTATGCTGACCTAACCCGTGCTGTAGACAGTTCTAGGTTGACGGAAGAATTCTTCCATCGACCTAGCTACTGGCTCTTGGGAGAGTGGATTAACTACAGTCACAGAAGAACCCCTCCTGTTGACTCGAGTGTCTACAGTGCAGCACAGCTGCTGTAGCGGTTCAGGTGCAGACATACCCTTGGAAGTTGTTGCATCACATCTGCTCTGATCTTAGGATCACTGAATGTCCAATGAGATTTTGTTCTGATGAGGTCATGCTTCTAACTTGCATCTCATTGGCTGAGAATATTACACCTGGGGAAGCCATGAACATGAGTGGAATTGGTCTGTACCAGGAGTAGGCACGTGCCTGGGGCCCCCATAAAGACAATTACTGCTTGGGTGAGTGGGAACTGAGACCTGTCTCCTCCAGGACACTCCCCTGACTCCCCTGCATCATCTGAAGAAAGGAAAGCAGGAATATGGGCAGGGGGAGGCCCCAGCCCGTTCCAGAAAAGTGTGGTGGTGAGTCCCGCAAACAGCCAGCAAATGACTCCTGCCAATCCACCTGCACTTAGGATCCATATGCACAGAGGGCAGGGCTAACTGGGAGCCATCATCGCTGGGGGTATAGGACTAGATGCCCCTGGATTGTGTTAATGCAGCCCCTGGATCTGACCAGTTTTTTTTAAACACTACAGTGTCCCCTTTTGTTGGGTCATTAACTGGATCTCTCTTAATAGACACTGGTGTAACTTGCTTTAATTTGCCCTGGGACTCTAAACCGCTGTAATGATCTGTGCACCATCTGGACTGCACAGGCGGGATATTCTGTAAGAGGCAATGTCCCTGGGCACTGAGGGAACATCACAATACCCAGAGGAAGTTAGTACTGAGATCCTGCTGCCTCTAAAAAAACTGGGCTCTGAGCCCCAGCTGAGTAGAGGTTGGCTTGCTGTGTGG
This sequence comes from Chelonoidis abingdonii, assembly GCF_003597395.2. Lineage (NCBI taxonomy): Eukaryota > Metazoa > Chordata > Testudines > Testudinidae > Chelonoidis > Chelonoidis abingdonii. The sequence continues at coordinate 2,451,083 of NC_133773.1, read as the reverse complement.
CTAAAAGCGCTTGGGCCTGGGGAACTCACAAGATCTGGCTTCAGCTCCCAGTTTTGCCGGCTGACTTCCCTGTGTGCCCTTGAAAGTCCACTTCATTTCTCTGTGCCGCAAGTATTCACTATCTGTGAAATGGGTAATGTTCCTTGTCTATTTGTATTGTACTGTCTCTTGCTTCTGTGTCTATACCAAGTGCTCAGAGCAGTCGAGACCCAATCTCAGTTTCCCGTTTGTGCAGCAAACAAGGGGCACTAAATCTCAACTTGGGGGCTCTAGGAAGTACTCCTAATAGAAATCTGTAATAGCTACTAAGTGGAAACCCATTTACATCCTTGGCCAACGATTGCCCTTGCTCCATAAAATTTCAACACACTCCTGGATGAATGGTCCTTTATCCCAGAGCTCCCTCAGGGGCTTGGAATGCGTGGGTGGGGCAGCAAATGACATCCTGTGCTCTTATTTTAAAGTGGAAAATTTCCCCATTCTCTCATCTTCTCTTTAGAGTTGAAGATGTCCAAAGAATTCAATGTGATTAACAGTTCGACTTCTTAATGGTAAATGTTTCTGCTGATGGTTTCTTCAAAGAGGTGGGCATAAACAGTGTCCCTTGTGCTGCCAACCCCAGCAATTCAAAAATTCCATGTGTCCAGGCCCATTGAGAGTGGCTTAAAACTTGTACGAACCGCGCGTACTTGGGGGGGTTTTTCAGATCAAAGGTCCATTCATCCCAGTAATCCTGTCTTACCGACACGTGGCCAATTGCACAGGTGCCCAGAGGAGTGAACCTAAATAGGTTATGACCAAGTGATATCTTTCCTGCATCCAATCTCCACCCTCTGACAAACAGAGGCCAGGAACACCATTCCTTACCCATCCTGGCTAACAGCCATTAAATGGACTTAAGCTCCATGAATTTGTCTAGTTCTCTTTTAACCCTGTTATCGTCCTAGCCTAACACAACTCCTCAGGCAAGGAGTTCCACAGGTTGGACTGGTGCACTGTCGTGAAGAAAAACTTCCTTTTTATTTGTTTAATAACCTGCTGCCCATTAATTTCATTTTGGTGGCCCTAGTTCTATATTTACTTTTGGAACAAGTAAATAACTTTTCCTTATTTACTTTCTCCACACCACTCATGATTTTAATACCTCTGTCATATCCCCCTTAGGTCTCTCTTTTTCAAGCTGAAAAAGTCCTAGCCTCTTTAATCTCTCCTCATATGGGACCCTGTTCCAAACCCTAAATCATTTTAGTTGCCCTTTCTCTGAACCTTTTTCTATGCCAGTAGTATATCTTTTTTCATCTTTTTTTTTTAAAGATGAGGAGACTCACATCTGTACGCAGTATTCAAGTGTGGGTGTACCATGGATTTATATAAGGGCAATAAGATATCTCCATCTTATTCTCTATCCCTTTTAATGATTCCTAACATCCTGTTTGCTTTTTTGACTGCCGCTGCACACTGTGTGGATGTCTTCAGAGAACTATCCACGATGACTCCAAGATCTCTTTCCTGATTAGTTGTAGCTAAATTAGCCCCCATCATATTGTATGTATAGTTGGGGTTATTTTTCCAATGTGCATTACTTTACATTTATCCACATTAAATTTCATTTGCCATTTTGTTGCCCAATCACTTAGTTTTGTGAGATCTTTTTGAAGTTCTTCACAGGCCGTCTGCTTTGGTCAACTATCTTGAGCAGTTTAGTATCATCTGGCAAACTTTGCCACCTCACTGTTTTACCCCTTTCTCCAGATCATTTTGAATAAGTTGAATAGGATTGGTCCTAGGATTGACCCTTTGGGAACACCACTAGTTACCCCTCTCCATTCTGAAATTTACCATTTATTCCTACCCTTTGTTCCTGTCTTTTAACCAGTTCTCAATCCATGAAAGGATCTTCCCTTTTATCCCATGACAACTTAATTTACGTAAGAGCCTTTGTGAGGATCTTGTCAAAGGCTTTCAAATCTAAGTACACTATGTCCACTGGATCCCCCTTGTCCACATGTTTGTTGACCCCTTCAAAGAACTCTAATAGATTAGTAAGACATGATTTCCCTTTACAGAAACCATGTTGACTATTGCTCAACAGTTAATGTTTTTCTATGTGTCTGACAATTTTATTCTTTACTATTGTTTCAGTGAATTTGCCCGGTACTGATGTTAGACTTACCGGTATGTAATTGCCAGGATCACCTCTAGAGCCCTTTCTATTATTGGTGTTACATTAGCATCTTCCAGTCATTGGGCACAGAAGCTGATTTAAAGGACAGGTTACAAACCATAGTTAATAGTTCTGCAAGTTCACATTTGAGTTCTTTCAGAACTCTTGGGTGAATGCCATCTGGTCCTGGTGACTTGTTCATGTTGAGTTCATCAATTAATTCCAAAACCTCCTCTAGTGACACTTCAATCTGTGACAATTCCTCAGATTTGTCACCTACAAGGGACAGCTCAGATTTGGGACTCTCCCTAACATCCTCAGCCATGAAGACTGAAGCAAATAATTCATTTTGTTTCTCCACAATGGCTTTATCGTCTAAGTGCTCCGTTTGTATCTCGATCATCCAGGGGCCCCACTGTTTGTTTAGCAGGCTTCCTGCTTCTCATGTACCTACAAAAAACATTTTGTTATTACCTTTGGAGTTTTTGGCTAGCTGTTCTTCAAACTCCTTTTTGGCTTTTCTTATTACATATGTACACGTAATTTGGCAGATTTTTAAAAATAATAAATGTTGGGGTTGATGTATTTGTGTTCTTATTTCTGAGCCTTTAGGGTCATGCTTGGGTGACATTATTCAACTGTTCTCTGCCACCATGAGGGGTAGAAATTAATATTTTTTTAATGAAAGCTGAGACTCTCTCCTAACTGCATAAATCCAGGAGCTGAGGCTTGAAGAAACATATCAAATGTCATAAGATGTGCAATAAAATCCTGGGGGTTGCACATGGGTGGGGTCTGTCCTTTCAGTGCGCCCATGTACAGCAGTTCTTTTCTGCCCCCTGCTGTCTGCAGTGTCCAAGGAGCTGGCTGGGGTTAGGCTGGGGATCGAGGAGATCCAAGCTGATCATGTAAAAGACTCATCGTATCTCCAGGACGCCATAGGTGAGAAACATCCTTTTCCTTCCAATGCCTGATCAGTGCTGCTTCCTTGTAGAAGGACTTCTGGGTCTGATCTTTCCCTGTGGAGGGCAAGCTGAAATGGAAGGCGAGAAGGAGGATGAGAAAGGGGAAGTATGAGGATGGAGCAGATAACCCTATATGGATAATCCCATTTTAGTTTGGGATCAGCTGCATCCTGCTCCCATGGGCCTCCCCAGGTTTTATCCTGAGCCCAGTTCATGATGCAGGAGAACATTGGATCTCAGACCCAGATCCAGCAAAGGCACTTATGCATGTGTAACCCATTGGTGAGCACATGTGACAGGTAACCCCTCTGTGCTGATCTAGGAACAGCTTTATCTCAAGTTGTAGTAGTTCCTGCTTTTAGCCCTGGAGGACTCCAGTTTAATCCCCACATTGTTACCCATGATAGCAGCTGTCAAACAACTCTACGCTCCTGATTACTGTGTGGGATGACACATGTGCTCAGAGCAGTGGTTTTTGACATGTGGTCCGTAGACCCAGGGGTGTCAGCAGACAATATCTAAAATTTCCAAAGGGGTCTGCACCTCCATTCTAAAGTTCAGGAGTCCGCAAATGAATACAGCTTTGTGTATAGGTGCATTGCTGAATTGTGCTCTCAGTACCCTGTAGATACACAGGAGTGGGGGCCGGGTGTAGGAGGTGGTTGGGTGGGGGCTCTGGTCCACTCAGCACTGCTGAGAGCTCATAGCTTTCATGGCCTGCAGAAGGAATTTGGGAATGCTCAGCCTTTCTGGTATCAGGCCCATCCAATGCAAACATAAGCTGGATTCTGATCTTGGCTCTGCTGGTGTCAATACCGTGACTGTGGAATTAGACCTCCATAGAAGAGCTCCATGATGCAGAAGTGGAGTGTGGGCTACATGATTGTGAGCCTACTGAAGTAAATATTCCCTCAGTTGGCTTGAAGGAAAATCAATGAGCCCAGGATAGCGGAGATGCTTAGATAATATAATAGTGGACTCCGGTATTAGAGCATAGATAGGTCGAAGGTTGTGAATGGGGACAGATAGTGTGTTTGTGGATAGATGAACACGGAGAAATTTCCAGTTGCAGTTAAGGAAGGTCTGAGCCAGGCCAGAAATATCAACCTGTTGATTCTGGTGGCATTTTTCTACCCCCTGTCTGCCCTGACAGAGATAAAGAACCTAACACACAGCATGTCGAAGGAGCTGGCTGAGGTGAGAAGGGACCACGACAGACTACCGGAGGCCTTGAGCAGGGTGCAGGATGAGTTTCAGAACTTTAAAGGTAAAGAGGCACCGGGCAGGGTTGTGACGCCTGTGACAGAATTAACCTCAACTGCCCAGAGTCAGTGAAAGCCAACAGGGAACAACACATTTCAACTGCCATGATCCCAATAGCCCTATGGCCTGTGCAGCTTCCCCTGCACTGAAACTGACCACATCTCCCCAGCTGTGAGTCCCCAGTGGCTGTAGAGCCAGCACAGATGTCTCTGATGCCAGCCTACTGCCCCCAACTCTCTCATTGGTTCTATGCCTTGGGAACCAGATGTGATGTAGAACCAGCCAGAGACTCGGGGAGCCATAACCCGCTCCCTGATACCTGCCCTCCACTCAGTGCAAACAGACACATCTGATAATCTTGGCCCTAGCTAACTAAATATATAATGAATCCTAACATGGGATGGATACAATAGTGTGTGGCAGAAGCCACCAGATGATGCGGTAGTACAGCAGCTTGCAAGTTCTCTTTCCAAGCGTGTCAGCAGTATTGAAGACATGGTGTGTCGTTCTCTGCAGACTGTGAAATTTTTTGAGGGGGGAGCTGTTGCAACTAGTAAGGGAGTTTGCTCCCTGCCTGACACACTCCAACTAGAGTCAGTTCTTGGGGTAAAGTTGAACCCAGGAAACTGGGGCATCAGCGTCTGGGCTGAGATCACAGACTGGCCTGCTTTTTGTTTATGGGCACCTCTTTTCAAGGACTAGTGCACAGAGCGAAAATCAACAAGTTATACTAGGAAAATATTAAATCACTGATTTATTTTTTCAATGGGAAACCGACCTACCAGGCCCTGCCGTCTGCTACCACGTGTCAGAGGGGTGATACTGCCATGTAACTTATACAACCACCCCATACAGGATGAATGTCAAAATAAGAATATTTGCAACAAACTATTTGGCAAGCTTTTCAGCAGGATGCGGGGAAATTTCTTTGTGAAATTCATTAATAAATCCAAACACTGAATAAATTATAGAATTTCTTTAACTGCTTGTGATCACTTGGACTGCATTTTGACCCTCTAGTGCAGACCTGTCCCATAATTTGACTTCTGACAGAATTCACCTGCATGAAATGTCCACCTGGTTGGCAGCATTTTGAGAAAAGTTGCTACTTCTTTTCAACATCGGCTAAATCCTGGCCAGATGCTAAGCAGTTCTGTACCGATCAAAGGTCTGGCCTGGTTATCGTTTAACACCACAGAGGAACAGGTAAGCCATCCACTCAGATTCCAACTGTGGATCATGCAGAATGGAAGGAAAAAGCACAAGGGGTCAGATTCTGTTCTGCTACACCAGGGTGAATCTGGAGTTACTCTAGATTTACCCCAGCGTACCTAAGATCACAGTCTGGCCCAAGTTCTCTGGGAATTTAGCAATATTTTTGGATGTAGCTTGCTGCTCAAGGGACATTGAGGGGACCTGGATACTTATAGTCATTTGAAAAATGTTGTGTGAGCATTGTGAACAGAAATCTCAGTGTCAGTTATGGATGGTTCGATGGGAATCAAAATTCATGTGGGTAGAGGGGGGGCAGTTCTAATCCCTTGTGAATCCAAATCACAGAGTCCCATGAGAACGTAAAAAGAGCATTTGATTGCTAGTGACCTGGGCAGGATTTTAGTTGCTGACCCAGAGGTAAAATGCTTTTCACAGCAGCTCACTTCTACACTAGGGAAGGCCTTTTGATATCCTCTGGAAGACTCCACTCCAGATTCCTCATTGGGACTTTGCAGAAGGAATCCTGCCCTGAGGGAGGATCCACTTTAAGTTTTAAATTGAGCCTGGTACCTGCTGGGAACAGGACTTTGAGAGACTAGTTGGTGCTTAGAGGATGCCCATGTAGTGCAGAGGTTGGCAAGGTACTGGTGTGAATCTGGAGTCACCAGAACCAAAATCTGACTCACGAGCAGTACAGCTCATAGCGTGTGTATTTCACTATCCCATCTTCAGGCCTGGATTTAAGACTTTCCCAATAACCATGCTGCAGAATGGGACTTAACAGGAACTGTAAGATGGTTCCTTGGTCCCCCTGCATGGAGAAGTCCTATGGCCATGGATTTCACAGGCCCCAGAGGCAGATCCTCAGGAGCTGTAGAAGAACTGAAAATTACCTGCACCAAACAGCATACAGGCCAGTGTTCACCTCCCATTCTGAAGGGGAGATTTGCAGACAAAGGGTAGGGATGAGGCATTTGAAGTACAGCTGGTCAGAAAATGAACATTTTTTTTCCTGTGGAAAATTTCATTTTGGGGGACAAAGATTTGTATATATTTCAATTTTTTGGCTGAAAATTGCAACATTTCAACTTGGAAATGCTGCTGCAAAGCCTCATGGGAGCTGTAGTTTGGATGCCTCAGGCCACCATTCTTTAGAGATCAGGCTACCTAGTCAGTCTACATCTCCCATGATGCACAACAGTCACTCCTCTTGAAGAGAGAAAGTGATGCATCATGGGAGTGCCTGGTGCATTATGGGAAATGTAGGGTGGCCCGTCCAAATGTAAAGGTTTGGAAAAATGGGGACAAGTGACAATTTATAGCTACAGACTCTGCTGGCCACAAACACCGGCCCCATGAAACCTCCTCACCTCCCCCCTCAACTTCTGCTTGGGATCATGATTGTCTCCTTCACCTGTTTTCCCACATAGAGGTTTTTGTCAAACCACATCACTGAGCCGAACGTGTACTGGCTGGGCCTCAGCGACTCAGCGAAGGAAGGGGAGTGGCGCTGGCTGGATGGCAGCCCCCTGTCTCTCAGGCAAGTCGCTCTCTGTTCCGCCTCTGTGGAGAAAGAACTGTCTGTTACAATCAGCTGTTTCTGCTTTAAAGAGCCAAATGGAGCACTGATGCTATTGCAATTAATACCAGAGGGTTTCTGGTCCCCTTTATTGGCTAAAGCATGTAAAGAAAGTTGAGTCTGCTACTGCCTCCATGCTGATGTCATCCAGGGTCAGCACAGAGCAGGGACTGGACCTGGGATGTTCCTGGGGAGAAAAAAGCTGCTTTACCATAGGACATTCTGAGTGTCATGCTAAGGAAAGGTGCTAGAGAAAACAGCAACGTGGCCACGGGGACAGGGCCATGGAGAAGGAGCAGCACTCCTGGGTTCTAGTCCCAGCCCCATCAGTGTTCTCTGCTGGCTGACTGTGAGGCATGTATCTTCCTGCTCAATGCCTCAGTTTCCTCCCCTGTAAAATGCACTGGAAACTGATGTCCTCCAAGCTGAGAATAGCTCTGGCTTGAGCAGTGGCTAGGCCAGCGTCCCTCTATTCAGTGACTAGCACCAACCTCCCATGGCCCTGACATCCAGGCACCACCTCACACATTGAGTAGGTAGATCAGTCCATGCCCACCTTGACTCTCTCTGCTAAAACTATCAGACCAGTCATGGCCCATTGGCCTTGGTGACATGGAGGCCTGTCCCCTAGGAGCTGGCTCATTTCACTCAACCTGCATGGAGGAGGTTTTCAAACCAGAGACACTGTACGCATGTGGACTCTGTTCTTTTGCTATGACTCCAGCCACACTGGGGATTGGATGGGAGATGATTGTCACCAGGGCAGCCTGTGTAAGCCAGGAACAAGTGGAGCATTTGCAAGGGTTCTGGGATACACAGCATCCATCAGTGGGAGTTGCTCTAGGAGCAGAGCCATCTAAATCATGTTTCTGCAGTGCATGCACAGTCAAGTAACGATTTTGAGGCCAGTTGTATTTTTTTTAAAATCCCCCTGAAGTTTATGTTAGAGGCAAGACAGTGGGGTCTGGTGGCAGTGGGGTTGGACTAGGGGTCAGAAGATCTGGGTTCAAGTCCTGGCTCTGATGCAGAGTAACCCTCTGTGCATTTATGTCCCCATGAATATAATGACTTTGCCTCCTATATGAAGCATTTTGAGATCTCCTGATGAAGACGAGGGTACGTTATATATATTAGACTTCACTGACCTGAACCACTATCATCACTTCACAGAAAGGTGTAAGGAGCCCTTAGGTGGACAAGTCTATACCAGCACTGATTCGCTGATGCATACGTTTGAGGAAGAGGCGGCTATCAGTGGCGTTGCGTTCAATATCCTTCTGCTTTGAAATCCTGAATATGCCAATGACATTGTCCTGTTGGCCCAGTTCCGTGAATCGATGCAACTGAAGGTGAGCTGGTCAGGTGAGAAGCCGCATGCATCGATCTGGCTATTAACCCAGATAAAATGAAGTCCCTGGCTGTTAGCATCTAACAGACTCCAGCTCCAAATTACAACCAGCTCAGTGTTCAAGGGTCCGGACTGTTAAATATTCGGGCAGCATTATAGACCGTCCTGAAAGATTTGGGTGCCTGTAGCTCATATAGCAGAAGCAGGTGCCGCGTTTCAGATCCTTCAGGCTTCTCTGTGGGACCATCATGAAATCAGGCTTGCTATGAAGCTGTGGACATACAGAACCACAGTTATACCAACTCTGTCATCTGGAAGTGAAATGTGTGTGGTGCGGAAGGCGGAAGGACATCAGACTGATGTTGTCAATTCTCCTGATGTTGTCGTTGTTTCTGTCAGCTGTTTCATATCAAGCAGCAGGACGAGATCAGAAATGAGGGTATTAGAAGCTGAACTCAGCAATCGTCTCCATCAGCACTGGTTTGGGATCAGCAGCTTTCCTGGTAGGGAAGTATTATAAGATTGAAAGACCAACAAATTCCAAAGCATGTGTAAAAAGAAATGCTGCTAAACACCAGCTATCATGTGGGAGCCAAAAAGCTTATGATTGCCAGTGATGGACACAAAAGGAGTGTGCAATCAGGCCACTCAAAGTATCTTGCCTGAGATTGACCTGGGTGGCGCTCACTTTGCAGGGGCCATGTCCCTTTGGGATTAGCCATTAATTCAAATCAAATAGAATTAAGGTGGACACTTCTGAAGCATGGGGACATTTCTGACTCCAGGCAATTAGCGATTGATTTGTGCCCTGAAGCAGAAGGGCACAGGGGTAGAGCCCTTATATTTATTTTTTTATCCTGTCTAATGTAACTGGCTCTTTTTATGCTTAAAATACATAGGGCCTGATTCTTAGTTACACGAAGGTCCCTTTCTATCAGTGCAAAGGGCCCTGTTTAGAAATTGAATCAGGCCCTTCACCCTTGGCCTCACTGACATCCAGCGGCAGTGAGTTCCCCAGGCTAATTCTCTGCTGTGTACATTTTGAAGACATGTTTGTGGCAGTGCCTGCAATGTGTCGGGTGCTTTCCAGAGATGCAAGAAGGGACAGTCCTTGCCTAAGGAACTCACAGGCTAAGGATGGACAGACAAATAATCAGGGGCCAGGGAAGGGGAACAGCCTGTGGGATTGGCTGTGGGAGGTCGTACCATGCATAGGCACCTGCCTGGAGGGGGGCACAGCCGTGGCTGTACCAGCTGCAGACAAATCTGGGACATGGGCTGAGAAGGAGGCATGGGGCAATTGCACAAGGGGCGGGTAAGACTGAGGACATGGTTGGAGTAAGGGTTGCAGATGACTATGAGGAGGAGATTAGGCTGGGACATAGAAGGAGGATGGAGTTATTGGACAAGGGCAGACAAGGCCGGGGATGTGGGCAGGGTGAGGGGCATGGATGATTGTACGAGGGCAAAAAAAGCCTGGAACATAGATGATGCAGGGGCTGTGGCGACCAGGGGATATGAAGCTCAGCTGGGGATAAGCAGAGAGCCTCACTGTGCCTCTCAGAAAACACCATCCTAGCCACCATGGATGTAGAGGCTCTCTACACAAACATCCCACACACAGATGGAATACAAGCTGTCAGGAACAGTATCCCTGATGAAGCCACAGCACAACTGGCTGCTGAGCTCTGTGCCTTATGCTCACCACTATATCAATTTGATGACAAATATATCTCGTCCGCATCAGTGGCACTGCTTATGGGCCCTGCATGGCCCACATATATTCCACGTTTTTATGGTGACTGGCACGCTTCCCGTTCGTCTCACGCCCTTCATCTACTACGCTACATTGATGACGTCTTAATCATTGTGACCTGGGAGGGAGACTCTTGGAAAACATCCACCACGATTTCCCAGTCCCGCATGCACTCAGCTGACAATGACACGGGAGTCACTTCTAGACCACGGGATAAGTGATGGCCGTTAACGCCCCCTATGTTCGAACTACGGACGCTATGCCTACTTTGGCCCGCTTCTCTGGGCACATACCGATCATTGTTAAGCAAAGCATGGGGTACACGATCTGCTTTACCTCAGACAGGGCAACTACACATCCCACCAAGCTTCTCACAACTACAGTACAGCATGGAAATAGGAAAGATCACTCAAGCCGATGTGTACCCAGAGCCCTCTTGCAAGACACCAAGAAAGACCAACAGCTCATGGGCTCTACAGCCCGTTAACCTCAGCATCATCGGGATCTAAACATCTGGACATGATTCCAAACTTTCGGCCTGTTGGGCGGTATCTCGCAAGGAACAGCCTTGAACGTTTTCTCATCAGAACTGCCACCCCTAGTACTCTAATCAGAAACATCCGCAACAACTCATTGCAACTTGCCCACTCTCTCCTGGCACACATACGGACTACAGATAGCCATACCATCATGGTTCTTCACCTTGCCATTCACCATGTAATTATGCAATAATGCAGCATGCCCTTGCTATGTATCGCGAAACTGGACATCTTCTAAGGAAAGGAAATGACCTCTATATCGGATGGCATCTCAAAACTGTGGAGAGCACTTTCATCTCCTGGGCCACACTATCGCAGACTTAGGTGGCATCTGCGCAAAACTTCGGACAGCTTCAAGAGAAACTGCTGAGCTCAGTTATCTGCACTTTGACACCATTCAGCTCGATTGAACAAGCTGGGTGAATGGCTATGGCCAATTACAGAACCATTTTCTCCTCCTTGGTTTCAACCTCAACTGCTAGAACAGGGCCTCATCCTCCCTGATTGAACTAACCTCATTACCTCTAGCTTGCTTGCTAGCATATATATATACCTGCCCCTGGAACTTTCCACTACATGCATCCGACGAAGTGGGTATTCACCCACGAAAGCTCATGCTCCTAAACGTCTGTTAGTCTATAAGGTGTCACAGGATTCTTGCTGCTTTCACTGTGCCTGGGTGTCTGGGCTTTGTCTCCTGCAGGGCTCCATGGTTTGGTTCCAGCAGCCTCTGCACAGTTTCTTCAATTTAAATATTAGGGTAATTTCTGATGAGCTTCCTCATTTTAGTTAATTTCTCACTTCCTAGTCCCAGAGCTAGTTCTGGGCACAGTTCCATTCTTCAGTGTGTGGAAGCTTATTACATAGGGCCAGATCTTTAGCTGGTGTAAATGGGTATATTGACCCCAAAGGAGTGACACTGATTTTTACCAGCTGGGGATCTCTCCCCACTCACTTCAATGGAACAGTGCTGTTTTACACTAGTGGGAGATCTGGTCCCCTTGTGGTCACTCTTAAGCCTTTTCTACGTTATAAGGGTATGAACTAAACCATTAATTTAATTCAATCTTGTTATCTTAGCTTAACCCCTTGTGTGGATTCTCTCAGTCCAGTATCAGAGTGACTTTTATTCAGTTTAGCTTATCTCCACTTGGGAAGGGCTTTAGGCTAAACAAAAGAAGTTTGTCCACATGTGGAGTTAGATGGGGATAACAAGACCTGAATCGCTTATTGGCATAAGTGGTAAAACTTCCCTATATAGACAAGCTCTTTGTCAGTGTCTCATCTACAGTTGCTTCTTCAACCAGCTCCCAGCTTGGGTCATGCTCCCCACAGATGTCTTGGTTGAGGTGGAGTGCTCTGCTGTGTCCTGCAGGGGGTGCTTTGCATGTCTGGGGTCAATGCTGGGCTGAGAGGTGGGATACATACAAGTCTATATATCTTCAGGATGAAGGGCCAGAAATTTCATTGGTATAAATCAGTGTAACTCCTTATACTTTTATGGAACTCCACAGATTTATAGCAGTGGAGGACCAAGCCCCTGATTTTTACTGGCTATTGGAACATAAGTGTAGCAGGACGGTTCCCTGCTCCTGCCCTGAAGGGCTTGAAACAGCCCAGGAGAGGGCTCTGGCTGGGGCAAGAAGCCTTGGCTGATTGGGGAAAGTAGGCTCAGCTGTGGCCATGCCTCAGTCAGGTCCAGCTGGCCCCTATAAGAGGCTGTGAGCCAGAAGCCCAAACAGTCTTCCTCTGCCTGTAGAGGGAGATGGGCCTGGCTGCAGGGAGCTAGATACAGGGTACCTGAGTGGAGCAGGGTTGGGGACAGGCTGAGGAGCTGGGGAGCTCCAGCCTGGAAAGCCCCAGGCTGTGGCCTAGCATTCGGCCAAAAGGTACTGAGGGTTGCAGACGGCAGCCCAGGGTAGGCCAAGGCAGCAGGTCCAAACCCTCCTTGCCAGTGATGAGTGGCTGATACTGCAGTCTGCCCCAGGGCGTGGGGCTAGATGAAGACTGGCAGTAGCCTTATACTGAGGTGAGGTGGGAATAGTAGGTGGGGGTTCCCTAGGGAGGGGAGACTTTAAGAGTGAGGGGATTACTGCTAGGGAGCAGCACCCCAGGTAAAAGGGCACCGGGTCCTGGGAGGGATCTGGGGGCCAGAGGACAGGTGAATCACTGGCCTGCAGAGGCTGCTCCAGAGCTGGAATGAGCTAATTCCCAGATGTCACCAGCAGGAGGCACTGCAGGGGTGAGTCCGCATGTCTATAATAAGGAAAAGGGAATAACTGTATTTCTACAATGATAACTTGTGATCTTGAACCTAATCCCCTTGAACCTTCATGACATCTGTTCAGAACAGCTCTGCCAGCTCTTACTAAGGCAGAGACTGGGGAGTTTACATTTGTCTCCAAGCAGCCACTCAAATGAGGAAGGTATGGATCCAATATAGTGTTAAGAGAACAATATAATGGCCCCTATGATTAATGCCCACCCCACAAACAGTGCCAGAATCACTACACCAGCTCCCAGCAAACTGAAAGTCAAAGAAATGTGTGTAGCCCCTGGGAATGTGTTGTTCAAGAGGTGTCAGAGGAGGAAATAAGGCAAATGAACAACACCTCACTGCTCACCACAAGCCGGACACAGCAGCCACCAGGAAACACCCGAGAAAAGGGAATTCACTGAGCAGAAATTGACTTTATATATCCAAAGCCCATGAGTGTGTGCACTGTTTTCAGAATAGAAGATGGACGCATGATATCTTGGGATATATATATGTATCAATATACATTATTATTCATATATCCATGTAATATAGGTCATTGAGGCCTGGTATGAAAGATGCATGCTTGACATGAATACTTGTGTTGCAAGTTGGCAACCAAAGCAAGAACATAAAGTCAAGAAGTATTCAAACTATTTGTCCAAAAACAATCTTGTTATGTTCCAGGAAATATACAGAGAATCAGCAGAAAAGGGAACAACACCAGCTGGACTAATAGAAGAACTGGAGGAAATGGCATGCCTTATATCGTGGCGTCCCAGCCAGGGTTGTTTCTTTGGAATCGTATGAGTGGAATGCCTAGTAAGCAAAGACAAAAAAACGATGACGTGACAGAATGGACTATAAATGGTTGCCTATGATTTCTGCAAATCGCTCCACGCCCCCAAAGCTTAAACTCATAAACATATGGAGTGCAACGTAACACCCTGCTCCTGAACTTACTGCCAGAGACCTGGTCACTGTCCATGGTGGAGGCAGTACATGTAAAATCCCTGTTTGTTTCTGGTTACACACCCTTTCAGTACCTTTTAACCATATTATGTCATTCATAGGTGTTCTGGCAAAGTTCTAGGTTCCTGGTCCCTTGGTGCCTGAAAACATGTTGGAGTGTAGCATAGCTAACAGAATGCAGATAGCAATATCTGTTAAAGTGTAGGTTACTTGGCATTTAGCCACCAATGCCATGAGGCAGTGTGTCTCAGTTTCCCCTTCTACACAGCAGTGTAGGCCTGTTATGCTTTTGCTGCTGTGCTAAGCCTGCAGCCTGTTTACAGGTTATTAGCTGAAAACCAACCATGCTCGTGGACGATCCGTAGCATGCTACAAAAGTGTTTTTTTTCCCCCAAATAGGTTATGTCACATCTTCAAGGGTTTGTTATTATCATAACTCCTTTGTCTTGACCCATAGATGAAGTATCAAAGACACAAGACTACAGCTAATTTTGTAACAGACAGACTTTGTTCACACACTTTAGCTTGTTCAGTGTCTATTCCTTTCCAATCGCTTTGTGTACCATGTAGGTGTTCAGATACAGATACTCCTGCTCTTTTGGAGAAGGCTCTCATTCAGGTATGTGTTTGAGGTTTCAGCAAGAAAGGGTGCACTTGCAACATGTCTGCCCTCGGCCCCTCCCTCTGAATCTCTTTTGTATTGGGCCTCACCCACTCTTGTGAGCTTCCCAAATGCAAAGTTTTTCTTCCTCTCTGCCTTGAAGAGAGAGTTTTAATCTCTTACAAGCATATCAGGAACTACTTCTTTCAATGGAGAGCTTTGAATTAGTAAAATCCCCCTCAGACACCTCACTCTCTGTTCCAAAATGTCAGCTGGTTGTACTCTCCCCTCCAGGAGATCTGACACCCAATCTTCCATTAAAACCTGATCCACAGGTGAGGGGTTGGTGCAATTGTTCTATGCTAATGTCTGTGTTCCTGACACCTGGATTGCAACATTCCAACAATTTTGCTTAAAGGTGCAGACAACATTTCTTTAATCCATTCTTATTTTTACAATATAATTAATTCTACTTTCACAGTGTCCTCCAAAAGGGAAAGTGACACTGATTCAGCTGTGGGCTCACAGCTACCAGCTATGACAGACACTTTGCTGGCCAGGAAAATCCTCCCGCACCCCTTCACTCAGGTTGGGCTTCCTTCCAGCTACAGAGTCCTTGGGGTCTGTTCCCACCACAGCAGTCACCAGGACCACAACTTTCATCTCTGGGATACATGTGGCTGTGCACCCCAGGTCAGGACCTGTCCCCAGTGACCTGCAACTTTCTGGCAGTCAGCAGCTGGGATGGCATCCCTGTTAGAAGGTGGAACATCCACCTCCCCCAAGGAGATGATCACAGGACAGGAGCTGGCTCTATCTAGCCCTTCCTGCACAGATCTGCCTTGAGCCCCAGGCCTGCAGGAACTGGTTTCGAACAACCCTGCCTCCAAAACTGCATTCTCCACTGCTAGAGAGGAATTAAAGAGACATTCTCCTAGTCCCTCAGCAGCACATGTGACTTCAGCCTCCCTCCTGGGACTTTCAGCATAAGATTCCTTCTTGGTGCTAGCAAACCCTGGGACAGATTATGCCACTTCAAAGAAATTATTCCCCAGTAGAATCTGTGAAAAATCGTGTGCCACTGCTGCAACAGTCATCTCAGCCTGCGAATCACCAGTTTCCATGTGTACCTTAGCTAAAGGTGCAAGGACTTTGTAACCTCCCACCAATTCTGCCATTTTTCCTGGTAACAAACCCTTCTCCTAGATGCCTCCTGACCACAGAAATCTCTGCACCAGTGTCCCTTAAACCTTGGAGCACTTTCCCATTAAGCTTAACAGCATGCATATGCTCACTGCTTGGTTGTGCAGAAGAAACCTTTCCAAATCCTGTGTGGTAAGAGGCAGTAGCTTCATTTGTTACCTGGTGCCTGTTCCTATTCAGCCAAGGACATTTATTCCACAGGTGCTCAGCAGACTTACAATGATCGCACCTTCTGGGCTCCTCTGCTTGAACAGGAGACTTGGGACAAGTAAGAGGCGATTGAGGAGCCTCTTTTTTCCCAGGGGTAAAATGGTGATTCTCCTTTCCACCAACCTTGTACCCCTCTGCCGGTAGTTTATGTTTAATTGCAGCTTGTGACTGCTCGTAAGAGTCTGCAAACCCAGCTAATTCATCCCCTGAATCCACCCATTTGTCCCACAAATACTGTTTTACATCATCACTGCACATATTCAGGAAATGTTCCTGAGTAACCAAATCACACATTTCTTCCAAGTGTAAGCAGAGTCAGGATACGCTACCCTGACATCCGGTGGTGAATTGTAGGGAGTGTGGAAAGAATTCCAAGAATTTCAAAAGGTGTGGAAAGATTTGCATTGGTATCCACCTCACACTTAGCATAAACACACAGCAGCTTGGGATGGTGATTTTAACAGTTCTGGGATCCCCAATTTCTTTGTTACTGGGGCAGGAGAAAAAGAAAGTTTGTCACCCTGATTGTGTGAATGGGGAGCTGTGGGACTGCTTTGTCACAGAAATGACTCAACCTCAGTTGGGTGTTACTTGCTAAACATGGGACAGGGGTTCCAA
Organism: Chelonoidis abingdonii; assembly: GCF_003597395.2. NCBI lineage: Eukaryota > Metazoa > Chordata > Testudines > Testudinidae > Chelonoidis > Chelonoidis abingdonii. Next base: position 2,434,393 of record NC_133773.1, on the reverse strand, counting down.
AACCCTATGAATGGAGAGAGGGTGGGGACTGGTGTGTGTCTGTCTAATGGCATGGGTCCCTTTTGAGGGCCTGGAACACCAATTGCACATCCTCTCTCCACTGTTAAAGAGTAGAGCTAATTTTGGTTCCATTAGGAGTCTGTCTAGACACTGCTGAGCTGAATTCATGTTGGACTAATGGTGCACCGGCACCAGGGCTCCCCTACTAAGAGCTGAAATCACTGAAAGAGCTGAGCTGAGAATCACTGAGTGCTGTGTTAACTAGTGGGGGGAGTCTGAAGACCTATTGTTAAGTGGCTGGCAGAGTGGAGCAGTTGCGGTGTGTTTGAGCAGCCCATGGAACTGTGTGCAGAGTGAAGTGGTTTGCAGAGGCAGCTGGAGGAGCAGCACAGCTGGTGTGGTGGAGCTGGTTGTGGCGGAGGCTGCAGCAGAACTTCATGGAGAGGCGGAGCAGTCGGTCCTGGCCCATGTAAGGTGCCCTGTAACACCCTGTGTGGACTCCCCCCGCCCCATTTCTACCCAGGCTGGGGGGGTAAAACTCTACGGATAAACTCTTGAATTCTGGGGTGGCACTGACCAGAGACTTTTGGTTTCTTGGACTCTGGGGTGATTGGACTTAAGACCCTAAAGGGGAAAAGGACATTGCCAAACGTGCTGGGAGGTGGGTTTTTGTTTATGGTTTGTGTTATAACTCTGTTTGTGGTGTTTCTCCATGGGATGCCACACTGATTCCTTCCTTTATTAAAAAGATTTTGTTACACTCAGACTCCGTGCTTGTGAGAGGGGAAGTATTGCCTCCTAGAGGCGCCCAGGGGGGTGTGGTATGTAAGTGTCCCAGGTCACTGGGTGGGGGCTCGAGCCGGTTATGCCTTGTGTTACTGAAACGGAACCCCTGGATACTGAACCCGGCCCTTGTTGCTGCCAACTCAGAGGGGCAGAAGGGAACCCCTGGATACTGAACCCGGCCCTTGTTGCTGCCAACTCAGAGGGGCAGAAGGGTTACACAAGCTTCTGATGCCTTTTCCCCTCACCCACTTGTCCAACAAATCTCCCATTTCATTTATATAGGCCACATTACTAAATCCAGATCCCCTCTTCAGACTCCCGAATTCCATCCTGTAGGTTTCAGGTGTAATCTGGAACTGCTTCAAAAGCAGTTCCTTACATTTACCATAGTTTGAAGCATCATCAATAGGCATTTCATTGAATATGTCCAGAGCTCTCCCAGTCAATTTTGGAACCAAAGTGATCATCTTTTGATCTTCAGGAATCTCATAGAGAGTGCACACACTCACAAAGGTGATGAAATATTTGGCAATATCACTGGATGTGTAACTTGTTTGTACTTGTGAATTAAAATGGACCTCTGAGGGGTTGTGTTTGTCTGGCCTAGGGGGCAGTGGTAAGTCCCGCCACTGACTGAGCCGATCTATTGTCAGGGAGCAAATACGTACTAGAAGAACTGTAGATATCTGATGCAGGGAGTCAGAGACTGTGTTTCATTTGGCAATAAACCTGGCCGGGTGCCCTCATACCTTTTCGGAGTCTGGGTCATTGGGGTTTCTCTTGGGGTTCTGCTGTGCCGGCGATCTGTGCAGAGCCGGGGCAGCACACAGCAGGAACACACGCATGCAGCTGACTGTTATCAACATTGGACAGAGCAGAGAACCACACCGGTGACATCTGACGACATTGGTGACCCCAACCACTGATCTGGCGAGTAAGTGAGCTGTCCACTGTAGGAATTGTGATCTAAAATGACAGAAAACCATAAGCTAAGGAACCCCCTTATCCTCTCCCTTCAAATACCCACAGAGTTTGATAACTCGTGAACCTGATGGATTGCCAGTAAAAGGGCTCCATATGAATTTTAAAAAGGAAGTGGGGAAACATGGACTGGCATATGTAAAGCAATGGTAGAAACAGAATCTTTAAAACATAATAAGTAAAAAATCTAGGATTTTGCAATTAATTTCTATGGCAGCAAAATGGCTTAAACAACACGCTGACATACTAGCCATGCAAGTAATGGAGAAAACCAGGGAAGCAGAAAAGATAACTAAAGCCTTGGAGGAGGCAACCCAGGCAGTCGAGCACTGGAAAGCCCAAGCTCTTTTAACAGGGCAAGAGGAGTTCCAGACTCACGATAAGGTCAAACATATAAAGGAGAAAAAAAAAATGGAGACAGCTGTGTAAAACCTGCAGAAGGAAAATGGTACCATCCCCTGGTGCTCAACAGACTTCCAGCACTTTTACAGTACCTGAAGGATGGGAACAGAACTGGAAACATGTGGCCCTAGCTAAATTAACAGATGGAACATGGAACAACTGGAGTGGATGCTGCACTCGGGACATATGGAATGAAGCATCCAAGTCAGGAATGGGCTTGCCGATTTTCTGTTGGACATGGGGACTGGAATTCCTATAGTAAAAGATGTATTTAATGTATATCCAGTTGTGGACTCCATACAAATATAGGGCATATCCAGAACTAAGAAAATGTTTGATGTTAAAACCGTCCCTCTCCAGTTTGGTGTACACACCATTCAGGAGACGTGTGCTTTTGCAGGGAGAGAAAATCTAATTGGGGCAGAAACTATCAAACAATTGGGAATAATCTTTGACTTTCCAAATATGTATATCAGAGAAACTCTCAACGTAACAGGAGAAACAAATAACACTAACCTGATCCCAGTGAGACTTGCTACTCAGACAGTGAAAGCAATAAAACCTAAATAGCCACCTCCTGCTGGACTGCTGGGAAGGCTAGTGGGCTGTGATTCAAACCTTCTGGGCAGTGGACTCCCTAGATACGGGAAAAATACAAACCTCCGTTACAATAGAAGGAGACAAACCCCCATACATAAAACCACTCCCAATACCTCAGGGAGCAAAAGAATCTTTAAGGCGAGTTATAGAAGAATTGGAAAAATGAAAATTAATTAAATTTGTTCAGTGCCTAACGCAGCACCAATCAGGCCAGTTAAAAAACCTGCTGGAATGTGGAGATTAACTCTTGACTATCAGGGGTTAAACAGAACTGCCAAATGGGGGGCACCAGTAGTGGCTGCTTACCTAGAATTGTTGGAGGCAGTAACCCCTGACATGAAGTGGCTCTCAGTACTTGACATGGCAAATGGCTTTTGGAGTTTACCTTTAAACCCAGAGTCTCAATACAGAACATCCTTTGTATTCCAGGGTATGCAATATTGCTGGAGTGTTTTGCCTATGGGGTACTGTGAGGCACTCACAACATTTCATACTGCAGTGAGAAGTATGCTAGAGAAGGAGGGACTGTTCCAAACGGGAAGGATAGTGCAGTATGTAGGCGACACTTTAATAGTCAGTGAAACAGAACAGGAACATGAAGCGTTAATGCAGCAGTTACTCAGTTAACCCAGGGCCGGTGCAAGGATGGTTCGCACCCTAGGCAAAACTTCCACCTTGTGCCATCCCCTGTCCCTGAGCCCCCGCTCTGAGGCACCCCGCCCCCCACGGCAGCTCCACCCCTCCACTCTGAGGTGCCCCCCCGCGGCAGTTCCTCACCCTCAACCCTGAGGCACGCCCCCCCAGTTCACCCCTGCTTTGCCTCCACCTTGAGCATGCCGTCGCTGCTTCACTTCTCCCTTGCATGCCACACACCCCCTTACTTGCTGCAGGAGGCCTTCCCCACGCACCCTCTTCCCCAACTTTCTCTGCCTAAATGCTGGCGGCGACCGGGGTGACCAAAGATCTGGCCGCCGCGGTCACTGCGGAAGAAAATGCCGCCTCCTAAATCCTAGCACCCGATCGCCTAAATGGTTGCTCCGGCCCTCAGTTAACCCCTCTAAATCCCAGATTAAATAGAAGTGCAATATCTTGCAATCTGACTCAGTACATGGGGAAGGTCTGTGCATAAGGAAAGGGTGAAGTGTATTCTTAAGCTCCCTATGCCGGTAGATACCAAAACTTTGCAATCTTTTTTGGGGCTCACTAACTTCTGCAGGGAATTTATGGTTGGGTATGCAGAGCAGGCAGGTCCACTGTATGAGGTACTTAAAAGACCACAGTGGGCCTGGACAGAGGAGGCAACTAATGCATGGGAAAGCCTGAAAGAAGGGTTAATGGAGGCACCTACCTTTGCTGCCCCTAACAACAAATTCACCTTTGTATTGTACCCCAGTGTGAAGAATCTGTGTATTGTTAGTGTGCTTACACAGGATACTGGTGCTGGCGAGAGACCTGTTGCTTATTATAGCAGGGCATTAACAGGTGCAGAAAGCAAACTGGGAATTTGTGAGCAAACTGCACTACACTACAAAAAGCTCGGGCAATTATCGAAGCAAGCAATGTGATTGTAAAGAGTCACCATCCACTGGGAAAATTAGTCAGTCAGGAAAATCTGTCTAAGGATATGTGAGAGTAGGTAAGGCCATTCAATGGGTCTTTGCTCTTATGTCCAAAATTGTTCAATTAGTCCCACTGAAAGAACCTGAAATCTCTGTATGGGGATGGACTATAAGCAGTCGAGAACACGTTTGTGAACCCCAACGGGAATCCAAAGCACATCTTATCTTTAAAGCAACCCCAACTGAACAGGTGATTGGAAAAACCATTTGATTTGTGGGTGGTAGCTCATTTTACACTGAAGGAAGACAGGTCACTGCCTTAAAGAGCTTTGTTTAACTGGAAACCTGCAAATAGTTAACTTCTTCCTGTACAAATTGATCGAAAGAGGAACACAGTCTGCAGAAGTGTCAGCAGTATTGGAAGTTTTAGCTAGAATGAAGAACAAGCTGTGACAAAGTGGGGGAGTTTCTTGGTTTTTCTGTGTTTTCCAGTGCGTTGCATGCAGAGGGAGGGGGACTCAGTGTCCCCGGGTGTTACTGGTTTAATAAGGTGAGGAGAGAGGGAGTTTGTTGTTACAGAGGACCGGACGAGGAAACTTGGGACCCCAGCCGATGGCCTGCAGGATGGAGGCCCCAGAGATCCGTGACCAGCTCAGGAGTCACAGCTGGTTCTGGCCAGTGGGAGGACAATGGGCTGCGAAGAGAGGACCCCGGTGACCTGACCAGCCGGTTCCCTCCGGAGGGGGGCCAGAGGAGGGCTGAGAGGAGAGGAGACTCAGGCCATCCTGTTTATGACCCTGTTTACCTGGAGAGAAGACAATGGACAGAGTGGGGCTTGGGGCCAGGGATATCGGAGGCCCAGCTGGGAAGCAGGCGGGGCTCTGGGCTGGAGAGGAGGAGCAGGCAGAGTCCACCTGGATGCAGGGAAATGGGAATGTGCTGTGCTGAGGGAGGCCAGACCTGAGGCCCTGAGAGTTTCCTCTGCTGTGTTCAACTCTCAATAAACCCTCCTGTTTTAAACTGGCTGAGAATCACTCCGGTCCAGAGAACAGGGTTGCATCAACCCTTTCGGGGGTGAGGAGGCCCTGGGGGTTCCAGAGGGCGTGGACTCCCTGAAGGGTCCCACAGTGAGAAACAGGTGTGCTAAGGCTCAGAGAGGTTCAGCTCCAGGAGGTGGAGGGGCCTGACCCCAAGAGAGAGTGGACCCCCAGGAAAAGGGCTGTTGCACTGAAAGGGGCAGCCCCCACGGACAGCATGGGGTCAAGAGTGGGCACGATCTGTGAGTCCGTGACACATGCAAACGGAGCTAATAATAGGAACTGATTCAGGTTAGGTTTACAAGGGAACCATTGTCTACCTACCATGGTGGAATAGTATAGGTTTTACAGGAACTGACAGATCTGAAATTAAACACGAGACCTTATGGCAACAAATAGAGAAATTGGCAAGGCAGTATCAGAGGCTCCAGAAGGTTAAAATAAAAGCCAATAAGAGGAAAGGTCCATTGTAAAAAGGAAATGAACAAGCAGATACATTGACTAAGGAAGCAACACTCACTGGAACACGGTGGGAGACTGTGCCGATGGCTGTAACCACCCAGGCACAGGCAAAACAAAAACAAGTGAAGAGAACAGCCAGAAAGAGCTACAGCTTTTACAGGACCTGCATATAAAAGATGATTTAATACAGCAGTGGATAGTAGAACGACCCTCACAGTGGCAGGATGTCCCATTGAGAAAGAAGGGAGACCTAATTCTGGTTAAACCAGAAAATGAACCGGTTCTGGAATCCCTCAGCAGATGCAGGACCTCCTTTTAGGATAGGTATAGGGTTCAATTTTGGGAGGCCACCCAAAACAGGAAGCAGCATTAGAAAAAACTTTAAAAACTGGGATAGTGGCCTGGAATGAAAGAGGATTTAAACCTGCATATTCAGAGCTGTTTAACGTGTGCTAAGCGAGACCCTGCTAGAAGTAAAAGATATGGAGAGTTAATGCAGCAACTGTTAAAAGGTCCCTTCTAATGTTTACAGCTTGATTTTGTGGGACCCTTGCCTACGACTCCTAGAGGAAACAGATTTTTGTTTGTAATTGTGGATAGTTTTAGCAAATGGGTAGAAGCATTCCCTACTAAAAAGGAAAATAGTGCTGCAGTTGCAAAAATGTTGTTAACTGTGAGGCCTGCCACACAGCATTTATTCTGACAATGGTCCTGCTTTTATGAGACAGTACATGGGCTGATATGCCCCTACCATCACACATCCCCTACCACCCTCAATCTGGGGGACAGGTGGAAAGGAGGAATAAATCTCTTTGTCATAGCATTCTCTTTCAGATCTGAACCTTAGAGTTCAGAAAATGAGATACTAGCACATGAATCCTCTAAGCTTAATTACCAGCTTAGATCTGATAGCCACTGCCTTGGGTTCTTAAAACAAGGAGAAATAAACCATTCCCCCTTCCTTCCCCCTCCCAGACTTTCCCTCCCTGGGCTATCCTGAGAGACTACTGATCCAAACTCTTTAAATCACAATACAGAGAAGCATGTCCCTTCCCTTCCACAAAGAGGCAACCAGATTCAAGGAAAACAGAGAGAGATTCCATCTCTCTCCCCTCTCCCGTCTCCCCCACCAGTCCTGGTGAGTTATCCCAATCCCCTGGGATAAAACAAGGGAAACAAGGGAAAAAATCAATCAGGTTCTGTGACGTTATTGATATAAACTGGGACCATATATAACATGGGTTGCAACCAAGGTTCTGTAGTGGCACCAAATCCTATGTAAAGGGGGTCATATAAGGTGTCTAAGACCAGGTTACGGGTTACTGGTTATGATTATGTTGTCTGTTGTCCTGATCATTTTTGTATTTGAGGTTATGAATATTGGCTATATATTGTCTGTATTTCATAACTTGTCTTGTTCACTGAAAAGAGCCAAGCCAAGTTGGTGTTAGCTCAGCTTAGCCCTGCTTGATGGCCCATAAGGACCATCAACTACACAATTGACCAATCAAAGAGAAGGGAATACGCCCTGTGATCGGGGAGTAATGCGAAACTGGCCCATGTGACTGCAGACCCATTTTGCTGTAACTTTCCATAACAGTAGGAACAAAGGAGTGTTCCTAACACCTGGAAAAAGCTATGTAAGGCGGGGGTCCTCATCTCAATCCTGTCTTCAATTCCTGCTTCTTACCTTCTGGAGGGACTTTGCTCAAACTGGAAGCGTCCTGCCACAAAGGCTGATGACCCATACCAGCAGGGGGATGTTCTCACAGAGACTTGATTTAAACCTGCAGTTTACTCTTCATCACTGCTACAAGCCTGACTAGAACTATGCCATTACTGTAATGTAATTGATTCCATTTAACCAATTCCTAGACTCTCATCTCTAACTTTTTCCTTTTATGAGATCAAACCTTTAGATTTTAGATTCTAACAGAAATGGCAACAGCGTGATTTGTGGGTAAAGAATCTGATGTGCTATAGATTGACCTGGGCTGGAGCTTGGTCCTTTGGGATCGAGAGAACTTTTTCTTTTACCTGGGGTGTTGGTTTTCATAAACCATGTCATCCGGACGGAGTGGCAGCTGGTGGTGATACTGGGGAGACTGGAAGTGTCTAAGGAAATTGGCTTGTGTGACTTGGATTAGCCATGGGGGAAACCAAAGTCATTTTTGTCTGGCTGGTTTGTGGTTTGCCTAAGAGGTGGAAGAACACCCAGCCCTAGGGCCTGTGACTGCCCTGTTTGAGCAATTGGTCCCTGATTTGGGCATCTCAGTTGGTCCCGCATGAACCACTTTTATTACAGTTCTCTAAAAAGAAATTCTTTAAATAAAAGAAGGAAAAAAGTAAAGAATTATCTCTGTAATGTCAAGATGTAAATATACCAGGGTCCTATAGCTACCAAGACACGAAAGAACTTTTCTCCCAGTACCAATACAAATCAAAATAGTCCAGCAACTACACATATAATAGTTAACCAGCCAGATCCAATTTGCCAAGTTAAAAGTAACAATTAAACAAAGCCCTAACCGACCTTGTTTTTAACTTACTATTTGAACAGAAACTTAGAGAGCCTGTAGTAATGATCTGGTCTCTCTCAGACCCCCGAGAGAACCACACACAGAACAAAAGACACACACAAAGCTTCCTCACCCAAATTTAAGAAGTACTTGTCTCCTGATTGGTCTTCTGGTCAGGTGTTCAATTCCCTGCTTTAACTTTACAGAGTAAAGAGACATTAACCCTTAGGCAATCTGTTTTTATGCACCTTAAAATTGAGAACTGGTCTAAAGAGTTTAATGCAGGTGGGAGACAAATTGGGACCATGGTACTTCCATGGGTCCTGATGAGGATTAAGGACCGTGCAAATGCATGACAGGATTTAAGTCCCTATGAAATACTTTGGGAGACCTAAGCTTGGCTGGGAAAACAACGCTGTAGCCCCCAGATTGGTGAAAAATTACAGCACTGGCAACTACATGTGGAACAACAGCTTTAATCATTGGTTGGAGACAGTTCAAGGAGCAAGCCTGCAGAACGCAAAAAATGACCAGGCATTTGAATGGAACAATGATATTAAACAATGGCAATTGAAGCCAAGTTATGGTTAAAAATTGAACAAGTTCCAAGAAAAATTTCTCAAAAGGAGATGTTAGTCCTTGGCCATTGTGGATAAATTAGGCCCTCTCTGTACTTTGGTTGAAATAGAGGAACAGCCTCGGTTGGAAACTGCCATGCCATTAAAGGATACAAGGATTGTCATAACTAAAGAAGGTAATACCCTCCTATATACAATACAAAATCCTTTTACCTGTAAAGGGTTAACAAACTCAGGTAATTGGCTACACACCTGACCCAAGACCAATAGGGCAAATACTTTCAAGTCTGGGGGTGGGGAAGGTTTTGTTTGTGCTCTTTGGTTTAGTGGTGTTCGCTTTTGGGACTAAGAGGGAACCAGAACATCCAATCCATGTTCTCCAATCTTGTGAACCAGTCTCCTATCATATTTCAATTGTAAACAACAGCCAGGCAAGGCGTGTTAGTTTTTATCTTTGTTTTCCACCTTGTAATGTTCCTTTTGCTAGTGGGTTTACCTCCTGTTGCTGTAACTTTGAACCTAAAGGCTAGAGGGGGTTCTCTGGGCTCTTTGGATCTGATTACCCTGTAAGTTGTTTTCCATCCTGATTTTACAGGATGATTTTTACTTTTCTTTTTAATAAATTATTCTTTTAAGACCTTATTGATTTTTCATTGTTTTAAGATCCAAGGTTTTGGGTCTGTTGCTCACCAGGACTAATTGGTGAGGGATATTCTCAAGGTTCCCAGGGAAAGGTATAGGGT
>NC_133773.1:2386781-2424701 GCF_003597395.2 Chelonoidis abingdonii | reverse complement strand
CTTTTGTTTTATTATGGTATTTACAATAAATGTGACAAATGTCTTGTCCCCTTTAATAAGATCCTGCTGGTTTTTATTGGTCTAATATAATTGGTATAACAAGCCCAGGGGTAGGCCAAGGCAGCAGGTCCAATCCTTTCTTGCCAGTGATGAGTGGCTGATACTGCAGTCTGCCCCAGGGCGTGGGGACTAGATAATGACTGGCAGTAGCCTTATACTGAGGTGAGGTGGGAATAGCGGGTGCGGGTTCCCCAGGGAGGGGAGACCCTGAGACTGAGGTGTTACTGCCAAGGGGTAGCAACACAGATAAAGGGGCACTGGGTCCAGGGAGGGACACGTGGGCCAGAGGACAGGCGGATCACTGGCCTGCAGAGGGTGCTCCAGAGCTGGAACAAGCTATTTCCTAGGAGTCACCAGCAGAAGGTGCCACAGGGGTGAGTCTGCTTGTCTACAATGTCATTATATCCATTTTATCGATGGGGACACCAGTGAACAGTCACCATGCAATGGAGCCAGGTCTCCTGACCCCAGTCCAGCAGCAGTGAAGAAGTGAGGGTGGCATGCTATGGGTGGGGTCGTTCCTTTTGTGTGGGGCAGAGGTGCCTTTATGCAGGGGAAACAGCCCAGGGTGCTCTAGTCGGTGTGGGGGCATGGTCATCCTCTCTCCCTCCCACATCCACATCCTCATAGCCAGCCCAAGGCATCTTAGGCCATGGTGGGTTTTTTCATATGGTGGTTCACGCTCCATATTGGTCCCTCTTCTACTTGCCCTTTTCTTGCCCTTGTCCTGAAATCTACCCAGTAACAGGGCCAGTGGTGGGAAACTTAAGGTGGGAAGGGTCACCTGACCCCAGGTAGGCTGCGTAGCGACACTAGGTTATATAAGGGTGCTGAGCCCTACATATGGTGTTTAAAGAAGTGTTTATCCAAGGGCTTTCACCTACATTAAAGATGACTTTAGGAGCAGTCAATCTAAGGACAATAACTATTGGAGAACTGGAAGATAAGTTGAGAAGCTTTTGAGCTGCTGAGAGGCATTCCCAGGCCACTGGCAGAGGAAAAAGATAGCTGCTGAGAAGGAAAGCAACAAACCTGGTGGACACAAAGGAAGAAGTGGCAGTAATTACATGCAGAAGCTACCAGTAATTTTTATGGTTTTGATATCAACTGTTGCCACACATGGGTACACCCCCCCCCCCACAAAGTGATGATGAGTAGGACCATGAAAATACCCGAACAATAGTGGTTGGGGAGCGGGGGTTACCACCTGATAACTACCAGTCTAGAGTGTTAATGGACCATTTTATGAATATGCTACTAAATACCATTAGTATGGTCCAAAGGCAATTGGCGATTCAGTTAAAGAGCAACGCCAGGTATGTGGATGAAAGGCTAGGTGATGTGCTCAGACCTAAAGAGTGGGGCATAGGTAACAATGTTCCTTTTGCTAGAGGGTTTACCTCTGTTTGCTGTAACTTTGAACCTAAGGCTAGAGGGGGTTCCTCTGGGCTCTTTGAATCTGATTACCCTGTAAAGTTGTTTTCCATCCTGATTTTACAGAGATGATTTTTACCTTTTCTTTTAATAAAATTATTCTTTTAAGAACCTTATTGATTTTTCATTGTTTTAAGATCCAAGGGTTTGGGTCTGTGCTCACCAGGACTAATTGGTGAGGGGATATTCTCAAGGCTTCCCAGGGAAAAGGGTATAGGGTCTTGGGGAGAATTATTCTAAAACCTAGCTAGGAAAGAGGGGTTAGGGACTTGGGAGATATTTGGGGAAAGGCAGAGTTCCAAGTGGCTCTCCATAAATATTTGGTTAAAATGCTTGATGGTGGCAGCGTATTTTTAGCCTAGGCTGGTAAAAAGAAGCTTAGGGGGTCTTTCATCCATGTCCCCACATCTGCACCCTAAAGTTCAGAGTGTAGAGGGAAACTTTACAGGGTTAAACTGCATATTACATGTTCTGTGATTTTTTACAGAAAATCATACAGGATAAGTGGTTACGGTAAACACAATGGAATCCTTCCAAATGAATAATGGAAGCTTTATGAGCTTTAATCTCCGAGCTCCATCAGCACCCCGATTGTTAATATATATTGCTTGGAATCAATTAAAAAGATTTGAGGTGTCCAGACCTTACTCCATTAGACAATTGAGTGCAAAAGGACAAATTACTTGGGGTATTGGTAATGAGATCACCATGTGGTGGAATGATAAATACACTTCCGTGTGGAAGCAGGACCAAGTAGGGAAAGAGCCTTTGTGGATGTTGGGACAAGGAATTTAATGGGTTAATACCACACCTATTGTTCCCGAACCCCCTAAGTGACCAAACGATTCTGGTGTTATTGTACTGCGATTATATTCCCCGGGAGCAGGCCAGCAAAATACATAAATGGCTGGAATGAAGTTAAACCATTTAGGTCCTATGACATTAACAGTTTGACATTACCTCTGCTACTAAGGGTACGTCTACAGTACAAAATTAATTTGAACTTATTCAACTGGAATTTTTGGAATCGATTTTATACATTTGATGTTGTGTGTCCCCACTAAAGCACATGAATTCGGCGGAGTGCATCCACAGCACCAAGGCTAGCATCAAATGTCAGAGCGGTGCACTACAGAAGACAACCATTTACCCCTTTTATTGGCCATCTCGAACCAAACAGCTTTCCTAAGTTTCGCGCCCTTTTTCCAGGATTACCTGTGCAGGCGCCATAGCAAGCATGGAGCCCACTCAGATCTCCTCTGCAGTTTTGATCATTGTAAATACTTCACGCATTATCCAGCAGTATGTGCAGTACCTGCAAAACTAGGTGAGGAAGCGATGACACTGTGATTACTATACTGAGGACATGGACACAGACGTTCTTAGAAGCACGGCATGTGGCGATTGGGAGATCATGATGGCATTGGGCCAGGTTGATGCCATGGAATGCTGATTCTGGGCCCGGGAAACAAGCACAGTATTGGGACCATGGTGTCCATGGAGGCTTCAGCTAAACATAGAAGCTGCCGCCGAATTGCCACCACTGCGGAATCGCGCCTGCCACCCTAAGGGCACACGGACAGCTCCTGCCGTCCGTGGCGGCAATTCAGCGCGCTGCTTGGGTTGACGAAAACTTTAGAGCTGGCCCTGTTGCTGAGGGTGCAATCCATCCCATCATCCAGATCATTAATAAAGATGTTGAACAAAACTCGCCCCATGACCGACCCCTAGGGTATTCGGCTTGATACCGGCTGCCAACTGGAGATTAAGCCGTTGATCAATACCCATTCAGCCCGACAATCTAGCCAGCTTTCTACCCACTTTATTGTCCATTCATCCAATCCATACTTTTTTAACTTGCTGTCAAGAATACTGTGGGAGACTGTTCAAAAGCTTTGCTAAAGTCAAGATATATCACGTCCACTGCTTTCCCCATATCCACAGAGCCAGTTCTCTCATCATAGAAGGCAAACAGGTTGATCAGGAATGACTTGCCCTTAGTGAATCCATGTTGATGGTTCCTGATCGCCTTCCTCTCCTCCAAGTGCTTCAAAATGGTTTCCTTGAGGACCTGCTCCATGATTTTTCCAGGGACTGAGGTGAGACTGATGGTCTCTAGTTCCCTTGAATCTACTTCTTCCCTTTTTTAAAGATTGGCACTGTATACTCTCTGGTTTCTTTCAGCTGTACAAGCGGTGCTTAGAGAGTGAACACTGCCCCTAAACTCTTAACCAGCTGGTGTGGATGAGCCCCTGGCAGGGTTACAGCTGGTCTAGTGAGCTCCAGTGCCCCTCAGTCACTGGCATATGTTCCCAAATCCCTGAGAAGACAAAAGGGTGTCCAGATTGGTGTAGAATGTCCCCTTAGTTTTTCAAGAGTTCATTTGCCCTTGTGGGATCCAGATGCTGGTGCCACAAGCTTCCAGTTGGAAAAGTGAGTGTGACTCCAGTTATTGGTGAGAAACTGACCTTTTTCTGGCCATGAAGCCTTCTGCTAATCCCATCTGCCATCCTGTCTAGTGTGTCCAGAAATAGTACAGAACCCCATCAGGTAAGGTGCTAGCAGAGGCTGCACTAGGTACATGCAATGTAGGCAGGTGACTATGGTGGCAGACTTCGGGGCAGCTGCCTACAGTGGCAAATTTAGCCTGGCTGCCCCCCAGTCAAGCAAGACCACAACACCACTCACTGGAATTTGGCACTGCCGCCCTTTCCTTCATGATGGAGGAGTGACGGGGCCAAATCTGCCACCCTAGGCCATCGAAGTTTTGCCTAGGGCAGCAGATTGTCTTCAGCAGCCTCTGGGAGAGAACTGCTGATTTCAACATGCTCTGATAAAAGTCAATGGGAGCTGAGCAATCTCAGCCAGGAAGCGGTAATGACCAGAAACTGGAACCACAGAGATTCTATGATTCTGTGCTTATCTGGAGAGGAAATGGGTGGGCCATGGTCCCTGATCTGGAAATTCTGAGAATGGTAAGTGTGACCACAGGCGTCCGTTTCCCTGGAAAGGCATGAAGACGGCTCCCATCAATATAAATGCACCAATGGCAAGAAGCAGAACGTAGATATCGGGCAGCCATGTACCCAGACAGCTCCTACCCCAAATGGGACAACTCAGAGGAGGTGGAACTGACAGTGCAGGGATAGCACAGCGCACCTGGGAGAGGCGGTAAAGGTGAGCTGGCCTGAGGAAGGGTGGGCTTCTGATTAAGGAGCTGCCCTGGGAGTCAGGAGGCCTATGTTCAATTCCTGGCTTCACTAATTTAAGGTTAGCTAGTGGCCACACTCAGGAGGGTTTCTCATTCTCTCCTAATTAGTGTCTAGGTTAAGTCTGGCTATTCCCATCATCCTCATAAATTCTTTTCTTATCATGGGGCAAGCTCATCCCTGGGTCACTCCAGTGTCTTCAATGTTGCTATTCCAGGGAGGAAACTGGTCCTGTGACCTGCCCTTATCTTCCCGCTACAGCCTGAGAGGATTCTCATGTTCCCTTGAAGGCAGGGGCTTCTCAATCTGGGGTTCACGATCCTCTGCCCTTCCCATACTGCCAAAAGGGAGAGGGGTTCCCAACAAGGAAAATGGAACACAGGGAAGACTGAGAAATGCCTCAAGGTATTTACTGTGAATCCCTCCCCTCCCTTTGTCCAGTTATCATCTCTTGCAGGGAACCATGTTCAGTGCCGGGAGTCTCTCCCCAGAGGGAATGTTAGGAGGAGATGATCCCGCATTGAGAGATCTAACCAGTGTTGCTCCCCACAGCTCTTTGTCTCTCCAGCTCCACCCAAGGGAAGGCCATTGCGATCCTGTATGTCCTGCTGGCGATTTGCATTGCAGTGGCCACAGCTCTCATTGTGGTGAACCTTGGGAAATGTGAGTCTCCTGTTCGTTTCTATCTTGGCCTCAGATCTCACCTGCCAAGAGTGAGGCTGCTCTGATTTGTTTTTGGTGGATTTTAGCAGTGGGGCACAAAATTGGGCTAATAAAGGAGGCTCAGCTGCAACCTTCATTATAGAGCAGTTGCCATTGCTACGTAACTTTCACTAACCCCTGAGTTAAGGTGACAGGATTTTCAAAGGGGTGGAATTTGTCCTTAGCATAACTCCCGCTAGCTTTCCATGGGACTTATGCTCATAAATCTCAGAAAAATCCCACCTAAAATCAGTTAACGGGGCACGTTTGTGGTGACATTTTGAAGGTTGTGAAATATTCATAAAAAAATGTTCTTTTTTCAATGGCTTTCTGGGGCCAGTGCAAAGGGCTGGCTGCGGATCCCGCTAGTGGAGAGGGAATGTCTGCGAGTGAGAACAATTCAATGTGGGCATGGCATAATGCGCTGCCACAATTGCCTCTTCCACATTAACACAAGGAAAGCCTGAGCCCAACAAATGCATTCCTTTCCTTTTTAACTTTGCAATCAGCTAACCACACACAAACTGAGGCAGGTCCCTAGTGGCATCAGGCAGCTTTCTGCTCTGCACAGCAGTCAGAGCCCTGCATTGCTCTGGGAACGCTGAACCTATTCACTCTCAGCTTTGCTATGCCCCTTTGAGCTCTCCAGCCACATTTCATAGCAGGTGCACTGCATATCTTGGGGCCACTGGCAGCTCAGTGTAACATAGAGCAGCCCCAACACAACTCTAAATTGTACCAAGGACCGAGCAGTTGTCCAGAATAATGAATCCCTGTGTTGAGCACAGTGTGCCTGTAGCAGAGGATCACAGCTAGCGAGAGATAATGGATACCAGAAGTCTTGGGTGGTAATTGGGAGGAAAGTGCATTTTGTAGCAGCACTGATGTTCCCACATCTATGGATTTCCCCTACTGATAAATTTACTCTGCTATCAAAAGTCTCATGTCTACAGTGTCCCAGGGTCCTGCCGAAGCCCAGTTGGATCGAGATATGATCAGAAGAGATTCCAAGATAAATCTATCAGATCACCAGGACTATCCAGGTGAGGGGATAAAGGAAATGTTTCTATTCCTTGTTAGACTTTGCAGATCTCTTTTGTTCCTTACACCTCTAGGGAGAGGAGAGCTGGGACTATGGGGGTCAGTTGCAGGGCTGGTGAAGTTGATGTAGCTTCTTGGACTTCAGAGGAGCTGAGCAGACATACATCAGTTGGACATACATCAGCAGACATTCATCCCTCTGTGTGCTGCCCCAGCTCTGCACAGATAGCTGACACAGCAGACCCCGAGAGAACCCCCAATGACCACAGACTCTTCTAGTGGTACGAAGGCAGTCAGCCAGGTATTATTGTGAATAGAACACAGTCTCCAGCTCGTGCAAACGTAGTCCAAGGTGCTGCTAAGGTGCAGCTAGCCAGTCTTATGTGACTCTCTGGGCAATGGACTCAGCTCAGTCAGTGGCGGACTTTCCAACTGCCCGAACCTGGCGGACAAAGACACCGCCCAGGGAGGCATTCTTATACACAGGTACAAACAAGTTACACATGTCACTCCTGAGTACTGAGGTGCAACCCTTCTATTGTAGATCAATGGCACAACCCTCCTACGTAGTAAAGGTGCCGCCTCACTTCACCTTGTACCATGTTGGTTCGAACAAAGACGCTCTATCCAGCCATAAGTACCCTTTTGGCCCTGATCATTGGGATGGGTCAGCCTGTTCCTTGTTATTAGTTGTCGAGAGTGGTTGTCAGATGCTACCGGTGTGTTGTCTGTCTGCTTCTCTCCTTGTTTGGTATCTACTCGGCTGCGTGCGTGTGTTCCCTCTGTGTGCTGCCCCAGCTCTTTGTTCTGCAGATTAGCTGACAACAGCAGACCCGAAGAGAACCCCCAATGACCACAGAGTCTAGTAAGAGTACGGAAGGCACGTCGGACCAGGTTTATTGCCGTATGGACACATAATAGTTCCCTGTAGGTTTCTTAGCCACTACTCAGGCATACTCGAAGAATTATGTGCCTTCTTGACAATGGACTCAGCTCAGTCGGTGGCGGGACTTTCCACTGCCCCCTAGGGCCGGACAAAGACATCGGGCCGCCCCAGGGATGCATTCTTATACACAGGTACAAACAAGTTACACATCACTCCTGACGTATTGAGGTGCAACCCTTCTACGTAGTTCAGGTAACAACCCTCTACGTAGTAAGGTGCCGCCTCTCACCTTGTACATGTTGGTTTCGAACAAACACACTTTATCCATCATATTATAACCCTTTTGCCCTGTCATTGGGATGGGTCAGCCTGTTCCTTGTTATCTGTGTTGGAATGTGCAAGTATGTGAATAGTTCTGATTCTCTAGTGTTCAGTACCTTTTAGGTACGTATCTTCTTGCAGCATCAGCCCTTTCCTTGCCAGCTTCTGTGAGCAGGCCTGCCTCTGGCTCACAGCTTAACTTTGCTTTATGTTTAGCAAAGTCTTGCATTACTTTAGTTCAGGCCTAGGCCTCATACCAGGCCTCTGATACCAAGGTTTATATCTCAGGGCCTCCTCTTACTACATTCCCCCCACTTTTTGTCTTTTATGGGAAGGATGTTTACCCATTCCCCCCCCCGTCCCGGAAAGCATAATGCATGGACTAAAGATAACCCTGGGCTAAAGACTGTTATGTGGTTACCTTATTTTACCATCCATACACTCATGCCCCATCTGTCTTTTTAGTCTGCACATTCCCTCGTACGACTGTTAGGCAGATTTTATTATCCAATTATTTTTTAGTCCCTTATGGTGGGCCCAGGACCATGACTGAGGAATGTAATATTATGATTGAGCCTTAAAGGCACCCCCCAAATAATTAATATATATGAATTATATGGATATGGCATATATATTTGTAGTGTGTATGGGCATATATGTATAGTATGTATGTGTACATATGACACCAACTTATATCCATGTTTTTCCAGGCTGCTGGTGTACTCTGGCCCATTTACCTTGGTGACACAGATGGAAACACACTCTTATTAGGGCAATTCCAGTGACCACCTCTCTCATCATTAGTAGTAGGCTGAGTGTTTTGAAATACTGGGATAGGGATTGTGAGAGTGTGTCCCACAGTGTATATGAGAAGTAAAACAGACATTTGGAGTAGTGACACTACCACTGAGGCCTTTATATATAAATATATTGTAATTAGTTACTACACAGCACTGTCCATTCATGTTACATGTTACCCTTGCAGCTGGTTGTCACCCTTGGGTCAGCCTTACTGGGCAGGAAACAGAAGTGGGTAGCTTCTCTGTTCCATTGGTTGATGTAGATTCAGTTGTCTCTTATGGCTGCTGTCTTCCCGATAACCTACTGAACAGACAGTCACCAAGTTATCAAATGTTGCTGTGTCAGGAGTTAATATTGGTACCCAGACACTGAACAAGATTGTTTTGAATAAGATGTGCCTCAGTTAGGATGCAGTGTCACTGACCCAAATTATGACTCGTACTAACAGGCAATTTGTTTACCCAACGTGTAGTTACTATGTAACTTAGTTTTTTTGTTTGTTTGCTTTTTACCAATTTTTTTTCATGTTGTTTGCTGCCATTTGTTTGTTGATTTTACCTGTGTGTTGGTTAAACAGTTTAGCAGGGTTATACACATTGTCCATATTGTACAGCGATCATACAGCAGTACAGTGATAATACAGTGGTACAGCAAGAATACATTTGTTTTTACACAGTAACCACTGTGATACAGCATGGCCAGAGGGCAGCATAAGGGTGTTAGCAGGGGGCCTTATTCCCTGCCAAGGGAGGAAGGTTTGCTTTAGATTAACTAGAACAGCTTGACCAGTCTCTTTATTTATAAAGCACTTCATTTTTTCTTTCTTGATGCTTGGGGTTTCTTCACTGTATACACTGATATTATTTGGTGTCTTTCAGGGTGTGATATTTTCTGGCATCTTTTGGTCTGTGGGATGCAACTTAAACAACTTTGTTAGTAAACAGTAGTAAGTTTTTTGTTTGTTTTTGTTGTTCAGTAACCCAAACTTAATACACAGTTTTAACTTTAGTTTGTTTACAATGTAATAAGAACAATGTAATAGGGACCGAGCCTTTTATAACACAAGCTATACTTTTGCAATTGTTGTCTAGACATTCATTTCATTTGGGTGCATTACTAATATTTCATACTAAATGTAATGCTTAACAGCTAAAATAAATGCTCACAATCTTCCATGAGAAGTGTATTGCTTTCCCTTGCTGAACACTTTGTTTTAGTAGTAACATAATTTTAACAAGCTTTTTTAGAGTTAATTTGCTTGTGATACCAATTTCACTCTTGTTAACTGTTTAGAAGCACAAACTTAACAACCATTTGCTTCCCATTAACATAACAAAACAAAAGAAAAGCATATAAAAATTAAACCAACTATAAAATTAAACAAAATAAATTTTAAATACAGATACATGCAAATACTTTGAGGGTATTTGAGGGTATACTTTCAAGATGCTTTGTTATGTTTGGGAGCCAAAGGTGGAAACCTGTTGAAATTGTTTGGTTAGCTTTATGCATAAATTGTTATTTTAAAACATTTTGGATTATGACATTCTTATAACTATATTTAAAGTGCAAACAAGTTTATAAAAAGCCCAAACAAGAAATTGACATTTTGTTAATATTATGTTTACCTTAATGTGAGGTTTCCCTTACATTTTTTCTTTGAATAACAATTTAAAAAAAAAAAACTTAAAAAAAAACCAAAACTGCGATTGATAAAAGAGAATTCTTTTTGTTTGCAATTGCATTATTTGTTGAGGCAGAAATATATGTACATATATTTGTAACTGAAACCTTTTGAACTTTGCACAAAAAATTGGTGTTAATAATTACTATGATTATACCCCAACCATGATTTTAAAATAGTGTGGTACCACATCTCATATTTTTTTTTTAAAAAAAAAAAAAAAAAAAAAAAAAGGTATAAAATTGACTTTTGTTGCAACAAAATAAAAATATATTTTTTTTAAAAAAATAGTCACGTGACACACACAACATAGACACAAGACACACACATGACATACAGGACAAACTTACAATTAAAAACAAATGGCGCCAGAATTCTATTCATAACTATACAAATAACACCACCAAAAATAAAAAGTAAAAAGGGTTAAACATTTGAATAAACAAGTTATTACCTTATTTAAAACTTGTAGCATAAATTTGATAAAAATATATATTAATATTTGCCAAATGTATTGTATTAATTTGGTAACAAGGAATTTTGCATTACTTTATATTTAACATTATTTTAAAACTCTGCTACATGGAAATAAGAAAAGCCCATGTTTCAAATATTAGTTAGTGGTTAGGATTAGAAGCAGAGAGTGCATTTCTGTTGCTTGGCAACCATATCTTCAAGAAAGTTAGGAATAATTCCAGCTGTTGCATTCCTGAAGGTTAAAATAATTAATTTACTGGATTTAAAGTTTTTACCTTGTTTTCTTTTTGTTTCTTGTTTTGTTCTGTTTTCAATTGCTTTATCTTTTGGAGGTTTCTGTAAAAACTATAACTTTTAACTTTTAAACAAAGAGAGAGAGCAGAAGTGAGGAGAGGCGGGGAAAAGGGGGGGGGTGAAGAGCAACCTAGGAAGGTAGCGAGACCTGAGCCAAGAGAGATTAACTCTATCAAGGTATTTGAAAAGTACAGGCAGCAGCAGCAAGTTTAGCAAACTGAGAAAAATATAAAGGACAAAACTTAACTGGTATGTAAAAATATTTGAGAAAGAAGGTTCTATTTTTAGATATGAGCGCGCGAGTGTGGTTCCATGGGTCAAAGCAATTGGGAACCTGCACAGTTGGGAATTGCGCCCCTGGTTTTTATCCTGGCTCTGAGAGGAGATTGGGGGTAGTTACCTGCTCTTGTAAAACCTGAATTTGTTCTCCCAGTGTCTGTTGCTTTTGCATGCATGCCAAATGGATAGTGAGAGTGCCCTTTTTTGCTGCAGTTAACTGTTTTGGGGCAACTCTATGTGTTAATGCATTAATTCTAGGTGTTAAACCGCTTAATTTCAGTTTTTTACTTTGAAATTCTTTTTTATTCACTCCCCTGCGATCGAGTCGCCGCTCCTGTCTCCTAATGTGCTCTGTGAACTGTTCCATTTTTTCATTCATTTTATTTACCAATTCAGTGAGAGTATTGTTTGCTACTCTTTCCTGCTGTGGACTTACTTGTCCCGTTCTGACAGGCACCAGTCTAGGTTCCGGTTTAAGTTTAACTGGAACCTGGCTTTTATCATAAGGTGATGGTTGCAATGCAGTGGACCCAGTTTCATCTTTTAATTGTACTAGGACCACCTTTTTCCATTTCTGTTCCCATTCTTCAGGCACAGAGTAGCTACCTGAAGCCTGCTGTTTACCACCAATATTTATAACAGGGGACGGCACATGTATTTTCTTGTAGGTTCCTTACAACTGTTTAGTTCTGTCAAGATAGAATGCATGAGCCTGTCGGACATCGAGGGTATGTTATGCAGCTTTCTATGGAATCATGTGAGGGTTGGGATGGAATACAGGTAAGTGTATTGACTGGTTAAGGTGGAAGGTAGACACCACCTTGGGGAGGAATTTGGGGCAAGTTACAACCAACCCCTGTCTGTGCAGGGAGACACTTCTTTCGGGAAGGGTCCTGAGCCCTGGAGCTGGTTTGGGTCTGAGACCCACGGCATATGCCTTGATCCTGACATGCTTGCTGTTCATGGATCACGGATTCAGAGAGGATTGCGTTACCCCTCCGTGGCTGATCCCAGACTTTCCTCCTCTCCTCATTCTCTGATTTCCTGCCTGGACTCTCCCGGGGATCCTACCTCCCACCCATTGCAGTTTGGCTGTTCCATACTCTGCTGGGTACCAGGCCCTGCACAGAGAACTGCTAAGAGCAAGGACTGACGAGGCAGCAGGCGTCTGGCCATGAACTCTTGCTAAGCGTCCCTGGAGTGATGTGAATGGGAGAGGCCAGGATGTGCCTTTTGAATCTTGACAGGGCTCCTGGAGAACCCTCCTAATTGTCCCCTGACTGGTGTAGCCCCATGTCCCATAACTGACAGGTGCTCCCTCTTCTTGCAGGCTCTGCACAACCGCAATTCACAGAGCCTGGACACCATCCTCAGGGGCTGGCCGACAGAGACCCCCACCATGGACAAGCTGCAGCTCCTCTTGGAGGTGAGTAGAATGGGACAGTCTGGGGTGAAATTGCCCCTGAACCCTGTGGGAGGGCAGCAAAGGAGTGACTAGAAGAGCCATGTTTCCACTGTGTCCTCCCAGCTTGGACCCAGCCGGCTACACATTCCCAGAGCTGCCAGTGCAGGGGGAAGGAGCTGGGACTGTCAGCCAGAACTCTGCAAGGTTGCATTAAACGCTAACAGTGAGCACCAGGCCTGGCTGGGGTCTGAGAGACTGAAACCTCTGTGAGATGCAGGACATGGGCCTCTGAGAAAAGTCACTGGCTCCTCTCTGGGGAGGTAAATGGGAATTTTGCCATCAACTTCATAGAGAACAGGATTGGGCCCTAATCCTTCTTAGCAAAGACACTAGATACACCTCCCTTTAGGGCAAAGTGCTCCCCACTACCTTCAAATCCCAGTAAAGCCAATGGCTGTTAGGGGTACTCAACATCTTTCAGACAAACTGTAACTCAGGATTAAATCATCTGGTGTTAGGGTGAAATAAAGAATAACTGCAGAGGACAGAAATCATTCAGAGGAGAGCTTGCTGAAATATTTTGGTTTTTAATTATATTTTCCATAAGTTTTTCCCCAAATTAGATGAAAAACAAACCGGAAAAATGTCAATGACAAGTTTGATCAGGAAGTGTGCATCCAGTGTTTTGGAGCATCTAAAAAGGTGGCTGAATTTTTCTGATTTTTGAATAATAGAAATGATTTTATACTTTGCAATTTTGAAAGAAAAAAACAACTATCTGTAAAGATTTTTAATTTAATTTAAACTGCTTTTTCAAGCAGCTCTAACTAAGAGGTAACAAGGAAGGGAGAAAAAAATTGTCTTCGAATGATGGTAATTGAAATAAGATTGAGAGATCTGCAAATTAAAAAGCCTTTTGAGAAACAAGACACGGAATGGGGGGAAGAGAAATAGCTCAAAATTGATGTTGGATTTCAGCGTCTAATCCTGAACTAAGCAGTAGCTGCCATGGAATTGTAGTAAACTTTAGCCCCGGGTGTGTTTACTGATAAAGCAACTTCTCCTCATTACTAATATGTCCTTTTTATATTGCCTGTCTTCTCTCCATCCATGAAGTTCTGGAAAAATGATCAAGAGCAGTAAATTTGTATTTGACTAACTGGGAAAAGTGCCCATTCCCCTGAATGGGTGCATCGCAGTTCTGCGATCGAATTCTTCGTTTATTCTCATGTGACCAGCAAATGGCTGACCTGTGAGGAGCCGGAGGTGAGAATTGCTGGCTTTCTCAACCTTTAGCAGAAATAGTAACGTTAAATTCTATGTGTCTAGCACTCATTGTGATGATGACATTTAACGGTAGGTCCTTTTGGATGGAGCAGAGTGTCATGCAAAACATCTAAAATCCAAACATTTAAAATGTCACCACAACGTGGAAATTCTGTCTGTGCACACTGTACATGGATTCTAGCTTTATGCACTAACTTGCAGATGAGCCATGGGATAGTGGGCTAAATTAATTCCTCCATTCGGCCCCAGTGGAGTTCCAGCAGGGATGAGTTGGCCTAGAATGCATACTAATATGAGGAATATCTTACCAGGTATAGTTGTGAGGTGCATTAGGATATAATCCTGAAACCAACCCTACGAGTCCTGGTTCTTTACCGGGAAATATTGAGATAGGCCCATTCCTACAGTGGAACAAGGGAAGGTGCACTCATTGGAAGTAGAAAAGGTGTGCCCATTGAATGATATTGAATGAATTCGTAGGAACATAAATTCTGTGTCTCATCTATGCAGCTCAAGCAGGCTATCATCAAAGCCCTTGGTCCCATGATGAGCCTCCTGCTACACAAAGAAGAGCATCAAGATCAGCCATTTGAACCGATATCATGGCTCCTTGAGCAATATTAGGAGAACACTGATGTTTTTCACATCACCAAGGTGAGGTACCGCTCCTTAAGGTAACTGTCTATATGTCTGTATGTATGAACTGCACGAGGAATTTGCTGCCAGTGGAGTTTCCTGGTTTAG
This sequence comes from Chelonoidis abingdonii, assembly GCF_003597395.2. Lineage (NCBI taxonomy): Eukaryota > Metazoa > Chordata > Testudines > Testudinidae > Chelonoidis > Chelonoidis abingdonii. Next base: position 2,410,077 of record NC_133773.1, on the reverse strand, counting down.
ACAGTGACTTGTTAGAAAATAAATATTCACACAAGCTCTGGGTTTGTACACATGGTGAGCCAGGCAACAAGATTTGTAGGTAAATGCCTCTTATGAAAAGCATCCTCTGTTTCCTGGGGAGGATGATAAGGAGATAGAAAACAAAACACCGACCCCCCACTCCAAAAAGATCCTCCCTCCTTGTGATTTCCCAGCACATCCTGTCAACGCTGCGTCTCTTTTAGTTCATAAGCTCCTCAGAGCAGGGGCTGCCATATGTTGTCTTTGGTCAGTACCAAGACAACTGTCAATGGTTGAAAATTAATACTAAGGAAGCTTGAGAGTCATTGCTTTGGATTATGTAACTAGATGGATCTAAAAGCATTGCCTGTCTATTTCATCTCCCATTCTATGCAGTGCTGTTGTGGCCATGTTGGTCTCAAGATATTAGAGTGCCAAGGTGGGTGAGATAATCTAATTTAAAATATTGTCTCACTCCCCTTCTCTCTCTATTTCATCTACCCTGAGTACCACATGAGCAAGAAGTAAGGGGCCATATTCTGTCTTCAGTGACTATATCTTGTCACCCTTGTCAGGAGCAATCTAGGTGTGTCTCCCCAATGCCCTTCATTGTTCTCTGCAAGCCTTTTCTCTGATCAGTTTTGGTTCAAACAGAGACTGGTGTGTGTGAGGGAGGTGTCCTTCATGAGTCAGACAGGTTAGATACTGCATCCAAAAACATAGAGCTGACTGGTATCAAGTCCTCCCGTTGATGGGGGGCTTGCACTGAGCGAGTATCCCCTTCACATCCTTACTCCGTGGTACTGGGTCTGATCTTCCATCCATCGCAGCCGCTGCATCAATCATAGTGTCCCATAAATCAGCAGAACCAGACCAATTGCTAGTATAATTTGGAAACCAATGATCATCACAATGGGGTGAAGCATGATATTTAAAAGATCTGTTGCACTTGGGGTCCAGCCAAGCAGTCTCCCACCAGGAGTGATGGCCTGTGATTTTACCTTGATGGCAATGAGACCCATTCCCAGTGAAATGGGAGAAACCTCTTTGTAGAGCTCAGAATCGGCATCTAAATAGGCACAGTAAACTAACAATGGTGGTTACATTATAGAAACAGCAATTAACACAAGGCCCCATGGGTTGGACCCAATGCTCATTAATCAATACAATATTACATCTTGTCCTTACACCCACACGTTTTACCAACATAGACAATAACAGACCCCTCTTCCTGGATAACATCAAAGAACAGTGAGACTTATTCCCAGGTTACCCATTCATCGCAATCCTTATGGCTAGTTCCAATCAAGGGAGCACGTGCAGGTGCAATTGTAAGGATTTTTTTTTCCTGACCAGAAGACTTTGGGGAGCCTTACAGTATACCCCCTTCCACTGGGTTCCCCCTTAAGCCCAGCTATCAGAGCTGGAACAAAAGGACCCACCACTCAAATATAAACTCACAACAACATTTTATTTACTAAAGGAGAAGGAAGGAAGGGGCATGGATGACGGACTCTGGAGATTTGGTATAGAAAAGACATGCATGCACATACACTTGATAAAGCAAAGATGTTCTTCTACCTTTTCCAAGTGGTAATGACGGAGAGGCTGCAGAATCTCAATCAACGAGATTAACGATAGACTTCAACAGTGGATCGCAGGCATAGGAGACAGGTATGTAACCCTATTTTAGACCCCTCTCTATCCCTCGCTGCGTCGTCTATGGTTGTAAGTCTGAGCTAACTAACCGGACCGAGTTCTTGCATGCATGTCTGCTTCCCAAAAGAAAATAACATGCAAACCCCAAAACATTTAGTGAGTGGCTACTGCAGGCCAGTAACCAGTGTGACAGGATGTGCCACTCCACGCAGAGAGTGAGCATTAGACATCTGAGCCCCCAAAGACGTAAGAGCTCAAGAGTCCTTGGCCCCTCCCCTTATCTGCCTTTATAGGAACCTGTCGCTTAGCAACAACAGATTCCCGCTCTTTCTACTTTCCTACCCTTTTTACTTTCCCACCTTTTGTTCAGCATAGGGGAACAAGAACCTGTCACAACATGGAGGTCACCTTGCTCTTATCCCAGATGGCCACCTAATAAACAATTCTTAAAACCCAACTTTGGTATGTATCTTTCCCAATAATTTGGCAGGGGCAAAGCTGTGACTAACATTTCCCCTCCTTGTCGGTGACAAACCGAGAATGGGTGTTAAGCCGACACTAATTGCTAATCGTCTTTAGTTAAATTGAAGTGGGAGGGTGAATTAAGCCATAAACTGCTACAAACTTAAATTTTACCCAGATTATGAATGATATCAAAATTCAAACTATGCCAATTTTGATAATTAGCAAAATAGTCAACGGATGGCGTAGCCATTCATATAGATGAGGTTCTTCTCAGGAAATGAGAGAAACTTATTCCACCAATAAGGAAAACCTCTGTGAGATGCAAGACATGGGCCTCTGAGAAAAGTCACTGGCTCCTCTCTAGGGAAACCCTGAGATACAAGAAGAGCCTCAAGGAATCAGCTCTTCTGCCCTAGGGACACTGCAGTTCCTGGATGGATTGTCCTCACGGCCGTTCCATCCATCCTACCAAGACCTTTGCAAGTGGAATCTGGGGTCCAGGGCATGTGCCTTGATCCTGACGTACTGTTCATGGATCAGGAGTTCAGAGCAAATAGACCAGCCCCAAGACTGACCATTGTCCCAGCGTGGAGAGACAAGGACCCAGCAAGACGTGGGCAGTGTCACGAACCCCATTTTCAAGCTCTGCAACCAGGGCTCGGCTATTCCACCCTGAGCACAAAGACTCAGCCCCTTGGGGAGGAGGAGAGGCTGGTTTGTAGAGCATGTACGTCTGCCCGCTGACCCTCCCTTGCCTCCTTCTCCTGTAGCACATCCATCTCTCTCTCCAGTCAAAAGAGAGCCAGGGCCGTACAGACCAGTGCTGCCCTGCTCCAATTTGCCACCTCCCTGCCTGGATTTGACGTAAGTAACCTCTGACCCCAGCGTCCTGCAGAGTCAGGGCTTGAGTCAAGTTCCTCATCCCCTGGCTAATTGGTCCCCCCTGTTCTGTAAGGGACTGCGTTCCATAGGCCGCTGGCTGGCAAAGTTGTGCCTGGCCTCAGGGCCCTTGTTATTCTGGAACAGCGAGGCAGTGAGTGCTCATAGAGAGCCCTTGCCCTGGTCCCTTTGCTCCAAGCTCCCTTGGGGGCAGAGAGGAAGAGGGCTCTTGCTCCTCTTCCCCATTGCCTCCTACAGAGGGGTGGGAGCAGAGCTCAGGTCAAGGGGTGCTGGGGAGCTGAAAGGAGAATGGTGATGGATTCCCCTCTTCTCTTCCTTCCACCAGACCTCCTCCGACTTCTCCAAGGCAGGCGAATTTGTGCTGCAGCTGGGTCTCTATATATCTCACCCAGCCAATGATATCAGCGGGCAAGCTAGGGGTGGGATATATTGGCTGCAGAGGCTCCTGCTTCAGAAGAGGGGTAAGAAACCCAGCGGGGCAGTGGGACCCCATGGAAACGAGCGTCTCGGAGACTAGCTCCAGCTGGCCATTGGGACGCCTCTAGAACTAAGGCCTCTCTGCTTAGACCCACTGTCGCGGGGAAGAGGAACGCCAATAGAAATAAGGCCCCTCCTTTGAGACTTCCTCTGCTGGGTAATGGGACCCTACAGAAAGACACCCCCTCCTCTGAGACTGACCCCAGCTTAGATGGTGACTCTTTCTCTCCCCCCCTCTCTGAATTAGGGAGATGAGTGTGAAAGTGCCGGGGAAATTGGCTGCTTTATCTCAGAGCCCAGCTCTGTCCCCCAGCCCAGGGAAATCAGCCCACCCCCGTACGGGGCAGTTTTCTGAAAGGAATCTTGTTCTCTGATCAGGTTTTTAATTTCTCTGTGTCCCTCTTTATTTTTTTTCTGTCCCAGCTGATACTAAACTCCCCCATATTTAGTATCATCTGTGAATTTCTACACTGATGGGCCTCATAAAAGACACCTTCAACTGTGCGACTGTCAATGTAGATCTAACTGCTGGGCTAATTTCCCCTAGGAGCTGTTGAGGACTTACTGCGGGAGTTGGGTATTTTGTAATTACACATTTACCAATTCTGTCTGGAGTGGTTAGAGCAAGGGCAAGGTGCTCATTTTCATTGTTTGTTTTCCATAAATGAAACTGGATAAGGGGGCAGTGAAGGAGCCTTCTTCAGGCTTTTTTCTCTGCAGAAAGATTAAAACATGTAAATTGTTCGGTTGCTTCTGAAGTGCTGCTAAATGTGGTGGTTGTGGAGGGCATGGCATGTTTGACACCAATTAAGCCAACGGATTAGTTGTGTGAGCATGCTGGCTGAGGAGTCAGTGTGGCCTAGTGGATAGAACTCTGGATAATGACTCAGGAGACATGGATTCTCTTCCTGGCCACGGACCTGCTCTGTTATGATGAGACTTGGGCTAGTCATTTCATGTTTGGATTGGAAGCTTTTTAGGGCAGGGGCTTATTTGTCAAATTACTGTGTGGTCATTAAGAGAAACTTTTCCCGATTGTTTGTTCTTTTTTCTGGTTTGTCCCCAGCAAAACAGAGTAGACATTTACTCTGTCCTGGAGAAGGTATTACAGCAGGACACCGGGAACCTGGAGAGAGGGCTAGTGCACAAAATAATAACCCTAGCCTCAAACCACATGAGAGAGACTCAGGTAAGTTAGTTCTCCTGAGATATTAATCAAAGGATCCAAAGCTTTAACTAATTAAAACTGGGAGGGGTGCCGGGGGGTAGGGAGCAGTGGAGAGGTGCCAGGGGGCAGGGAGTAGGGAAGGGGTACTGGGAGGCAGGGAGCAGTGGACAGGTGCTGGGAGGGCAGGGAACAGGGGAGAGGTGCCAGGGGACAGGGAGCAGGGATCGGGTACTGGGGGGCAGGGAGCAGGGGAGGGGTGCTGGGGAGCACGGGAGAAGTGCCGGGGGACACGGAGCAGGGGAGGGGTGCCGGGGGGTAGGGAGCAGTGGAGAGGTGCTGGGAGGGTAGGGAGCAGGGGAGAGGTGCCAGGGGGCAGGGAGCAGGGAAGGGGTACTGGAGGGCAGGGAGCAGGGGAGGGGTGCTGGGGAGGTAGGGAGCAGTGGAGAGGTGCCAGGGGGCAGAGAGCAGGGAAGGGGTACTGGGAGGCAGGGAGCAGTGGAGAGGTGCTGGGAGGGTAGGGAGCAGGGGAGAGGTGCCAAGGGGCAGAGAGCAGGGAAGGGGTACTGGAGGGCAGGGAGCAGGGGAGGGGTGCTGGGGAGGTAGGGAGCAGTGGAGAGGTGCCAGGGGGCAGAGAGCAGGGAAGGGGTACTGGGAGGCAGGGAGCAGTGGAGAGGTGCTGGGAGGGTAGGGAGCAGGGGAGAGGTGCCAAGGGGCAGAGAGCAGGGAAGGGGTACTGGGAGGCAGGGAGCAGTGGAGAGGTGCTGGGAGGGTAGGGAGCAGTGGAGAGGTGCCAGGGGGCAGGGAGCAGAGAAGGGGTACTGAGGGGTAGGGAGCAGTGGACAGGTGCCGGGAGGGCAGGGAGCAGGGGAGACGTGCCAGGGGGCAGGGTATTCACCCTGGTGGAAGGTGGCAAATGTGATCAGAATCTCCCTCAGGTACAGCAGATTCACCAGCCCCTGGTGCCTGCAGAGAGCCACAAGAGGGGTGTGAGCCCAGTGGGAGCATGGCCCCATTGGGGGGTGAGCCCGGTGGGCACGTGGCACCATTGGGGGGTGAGCCTGGTAGGCACGTGGCACCATTGGGGGGTGAGTCCGGTGGGCACGTGGCAGGGCTTTGCCTGGTGAGTGGGAGCATGACCCCATTGGGGGGCTGAGCCTGGTGGGCATGTGGCCCCATTGGGGGGTGAGCCCGGTAGGCACATGGCACCATTGGGGGGTTGAGCCCGGTGGGAGCGTGGCACCATTGGGGGGGTTGAGCCTGGTGGGAGCATGGGAGGTGAGCCCAGTGGGCGCGTGGCACCATTGGGGGGTTGAGCCCAGTGGGAGCGTGGCACCATTGGGGGGTTGAGCCCGGTGGGAGCATGAGGGGTGAGCCTGGTGGGCGCGTGGCCCCATTGCAGGGGTGAGCCCGGTGGGAGAGTGGCCCCATTGGGGGGTTGAGCCTGGTGGGAGCATGGGGGGTGAGGCCGGTGGGCGCATGGCACCATTGGGGGGGTGAGCCCGGTGGGAGCCTGGCACCATTGGGGGGTTGAGCCTGGTGAGCGCGTGGCACCATTGGGGGGTGAGCCCAGTGGGCGCGTGGCCCCATTGAGGGGGGTGAGCCCAGAAGGCGAGTGGCACCCCTGAGGGGTGAGTCCAGCGAGCACATGGCATAGGCTCTCCTCGTAGGGGTGCCTACCTGGCATGGGGTCACTGTTCCTGGAGGCATGTGGCACCGGGGCACGGGTGTTTGTGCTGGTTAGCACGTAGGACTGGGGTAGCCTCAGTTGAGAGGGGCCTGCGTGGCACTGGGGAGGAACTGTTTGGTGGGTGAGTGGCACTGGGGGCCCTGCCTAGTGAATGTGTGGCACTGGGGGAGCTCATGGAGGGGCCTCCGTGGCAGTGGGTAGCTGTGCCATGTGGGTGTGTGGCATTGGGGGGGGACTTCTGGGGGAGCCTTCAGGGCATTGGGGGGCTCTGCCCAGCAGGTGCATGGCAGTGGGGCCCCCTCATGGAGGTTTGCTGCATGGAGGAGGGTGGCTGCACTTGGAGGGGGTTTGGCACTGAGCGAACTGTGCCCAGCGGGTGTGGGGCACTGGGGGGCTGTGCCTGGCAGAGTTGTGGCACTGGGAGGAGGACTCATGAGGGGGGCTGCATGAAAGAGGTGGACTGTCCCCAGCACATGCGTGGCACTGGGGGCAAGCCTCGTGGGGGTGGGGGGCTGCATGGCAGCGGGTGGTTGTGCCCAGCAGATATTTGTCAATGGGGGGGCCTCTTGGAAGGCTCCATGGCAGCGGGTGGCAGAGCCTGGTGTGGCATGGCACTGGGGGAACTTGAGGGGGAGCTGTGTGGCAGTGGGCAGCTGTCCCCGGCAGGTGTGCAGCACTGGGGGAAGGCTCATGAGGGGGCTGCATGGCAGTGGGTGGCTGTACCTGGCATGGAATGGCACTGGGGGAGTCACACTGTGGGGGCTGTGTGTCAGGGGGCGGCAATGCCTGGCATGGAATGGCATTGGGAGCGTGGCACTGGCATGGCAGTGGGTGGCAGTGTCCGGCACGGAATGGCACCGGGGGAGTGCATGGTAGCAGGTGGCAGTACCTAGCGGGGGTGTGGCACTGTGGGATGCATGGCAGTGGGCAGCAGTGCCCAGCACAGCATGGCACTGGGAGCAGGGCACTGGCATGGCAGCGGGTGGCAGTGCCAGGCAGGGCGCACTCATTGGAAGAAGCTGTGGTGCCGGTCGGTGCGGGGCACATCAGCATCAATGTCCCTCAGAGATGCCCAGAACTGGGACTGGTTGATGCTCTGGAACCACAGGATATGCTGGCAGGAGAGGGGCTATATTAGTATTCGGCTCAGCTGTGGTGCCCAGCAGGGTACTCTGGTGCTCAGGGCATGGGGAGGGAGCTGAGAACTGAGACTCCTGGGATCTACTCTCAGCTCCAGGAGCACCCACGCTGCCCATTGAGCATGAAGCCCAGTCCCTGTGACCTTTGCAGCACTGGCATTCCCTGCATGGAGGGCCTGTGCCAGTGAAGCGGATGCCTGCCGCTGAGGGGCTGCACCTTGGTACCAGCTCCTTCCACACTGCCTTCCCCTTGGCCACTGCTGCTGGCTGCTCTGTGCCACCCCAGGCTCCTGCCTGCCGTGCCCCAGCGAGCCAGTCACCCCATCCAGCCACGACTGGCATAGATGTCTCACCTCCGTGGGCACCGTGGCCGCTTCCATCTCCTTCTGCTTGTATTTCTCGATGGCCAGGAACAGCTCCACTGTGGGAAGGAGAATGGGGTCGGTTTTAGCCACCAGGACCAGGCTCAAGCTCTTTAAGGAGGAGGAGCTCTGTTGCTCCGCCCTCTGGGAGGAGCTGTTTGGTGGGAGGAGCTGTGGGGCTGTAAATTGATTATGCTACGTGTCCATGTCAATCAGTGGCTGGGCTGGTGGTTAGGAAGAAATGACCCGCCCCTGCCCCTGCCCCTGCCCCGAGTTGTAAGAAGGAGATCTCTGCTGAGTGAACTTGGTCTCTAAAATGTGGGGGAAACAGATGAGCCTCATCCCTCCCCCAAACTCTCCCCCCATTGTACCTCCATCCTCCCATTCAGATCTGCCTCCGGCCCGGTCCCCTGATGTCCTGCGTGCTGGGAGCTGGAGGGTCGGTTTGGGGGGCACTTACGGTCTGACTGGACCTTCATGCTCCTGGCGCTGGGGAACTGATGCTTCCAGGCATTCTTCGTGCTCCTGTAGCGAGCAACCAGCTGCTGGTCCAGCTGGCGCCGCTCCTCAGTGGTGGAGTCCATGGGGTACACACCGAAGAGAAACTTCCAGGTGACCTTCCGGTCGCTGGGATCCATGCCTGGGCCCCCAGCCCCCCCCCCCCACAGAGCATAAGATGGGGCTGGACTGGACCAGCTACACACTCATAGAACACTGACTATGTGGGGGCAGGGAACCAGGACTCCTGGGTTCCCTCCCTGGCTCTGGGAGAGGAGTGGTGTCTAGGGGCAAGAGCAAGTGGAGTCGGGGTGCCTGGACTTCTGGGTTCTATCCCCAACTCAGGGAGGGGAGTTGTGTCTAGTGATGAGAATGGGAGGACTGGTTGGTAGCCTGTCCTGGGAGGTGATGGGAAATGTAGTCACCTCCCTTGTGGGGCAGCTGGAGCAGAGCTTCAGGAACACACAGTTTGAGTTTTCTTTATTTCTGTTCATCCCTGAGATCTCTGCCCAACGTGCGTCTGTTAATCCAGCTCTGCTGCCTGTCTGGCATGTAGCTGCTACCCCACTATGGCATAGCAGTGCCCTCTCTTCACAGCAGCAGACCCTAAAGCGTTTGACCAAGGAAGTCAGTTTCACTATTGCCGAGACGCATGATATCAGACACAGAGACAGGCCTATGGTTTCTTCATGAGCATGTCTTTCCCATAGTCTACTAGAGATTTCATTTTTGATACTGATGTTATGTGGGAGGCGCTCTGATACTATAGCGATAAGTGGCAGTATAAAGCCCTAAGACAGACAGAATCTGAACTATCTCCAAAAGCAGCAGCACTGGATTTAGAATCTAGTTTGCCAGCAGGAAAACCCATGGAAAAATCTCTCTCTTGTTCCAAAGGAAGTCAGCCTCCTTTTGGGGGACAGTTTATTCCAGGAAAGCTCTCTGAATATCTTTGAAGTTGCCCAGTCTGTGTCTTACTACCTCCTTACGGAAGGGCGGGGCAAAATATCATGTGACTATGGTGACCAGTCATCCACCACAAGGAGCTACTAGTGAATAGTCTAACTAAGCAGCTTGCAAGCAACTCAAAGGCTGAAAATTGTTTAGCCAAATGACTCAATGAATATTTATGACTAATGACTCTATCCACAGAAAGATGGGTGGGTTCATTCACAACTTATGCACAGAAATAAGAACTTGACTCATCTAAACAACTCTGGCTAGTGCAAATGGCTTCAGTCACCTCTGTCTCTCTCACTCTCTCTCTTTTTTTGTAGCAAGTAACAAATGAACTTAAAGTGGCAGCTAATAACACCTTAGTGACGCTGGCACACTGCTATTTCACTAATGTGATGTATGAGCTGCACTGTCATCTGAACCCACCGAAGCTGCCTGAAGAGTTTATTTTAGTTACGCTAGGCAACCAGTCAGCAGCCTATGGTATGATAACTTCCATCCTTTGTTTCAAAGTTATCGTCTTTCATTTAAGGACAGGGGATTACTCTCTCTACCTAAAAATGTTACAGCTAAACAGAGCTCTGCTTGAGTGTGTGCGTGCATGTGTGTGTGGAGAGACACCGGATTAACTGCTCTTGCTAGTTCTGGTTTCCAGATTATGAGCTATCCAGATGGCAGTGCAAGCTCTAACTTCTGCCCCTGACTGAAGTTCCTCAGGGATGGGAATGAGTGGAAGATCAGGTCTGATGAGGGGGATAATCGCCCCCTGGATGCAACGGTCGTTGGTCTGGACTGATCCGCAAATGTCAGGTGCCTTACAAGTGCCTGCTTCCCAGAGTCGGGGGCCGCTGGAGCCCCCTGAAAATCCAAAGGGGAGGAAGTTGAAGGGATGGGGGATGAGAATCCATCGGGGGCTGGATAGGCCCCCTCAGAGTTAAAATGTGTCCTTCCCTGAAGACTCTGCCACGTGTCCCTCCAGCCTTCCCCTCCAGTCAGGCTCACCTCTCAGCAGGCAGGAGCTGTGGTCTTGCTGGGATCCCGCCCCCACTGTGAACTCCAGCTGCTGGTGCCCCCTTAAAATGCCCCCACACACACACGGCACTTTGATTGGATATGGTATCCTCACTTCTTGTGTGGTGTTGCTCTGCGTTTCGAAACCGCCACCGTGCTCCACCCCAGAGGCTGCTGCATTTCAGCTCCCGGTGAGGGAACCCTGGATAAACAGTCGCTGTACCCCACGCCACGCCCCAGACCCAGTCTCTCAGTTCTGGGTGTAGGATCCCTGTCTAAACAGCTGCCGCACCCCACCCCAGAGGCAGCTACATCTCAGTACAGGGTGAGCCATCCCTGTATAAACAGCCAATGTGCCCTACCCCAAGGCGGCTGCATTGTGGCTCTAGGTGAGGGATCCCTATATAAACAGCTGCCACACCCCACCCCAGAGGCAGCTGCATTTCAGCACAAGGTGAGATCCTTGTCTATCATCAGCAAGGCATGGCTTAGCTCTTCCGACAACCTCTTACTACCTGCTGTCATGACAACCCTGTCCCCGCCGGCTGGTGGCTAATTCGAGCTGTGATCACCCCCAGCCCCTTCCTGTCTGGGTTGTGTCTCTGCACTCGCTGCCCCCTGGGTGTCTGTGTGGAAGAGATGACAGCAGCATTTGCAGGGAAGTAAGTAGCCTGCAGTTTCTTAGCCAAGAATAGCCAAGCTCTTCAGATTTGGAGGCCGGGTTTTGGTTGGTTGGTTTTTTGGGGTTTTCAGCTTGTCTGGGCTGGGTTTCGTTTCCCAGTCGGTGTCCACCCTGGAGCTGCCCTGCCCTGTTCTGTTGCCTCCAGCATCCCGGGCCCTGCCACTTTAACTCCTTCAAGCTGCTCTCTCCTATTCTCAGTCATGTTCTGACCTCTCTAGGCTGTGCAGAGGGGGAGGGAAAAGCCCCCACTAGAATCATTCCTTTGGGCAGGGGATCTGGGTGAAGCAGACCCTGTGCCTCACCCCAGAAGTGGCTGCATCTCGTTGCCGGGTGAAGGATCCCTGTATAAACATCTACCATTCCCCTCCACCCCTTCTGCGATGGCAGAGGGGTCCCTCACCTGGTAGGGAGATGCAGCCGCCTCTGGGGTGGTGCTGTTCATGCAGGGATCCTGCCCCCTCCCAGGGACCACTTCTCACTCTGAGTCCATGCCAATAGGGCCCTTGATCTCTGTCTGGGGGGCAGGGGGTGTCTTGCTGTTACCGTAATACACCTAATAGTGCGAGGTGAGCAGGAAGCAGGATCGTGGGGCGGCCTTGCAGATCGTCGCAGAGAATCTGCGCCGTGCATAAGGGGCAGCAAGCAGTGCGTTGGACCGATGCCGGCCAGCGCCGCTGGGACGCGGCAGGTGACTCGATCACGCGTAAGAGGTGGTACTTCGGGCAAGGATCGGTCAGGCAGGGCCTTAAAGGGGAGTCGGCCCCTTCCCCTGGAGTTCACCGACTGATGCCAGGTTATGCCAGTGGGGCAGCTGGCCCCAGCAGTTTGTCTTCACTCTGCCTGGGCTCCCTCTGGTTGTAAATTGCAGGGAGCGGCTCCTGTTCGAGCCATGAATAAACAAGCCCTTCGCTTTGCAAAATCAACATTTATAAAGGGCCAGATCCCGGCTGGTGTAAATGGCCCCAGCTGCGGTGACTCTGGTGGCGCAACGCTGGTCTACACCAGCTGGGGGGCTGGCTTAGAGGCTTCACGGCCTGATGTGAGACTGGGGGGCGGGGGATACAGGCCAGGGTGGAGGAAGGGACTGTGCAGCTCTCCTAGGGCTGAGTTTTCCCCCACCTCCAATCCCCTCCCTGTTAGTTCTTGTCCCAGAGTCTCCACCCGGCAGGGCAGAGAGCCAAGGCTGTGAATCAGGGCCCTGCTCCGAGGCTGGTTTGCTCTGGCCATTGGCACAAGATTCCTGGGTTGCATCTGCCCTGGCTGTGCCCATGCCTTGGCGTGGGGTGGCTGCGTGCCAGCTCCTTGCAATGCCACCCCGGGCAGTCACTGCTGCCTGCCAGCCCCTAAGCAATACTGTCTCTCCCTTGCACTGCTGCGTGCCAGCGCCCATCCAGCGTGTGCCCCTCCGTGGGCTGCTCCATGCCAGTGCCCATCTGCCCTGTCCATCCACCCGCTACCCCAGCACTCCCTCCTGCACCCCTCCACCCTTCCATGCCAGCTCCCACCCCCGATACAACCCCGAGGAGAGCGCTTCTGTGGGATATTTCACTGCTCCAGATGGAAAGAGCTCGGTGATGAGTCCCAGTGGCTCTATGATCTCAGGGCTCCCCCTGCCTCAGTTTCCCCCAGCAGCATTGCCTCCACGCACAGCAGGATGGAGACAACCATCCCATGATGCCCCACTAGCATGAAGCCAGGGTATCTAAACAGCAGTGATTGGGCAAGCAATCTACCAATGACAACTCTTGCCGCCAGTCTCCCTCCAACCCAGGACCACTGTGGCATGCAAATTAGCAGTGGAAGAAGGGCGGAGATTGGTTAAGCTACCTCTGATGTCATAACGGCCCTGCTGAGCCTGTTATGATGAGCGTTATTTCATGCAATGATTAACAACTTTGCTTAATTGCAACCTCATTGCTTCAGGTACAGCCTGCCCGCAGGCTCCCAGGATGGGAACTTTGAGGGATCTGTGTTATCCAGGGGTTAAGATCACTGAGGACCCGGTTTTGGATTAATTCTAGCTCCTAAATTAGTTAACCAATTGGCTTGCGAATTCTCAGCCAGTTCGCTCTGTCCTGGGAGAGTGAGGACTGTACATTTCGGGAGGATTCACTGGGTTTTTTTCACATGAAATGAAGAGAGTCAGATCCCAGCTTCAAGGGCCAATTATTGTCCTGGGCACGATATAGACCCTGACCAAAATCAGCACCCCTGGTGCCAGGCGCTGCACAGAGGCTTAGCCAGACAGTCCTTGTCCCAAAGAGTTCACTGTCTAAACAAGGGAAGGACAAGAGGAGAAACTGAGGCACGAAAAGGGGAAGTGCCTTGCCCCACGTCCTTGGCAGAGCTGGGGATAGAGCCCAGCTGCCCTGGGCCTCAGCCTGGTGTCCTCTCCATGGCCCCATGTGGCAGCTCTAGGAGGGCAGAGCCCAGTGGGTGTCAACATAAGCCGGGGAACCGCAGCGGTTACTTCGCTTGACTGGCCCGGAGCCACAGGGATCCGAACTGGTCGGGTTGGTTGGGTTGGAAGCCCTGACGAAGAAGCAGCCGGCACGGGGGCAGGGAGCATGACTCACTGAACCCTGGCAAGAGCCATTACAAAGCCAGTCCTGCTGTCTCCCGCCTGGCAGCAGCGTTTAACCCTGTCTGCAAGCTGTGGCAGGCACGGGGCATCTTGCTTCCTTCTGCACGTCCGGTGAGGCCACCACCAGAGCGCTGCGTCCGAATGAGAATCCTTAGCAGCGACAGGCATTACGGTAGCACTTAGAGGTCCTAACTGAGCGTGGGGGCTGTGCAGAAAACACCCCCCACCCCAGGATCAGGCCCCCAGAATGCACCGGGGGCTGTGCAGGCCACCTCTGGGATTGGGCCACCCAGCGCATGCCGGGGGCTGAACACATGTCTGCTGTGGGAGCCTAACTCCATTGCCTGGTCGTCAGAGGATTACAACTCCCATGAAGCAGCCTGGTAGCCCTCTTAGTGAGCAGAGGTGGGGCATCATGGGAGTGGCTGGCCCTGGTGCATCATGGGCGACGTAGTCCAAGTGATGACCTGGGCCCCAGGGTAGAACTGGGGCAGGCAGGAGGCACCTGCACTGCAGCTACCCTGAAGCACTGCGATGGCGTTTGCCAACAGACGTCTCTTGGGCTTCGGGCCTTTTGGTTTGCGGTGGAAAAATCCAGTTTTTCTGCAGGAAGCAGAGGCTTTTCCGGACAAATGTCATTTAGTCGAAAAACTTAATTTCCCCTCAGAAAACAGTTTGGGTGGATAATATTCAACTGGCCCCACTCAGCCCCCACCTTGGCACTTGTGCCAGCTCTGAAAAATACCAGCAACTTGCTACTGGTCTCAGCCAGTGCCAGAAGCAGGATTCGAACCCAGCTCTCCTGCAGCCCAGTACCTTCACCCAACACCTGCCATTCTTCACTCAGAGCCCACCCCCCTCTGCCTGTGGGAGTGGATTTTTTCCCTTCTCCCTCTAGGTAAACAGGTTTTGGTTTTGGTTTTGGTTTGGTTTGAAGTAGGGGTGAGAAGCAAAAGCCACAGTTCCTGCCACTTCCCAGTTAGCAAACAGCTGTGTTTGAGCTTAGACAGCCTCCTACGCACACCCTGCCCCGGTCAGATGTGGCACATCCCAGTCCAGGGAGCAGGGTAATCCCGCCCGGTACAGAAGGATTGTCTCTGCCGGAGGAGAAGGGCACGCAGGGAGCAACAGGAAACAGGCACCAGAGCAAGTTCCCAAGCAGCGGGGTGAAATTCGCCAGCCTGGGCTATCCCAGAGCTCGGACAAGGTCGCCGCAATGGGAGGCTGGATGGCTCAGTGGTTAGGGTGCTAGCTTGGGAGATCTGCATTCGCATCCAACTACAGTAGGGCTTAGAAGCCGCCAAGCAAGGTCAGGGTCCTGTTGTGCTGGTTGCTACACAAATAAAATCCCTGAGCGAGATAATTAGCCTCTTATGTCTTTGTGCAGGACCTGAGACACTGGGGCCCTTTGGTGCTACCATAATAATACCTAATGAACAATGTACAGTACCTGGCACAATGGAGTCCTGGACCATGGCTGGGGTTCTTGGGTGCTACTGCAATACACCTAATAAATAATGTACAGCATCTGGCACAGTGGGGGGTCCTACGCCATGGCTGAGGCTCCTATTTACATCGTGAGATCACTTGACACATGAGGCAATGGGTGTGAGGTGAAACTAAGGCAAACAGCAGGGAATTGACTTGCCCAAGGTCACTCAGCAGGTCTGAGCAGGGACTAGAACCTGGAAGTCGTTATTTGTTAGGTGTATTATGGTAGCGCCTAGGACCCCCGGTCACAGGCCAGGACCCCATTGCGCTCGGTGCTGTATAACCCCAGAACAAAGAGACTGGCCCTGCCCCCAAGGGCTTGACAATCTAGTCCTCCAAAGATCCAGTGATGATCTGTGTGTTACTGATGGTAAATGACTCTTCTGGGCTGGGATCTCTGCCAATTGCCGGGGATTGGCTGCTCCCAGAAAGGGCTTTCCAAAGGAGGAGGAGTTGGGATCCCCTCAAACACTCATAATCAGGGTCACATCCTCTCTTCTGGAAACCTCACAAACGCTGCATGTCCTAGCTGGCCTAGGAGAGGAATGATCGTGGGGCTTTTCTTAGCCTTGTGGCCTGCTGGAAAGCAAGGCAGAATGGCTTGTTCAAAGTCACAGAGTAAAGTCCTTGACAAAGCTGGGAATGAGACCCAGGCGTCCTGGCTCCCAGCACCCCCCAACTCTAACCACTAGACCCCACTCCCCTCCCAGAACTGGAGATAGAACCCAGCAGTCCTGGCTCCCAGCCCCTGCCCAGCTCTAACCATCAGACCCCACTCCCCTCCCAGAGCCAGGAGAGAACCCAGGAGTCCTGGCTCCCAGCCCCCCTGCTCTAACCCACCAGACCCCACTCCCCTCCCAGAGCCAGGAGAGAACCCAGGAGTCCTGGCTCCCAGCCTGCCCTAATCACTAGACCCCCACTCCTCACCTCTCTGCCTTGCTGATGCCTCATCTCCACCCCCCAGATGGCCTCCGCCAACGACACCCGGCAGGCCCAGAAAGATGCCGACCAGAACTTCGACTACATGTTCAAGCTGTTGATCATCGGGAACAGCAGCGTGGGGTAGACATCCTTCCTGTTCCGTTACCCCGATGACTCCTTCACCTCGGCCTTCTTCAGCACCGTGGGCATAGACTTCAAGGTCAAGACGGTCTGTAGGTCTGTAGGAGTCGAAATTATTGGCCCGTTGGCAGGGCCTCTACGAGGTAACCCGGAAGGTGGGGCCCGTTAACTATGAGATTCGCCAACCAGGTCGCCGGAAGGAAAAGTAACTATACCAAATCAACCTGCTAAAGCCGTGGCGTGACCGAGAGGGCCTGCTAATCGACCCGTGCCCGCTGGAGTTAGAACTAGGTCCGGATGTAGCCCAGACGGAGGACGTAACTGAGCCCGTGCTGCGGGGCGCCCTGATGGACGAACAACGTAAACAGGCCAAATGTCTCCTGCGGGCATTCCAGCGGACCTTCACGGCGCTACTGGGCTGCACGACCGTCACCTGTCATACGGTCCAAACCGAACCAGGGAAGGTCATACGGGAAACTGCCCAGCCGGTACCGTACCGAATGCGCCAGGAAGTTGAAGAGGAGGTCCACACCATGTTGGCCCTGGGGGTCATTGAACCCTCCCGGAGTGAGTGACACAGCCCAGTGGTCCTGGTGCCCAAACCTGATGGTTCCCATCGGTTTTGCATAGACTTCCGGAAAGTTAACACCATATCCCGCTTTGATGCCTACCCGATGCCCCGGGTCGACGAACTGCTTGGCCGCCTCGAGGAGGCCCGGTATATCACCACGCTGGACCTTAGCAAGGGGTACTGGCAAATCCCGCTCGAAGAGACGTCCAAAGAGAAGACCGCCTTTGCCACCCCGTCCGGACTTTATCAGTTCACCCGGATGCCCTTCGGTCTCCATTGGGCCCCCGCGACCTTCCAGCGGCTCATGGATCACCTCCTGTGGCCGCATCAGGAGTATGCGGCCGAATACCTAGATGACGTCGTGATCTACAGCCGCTGCTGGGAAGGCCATCTAAACCAGGTCGCGGCGGTCCTCAGAACCCTTCGGCAGGCCGGGTTGACGGCGAACCCCAAGAAGTGCCGGATACCCTGGGAGGAGACTACCTATCTCGGCTATACCGTCGGGCAGGGGCAGGTAAAGCCCCTCGTGGGGAAAGTACAAGCCCTCGCGGAGTGCCCCACCCCGACAACAAAACAGCAGCTCCGGCGCTTCCTGGGACTCGTGGGGTATTATCGGCGGTTTATCCCACACATTGCGTCCATTGCAGCACCTTTGACCGGGCTGCTAACGAAGAACAGCCCTTGAAAGGTACAATGGACCCTGGAGTGTGAGACAGCCTTTAGGACGCTCCGCAGCTGCTTGTGCCAGGAACCCATCTTGTACAGTCTGGACTTTGACAAACCGTTCATCCTCCAGACGGATGCGTCTGACGTCGGCTTAGGGGTGGTCTTGTCTCAGGAGGGGGACAGAGGAGACCACCCCATACTGTACCTGAGCTGAAGCTATTTCCCCGACAGCGGAACTATGCAGTGGTTGATAGGGAGGCCCTCGCAGTCAAGTGGGCCTGCGAGGCTCTTCGATTCTTCCTCCTGGGCGGGCTGTTCACTCTCGTCACGGACCACGCCCCCCTTCA
This sequence comes from Chelonoidis abingdonii, assembly GCF_003597395.2. Taxonomy (NCBI): domain Eukaryota; kingdom Metazoa; phylum Chordata; order Testudines; family Testudinidae; genus Chelonoidis; species Chelonoidis abingdonii. Next base: position 2,392,351 of record NC_133773.1, on the reverse strand, counting down.
ATGACTCATGCAGATGAAGGACAACAATGCCCGCATCATGCGCTGGTATTTGGCCTTGCAGCCCTATGCGTTCACCATCCGGCATTGGGCTGGCAAGGACCATGCCAACGCAGACTTCTTCTCCCGCCTCGAAGAGATGGGGCAGCCCGGCCCCGACAAGCGGGGGCCGGACTTGAGTGGGGGGGAGTGTAACGAGGCGGCGTGGCTCCCGTCCTCGCAAGGAAGGGTCGAGCCCCGTCAATCACCCCCAGAGGCGGGATCGCTGACTGGAAGTCCTGCCCCTCAGAGGGTCAGGGGGTGACCCGGAAGAATAAAAGCCGGGCCCCAGCCTCCAGTTGGAGTCCAGCCACCGTCAGGAGCAGACATGCCCGCCGATGCTCGTAACTGGGAAGCTGCTGAGGCTGGAGGCTGGTGCCCGGAGCTGCCGGAGCTTCCCCGCGGTCGCTACGACGAGGAGCTTCCCTGCGGTCACTATGGCCCCGAGGAGCCCCCAGACCAGGCCCGGCCCGCCTTTCCAGAGATACAACCGGACCTGCCGCCCAGCCCTGACTGGGAGGAACCGATGGTGCTGGACGCCCCAGGGACTGAGACCACAAGCCAGGTAGGAACAGAGGGGGATATCAGAAGTAGCCCGGGGGCAGCTGACTCCAGTCAGGCTGCAGAGGTATCGATGCCTATGTCAGTGTGTTTCGGTCAGGACCCCACTGATCACCGTTAGCGGTGACAGCCGCAACTAGGACCCCGGGCTGGAACGCAGAGGAGTGGGTGGGCCTGCGTTCCCCCTGCCACCCGTTCCCGGGTGGCAGAATCCCCCTCTCCCCAGCCTAAGGAGGCCATTGTAACTGAACTGCTGTAACTGTGTTTGGTGCCCCGCCCGAACCAAGGGCTGGGCCCCTTTTGACTTTGCCGCTGCTCGGTCCTGCCCCAAAGGGCCAGAGCTGATTGAACTGCTATAACTGTGTGGTGCCCCGCACGAACCAAGGGCCGCCCCCCCCTCCCTTTTTTGACGGTGCCACAGCTCGGTCTTCCTCACAGGGACCGAACTTCCCCGAGCGGGGACTGCGGGTCCAAGGACCGGACCCTTAGCCGACAGGTCGAGGCCGGCATGGCTCCCCTCCTCGCAAGGGAGGGTCGAGCCCCGGCAGGACCCCGTTTACAGTCCCCCTTTTTCTATTTTGTTTTAGCCTGTGGAAGTCATTGCCACTGATTTTTTCCGTGGTGGGAACTTCATCAGCCTCCTAATGCCACCTCTGAACTATGTCTGCGTCCTCATTTACCATCTGTCAATGTAGTTAGCCTGTGGAACTCACTGCCACAAGATGCCACTTTTGGAGAAAGGTTGCCGGGCCAGACAGAGCCCTGCTCTGGGGATTTCTATAAGGCTGAGCGGTCTCTGCACGTTGTGTGGCTTGAATCTTTGCAGGCTGTAACTCCACAGACTCCAGCAGGGAATTTGGCCCAGTGTGTGTTTTTTTTTCCACTGCAACCTCTTGCCCCACTTAATAGGCGGGAGAGACCCTAAGGAGCAGTGCTAGCGAATGGAAGCCCTCTCTGGGCACTGACCTGACCACTAGGAGGTATGGGTGATTTAGATCAGGGGCACGTGTAGGAGCAACATTACAGTAGGAGGTGGTTAACTCTTTGGCTTGGCTTCGCTGGAGTCACTTCCCTGCCTAATTAGATCTGAAGCTCTTTGGGGCAGGGTCCATCTGTTTGTTCTGCAGATATACAGCACCTGGCATATGGGTTCCTGGGCCATGACGCTCAGACACTACCACAATCCATCTCATAAATAAGTATTTAAGCCTGTGCTTTGCTTTAAGGGGAGACAGCTGGACGGAGAGGGGTTCATTGAAATGAGGATGGACAGAGGCCTTCCTGCCACTTCCCAAAAGGATCTGTGGAAGTGTCTCTGCCTCTCTGCAGACTCTGCCTGACCCTCCAAAAAAGAGAGATCAATAAGTAGGTGTATTATGATAGCACCTAGCAGCCCCAGTGATAGCGCAGGACTCCATTGTGCTGGCTGCTGTACATGATTAGGTGTATTATGGTAGCGCCTAAGAGTCCAGCCATAGCCCAAGACCCCATAGGGCCAAGCACGATACATTATTTATTAGGTGTATTATGGTAGCGCCTAAGAGTCCAGCCATAGCCCAAGCCCCCTTAGGGCCAAGCACGATACATTATTTATTAGGTATATTACGGTAGCCCCTAGTAGCCCCAGCCATGGACTGAGATGCAGTTATGGTAGGTGCTGTAGATTATTTGTTAGGTGTATTACAGTAGAATGTAGGAGCCCCAGTCGTGTGGCCCGTAACTCCTTTGCGCTGGGCGCTGTACATTATTAGGTGTATTATGGTAGCAGCTAGGAGCCCCAGCCATGGCCCAGAACCCCATTGTGCTGGGCGCTGTACATTATTAGGTGTATTACGGTAGCAGCTAGGAGCCCCAGCCATGGACTGAGATGCAGTTATGGTAGGTGCTGTAGATTATTTGTTAGGTGTATTACAGTAGCACCTAGGAACCCCAGTCGTGTGGCCCGTAACTCCTTTGCGCTGGGCGCTGTACATTATTAGGTGTATTATGGTAGCAGCTAGGAGCCCCAGCCATGGCCCAGAACCCCATTGTGCTGGGCGCTGTACATTATTAGGTGTATTACGGTAGCAGCTAGGAGCCCCAGCCATGGACTGAGATGCAGTTATGGTAGGTGCTGTAGATTATTTGTTAGGTGTATTACAGTAGCACCTAGGAACCCCAGTCGTGTGGCCCGTAACTCCTTTGCGCTGGGCGCTGTACATTATTAGGTGTATTACGGTAGCAGCTAGGAGCCCCAGCCATGGCCCAGAACCTCATTGTGCTGGGCGCTGTACATTATTAGATGTATTACGGTAGCACCTAGGAGCACCAGTCCTGTGACCCACTGCGCTGGGTGCTGCACGAATACAGAACAAACAGACGGTCCCTGCCCCAGGGCGCCGATCCTCTAAATTTGACTAATTTAACTGAGATTAGTTTAAGGCCTAGCGCTGATCCCATCACCTAGCAATGAGTTCCACATGCTAAAACCTGTGATGTCCTGCCATCAGCTGTAAGGCTGGCTCTCCATTCCAGACACCCGCCGGCAGAGCTCTGCTAGTCAGTGCCCTGTAGCTGGGTCAGCTAGACCTCACCCGTCAGAAACCCTACCGGAGATGCGGTTATACCAGCCGAACGTTGCTTTTGCTGGGCGCGTTGATTTTGGTCGGGTGGGATGGAATGAGCCATTCTGGTGGAGCGCGCAGCTTTACTGGGGTAAGCCGGGTTCCCGCGAGGAGCCCTTTGTGTATGGCTGGAGCTACCCGGCAAAGCACTCTTCAGCGAGATCGGGCCTCAATCCCCTCCCTTTCATACCCATCCAGCATCCCTTCAGTCCTGCCTTTTGCAGCGGGCTGACTAAGATCCCACCCGGTCTCTTCCCTATCCTGCACCCCTCCACGAGTCCCCTGCCTGACCACCCCGTCCAGGCAAGCCCCCCACGCTTCGCTCTCTCTCCATACGGCAGAAAGGGGAATGTCCGGCTCACCAGTGTTTTATTTTTAACAGCAGCCCGTTCAAATTTCCATTCCGCTCCCTTATTAATAGATTTATTTTTTTTAATCACACACAAAGAGTGCGTTTTACGTGCATCTGAGCTGTCATGGAAACTAGCCCCAGTTCCTGGTACCAGCCTGACACATCCAGGCCTTTTAATGAAAAGATCCTTCTGTCACGGCCCTCTGTGTGCTCTCTGGTCTTCACAGTAACAGGCCCATCTCTGGTCTCCGCCTGCTCCTGAGAGTAGAGAAGCGCCATGCAAGGCCAAGCAGATAGCGAGCAGCTGATATTTCTCACCCACCCATAATGCACCTCTTCACGGCTCCTAACTGAAACAGCCCTGCAGACACCTGGGGAGAGATGGGCCCTGCCCCAGGGAGCTTGCAGTCCAAAGAAAGGGTTATCCCTTGTTTTACAGATGGGAAAACTGAGGCACGGGGGGGGGCAGGAGTCTCTGGCAGGAAGTGAGGGGGAGCATTAACCCCCAAGCCTCCCGCAGTGCTACCTCCAGGTTGAAATCGTCCCCTGTGCAGCTGAGGATCTTGCAAAGAAGCAGCTCTTATTTGTGTGTTATGGAGACGGGATTGTTTAAAGGACACCACAGAGCAGGAGAGATACCGGACGATCACGACGGCATATTACCGAGGAGCTATGGGCTTTCTGTTGATGTACGACATTGCCAACCAGGATTCCTTCAACGCCATGCAGGACTGGTAAGAGACCCCGTGTTCCCTTGCGTTGTACCATGAGAGCCAGCCGTGTCCAGGGCTGAGTGAAGATGCAGGCACTGGGGGCCCCTGTTTAGGGCCCCTGGCTCCCTGAGGGTCACAGGGATTGAGGTCAAGATCTCTGGGGGGGGGGAAATTAGCTCTCTGACTGGTGCTGGTGGTGAAGAAAAGCTTGAGCTGAGCAAAACGGATGTCTGCCTGAGTCTGCCGAGAGCCTGAGCCCGTCTGCCTAAGAGGGGGAAGCGCATGTAACTGATGCAGCCAAGCTGCCTGCATCTGCAGAAAGCAAACTGTGTGTGTGTGAGTGGGGGAGGGGATATGACCCCCTCAATCCCTCCTGCCCTGGGGAGGGCCCTGCCTCCATTGGAAACTCCTGATAAAGTTGCAGCGCTCATATTACTTAAAGACATGGCGTCGTGGGGAGGGGGCCCATCTGTAAAGACTCATTGGATTTTTAAGATCTTTTATGGAGGGCGAGGCAGTATTGGGGATGGAAGAGGCAGGTCACCGCACTGTACTATGGAGAAAACCGAGGCGGGGTCAACCTCGGAGATGGGGCTCTTCCCCCCTCCCCGACCTTTTCACTGCTCCTTATTCCTGGCTTCACCCCTCTCTGGGGTCTGTTTGTCATCACCCCCATGCCCAGCTGCAGCCTGCTGCAGGGAGAGGTGCAAATCTGCTGGGGCCACCCATGAGTCAGATTGACAGCGAGTCACCGGGTTTAGGGAAGAGGAGTCTGGCTGTCCGAGGCTGATGCTTCAACTCGGAGCCCCTGAGCAGCCTTGGGTCAGGCTGAACAGGGAAGGGGTTTAGTCCAGGGATATAGTGGAAGCCAGGACTCCTGGGTCCTCTCCCTGGCTCTGGAAGGAGGGTGGGGTCTAGTGGTTAGAGCAGGAAGCTTGGGAGACAGGACTCCGAGGTTCTGTTCTGAGAGACGAGCCCTCGGATGACTGCTTTCACTCACGCAAAGCCCACTGGGTGCCATTTCTTCCTGGGACTGTGTTTAACGCCGCTGAACACTGACGGATGCACTTTCCTTCCAAAGATCTCCGAGTGCTTTACAAACAGGGTTTGGTATTTATTGGTGTCATTATTTTGATCCCTCTTTCACAGAAGGGGAAACTGAGGCACAAGGTAGCAGAGACACCCAAAGTAGTCATCTTTTCCACCCCCTCCTCTCTACCCACTAGGTCCCTCTCCCTTCATAGACTCCAGGACTGGAAGGGACCTCAAGAGGTCATCGAGTCCAGTCCCCTGCCCTCATGGCAG
>NC_133773.1:2354182-2374986 GCF_003597395.2 Chelonoidis abingdonii | reverse complement strand
TGCAAGCACCACCACCCTCTGCTGGATGGAATCAGAGCCGCTCCCCGTGTGTCACAGGCCCTGCACTGCTGGCTCAGAGGGCGGCTCACCGGCCATGCAGGGGTGGGGATGACAGGGCACGGGATGGGTTTTCATCTCACAGTGCTTCCTGGGCCACCTGCCCTGATCCAGGCCGGGAGCTGGGGCCATTGCCCAAGGCAGAGGCCTAGGGATCAGGGCGCCAGCTCCTCCTGCTGCAGGGGCAGCTTGGCACTAGTGGCCCCTTGCCCAGGCTCAGGCTGGAGGCAGCAGCCAGGACTGGTGGCTGAGCCGAGGAGCCTGGTCTCTGAGCCGAGAGGCCGAGTGTAAATTAACAGCACCTGCGCTAGATGATTTGTGCTGTGATTAAGCTGCCTCCCTTGCGGTGCTGCCAGCTCAGCCAGGCTTCTGGTGACCTATGGAAGGGATGGGGGGACAGCCGGGGGAGGGAGATTAATGTTTCATCAAGGGCAAAGCCCCCCATCCCCCAACTCGCTAGGCTGCAGGGTGGGGCTTGCACACAGATGCGGTGTCCGGCTCCAGCTCCACGGTAGGAGTCTGGGGTGCTCTGCGGCTAAGCGCTGGGGGGCCGTGTCCTGCTGTGCCATCTGGGCCTGGAGGGGGCGCTAGTTGCTAATTCAGTTTGGGATTCTGGCCCCCTCCTTTAATAATCCACCCTCCGGCCTGGAGCAATGTCTCCCCTACATTGAGCCTTACCAGTGATCCCCTCCCCAGAAGAAGTCAAATCCTCAGTGTGCTCTGTGAGGGCAGAGAGGGTCACCGTGTGGGTCACAGCTGGTCTGATACCAAGGTGATGAGTGCTGTGTAAGAATCAGAAGCAAAAGACAGCCTTGCCTAGTAGCAGTGAGCTGGAACTCTGCTACTGACCTGCTGGATGACCTTGGGCAAGTCCTTTCACCCCTCTGTGCCTCAGTTTCCTCTCCCACCCTCTGTCTATTCAGACTGAGAGGTCTTTGGGGCATGAACTGTGGGGTTGTGCAGCCATGGGGCTCTGATCTCAGGTGGGGGCTACAAGAGTGAAGTTGGTTTATGGAGGCGGGAGACCAGGCCACGATTTGCTGGTTGAATCAGCAAAGGAACAAAACTGTTCCCCTGAATAACATCCAGCAGCAGGGAGTTCCACAGGTGAGCCTCTGAGGGCTGCTCCTGCTGCCACGAGGTCACATCTAGCGAGTGGGTGGCTGCAGCACAGGGCAGGACCCATCCAGCTGGGTCTTGTTGCTCCCTGGGGTACCCCTGTCCCCTACTTCTTCCCTCCAGGGTCCTTCTGCCTCCTCCCCAGAGCAGGTGAGATTTGTGTTCTTCACACAATGCACAGTCAAGCTGTGGAACTCCTCGCCAGAGGATGTTGTGAAGGCCAAGACAATAACAAGGTTCAAAAAAGAACTAGATAAATTCACGGAGGATAGGTCCATCAGTGGCTGTTAGCCAGGATGGACAGGGATGGTGTCCTTAGCCTCTGTTTGCCAGGAGCTGGGAATGGGTGCCAGGGGATGGATCACTTGATGGTTACCTGTTCTAGTCATTCCCTCTGGGGCACCTGGCACTGGCCACTGTCAGAAGACAGGATACTGGGCTAGATGGACCTTTGGTCTGACCCAGTAGGGCCGTTCTTATCCCCATTGCTGAGGGTGAATTCCAAATTGTTGTCTCCTGGAAGTAGCGCAAAGGCAGGGCTGAGTCGCCTGCACAAAAACTGGTGGGGGGCAGAATCGTCTAGTGGTTAGAGTGGAGTTGAGGGAAGTTGGTGATCCAGGACTCCTGGCTTCTATCTCCAGCTCTGCCCCCTGCCAGGCTGGCTGTTACCTGGTGCTGATGCCAGTCTCACTCTTTGCTATCCGTGCATGGCAGAGCTTGCAGGCCCCGGGGGAGTGAGTGCAGGGAAAAGGAGGGGACAGGGCGGTGGGGTCCAGAGCTGGCCCAGCTCACCCACCTCTGGCAGGAGGTATTAGGCTTCCAAGCTAGGTGTCATGGCGGGGGGAGTATCCTGGAGCTGGGGAGCTGGCTGGATCCCCCATGGCCCCTTCCAGTCCCCTTTGTCCCCATCCCGTGTCCCCCTAGACAGTTGTGTGAGGCCATGGCACCTGCCAGCACAGTGGGCGGAGGGGAGATGGGGTAGTCACAGTGCCCCCTGGTGGCAGAAGGGGATCACTGCAAGGACCCCTCTCCCCTCAAGTCTTTCCAGCTGAGCCTTGGGCTCCCTTTCTCCCTGAGCAGGGGGAGGGGGGCTGGCTGGGCAGCAGCGGTGGACAATGACAGAGGGGAGGGGATGGATTTATTGCTCCTGACCAGGAAGGAGCCATCAATGGCACCGGCAAGAGAGCGAAAGGATGGTGTGAGCTCCCTGCTCTGCCACTGCTCCTCAGTCCCACCGCACGGCCCCCAGCTAGTCCACCCCTGCCTCCCCCTCCACAGAGTTCTGCGAATGTCCAAAGTGCCCCAGCTAAACCTGGCCATTCCCTACACCCTCCCTGTAGAAATGGCTGCTGCATGCAGCGGGGACAGGGAAGGTCACAGGTCTTGAGGTTGTGGGACATGGGATTTCCAGCTCTTCCTGGTCCCAGAGGGTCATAAGAATGGCCATACTGGGTCAGACCAAAGGTCCATCTAGTCCAGTATCCTGTCTTCCAACAGTGGCCAATGCCAGGTGCCCCAGAGGGAATGAACAGAACAGGGAATCATCCATCCCCAGCTTCTGGCAGACAGAGGCTAGGGACACCGTTCCTGCCCATCCTGTTTAATAGCCATGGATGGACCTATCCTCCATTAACTTATCTAGTTCTTTTTTAACCCTGTTATAATCTTGGACTTCACAACATCCTCTGGCAAGGAGTTCCACAGTTTGACCTGCTTTGGAGGGGCCTAGAGGACTGGGCTATGCTGAGTCAGAACAATCCAGGGACCAGGGTTGTCAAATTTGATTGGACGTATTCCTGGAGGTTTCATCGCATGAAATAATCTTTAATTAACGATTCATCTTTAATTCCTGCATGTCAGGGTCTCTTTCCCACTTTGAACTTTAGCGTCCAGAAAGTGGGGACCTGCATACCTCTCTAAACTTAATTCCTAGCTTAGATCTTATAGCGCTGCCACCAGCTAGAGATTTCAGTGTCTAGTGCACTTCTTGTCCCCCCCAAAACCTTTCCTGGGGAGACCAAGACCCAAACCCCCTGGGTCTTAAAACAAGGGGAAATAAACCATCCTCCCTACCTTTCCCCTCCCAGGGTTACCCTGAGAGATACTGTGATTCAGACCCCTTGAATCTTAAAACAGAGAGGAAATTCACCTTCCCCCCCTTCTCTCCCCCTCTCAGACTCTCCCTGAGAGAGAGACACTGATCCCAACTCTTTGGATCCTAACACAGAGAGGAATTAAGCTTTTCCTCCCCCTTCTCTCCGTTTCCCCACCAATCCCTGGTGAGTTCAGACCCACTCCCCTTGGGTCTTACACAAGAATAAAAAAATTAATCAGATTCTTAAAAAGAAAAGTTTTTAATTAAAGAAAGAGAAAGTAAAAATTATCTCTGTAAAATCAGGATGGAAAAATGTTTACAGGGTCTCAGCTTCACCTAGACCAGAGGGACTCCCCCTCCCAGCCTAAGTATAAGTTACACAAACAAAAGTGAAATATCCTTCCAGCAAAATACACATTTGCAAATAAAGAAAACAACATAAATCTAATCTGCTTTTTATCTATTACTGTCTTGAACCTGAGAGACTGTTTCAGTAAGATTGGAGAAATCGAGTTACATGTCTGGCTTCTCTTAATCCCAAGAGAGAACAAAGAACAGAACAAAAGAGCACAAAACAAAGACTTCCCTCCAACAAGATTTGAAAGTATATTGTCTCCCGATTGGTCCTCTGGTCAGGTGTCAGCCAGGTTCACTGAGCTTGTTAACCCTTAACTATCTGTTTATGACACCTGGCGACTCCAGGACAATTCTGGAGGGCTGGCAACCATAGGAGGGACTGATGTTAATTTCTCAGGCGATGTGGCATTATCCCAGCAGCGAGGAGAAGAAGCAAAACCCATACTGTGGCACCACTGTGCTGGAATCTGCAGACAGTGAGAGACAGTCCCTACCCCAGAGCGCTACAGTGTGAACAGACAATACAGAGTGGGATGGAGAAACTGAGGCACGGGGCAAGGCATGGACAAGGGCAGCAGCAGAGCCAGGAATTGAACCCAGGTGTCCTAGCCTAGCACCCTCCCCAGTGAGCCGCAGTCATGAATAGCAACTGCTACATAGCTTTGGATATTCTGTGATTCCTTTGTGGATCCCAGCCCCCACTGCTCCCATGGAGTTCAGTCTCAGCCTCTTGTAGGGGAGGGGAAGGTGGGGGGCTGTGTTACTACTCAGCAGAGCCCTGGGCCTTGGAGCTGCACCTGGCAAGTGAGAGACACTTAATCCTGAACCCCTGCTAGCCCAGCCATGGGTTCCCCCCAGCTCTGATGGTGCCCTTCAATCCTGGTCCACAACTCCTGCTAGCCCAGCCCTGGGATCCCCTAAGCTCTGCCAGTGCCCCTCAATCCTGACCCACAGGTCCTGCTAGCCCAGCACTGGTCTCCCCTAGCTCTGACAGTGCCCCTCAATCCCGACCCACAGCCCCCAGCTAGTTCAGAATAATCCGTAACCCCTTTTATTCTCTGCCTCATGCAGATCATTTATTCCCTGCTGCATTTTGCTCCGCCCCTGCCTCCCCCCAACCGACATACTAATATTCAACCTGCTGGCAGCGCCCCATGGCGGGAAGCTGAGGAGGCACAGACCCACTGCACAGGGACAAGGATGCAGCATTTCCCACCTGCCCAGGCATCAGAAGGGGGGCAGGGAACCCAACGGGGGGATGGGCACCCCACCCCCAAAAAACATTCTCACAAGGCAGGAAAGAGGCTCCCCTCCCCCCTGCCCTCAATTAATGATGTACAAGCTGGTCTTGTAATTACGAGCAGCACTAATCTTGCTAATTAATATGAAGCAGGTGCAGTGATCCAGGTATGGGTGATTTAGATCAGGGGCATGTGTAGGAGCAACATTACAGTAGGAGGTGGTTAACTCTTTGGCTTCGCTTCGCTGGAGTCACTTCCCTGCTTAATTAGATCTGAAGCTCTTTGGGGCAGGGTCCATCTGTTTGTTCTGCGGATGTACAGCACCTGGCACATGGGTTCAAGGGCCATGACGCTCAGACACTACCACAATCCGTCTCATAAATAAGTATTTAAACCTGTGCTTTGCTTTAAGGGGACACAGCTGGATGGAGAGGGGTTCATTGAAATGACGATGGACAGAGGCCTTCCTGCCACTTCCCAAAAGGATCTGTGGAAGTGTCTCTGCCTCTCTGCAGACTCTGCCTGACCCTCCATAAAAGAGAGATCAATAAGTAGGTGTATTATGATAGCACCTAGCAGCCCCAGTGATAGCGCAGGACTCCATTGTGCTGGCTGCTGTACATGATTAGGTGTATTATGGTAGCGCCTAAGAGTCCAGCCATAGCCCAAGACCCCATAGGGCTAAGCACGATACATTATTTATTAGGTGTATTACGGTAGCCCCTAGTAGCCCCAGCCATGGACTGAGATGCAGTTATGGTAGGTGCTGTAGATTATTTGTTAGGTGTATTACAGTAGAACCTAGGAGCCCCAGTCGTGTGGCCCCTAACTCCTTTGCGCTGGGCGCTGTACATTATTAGGTGTATTACGGTAGCAGCTAGGAGCCCCAGCCATGGCCCAGAACCCCATTGTGCTGGGCGCTGTACATTATTAGGTGTATTATGGTAGCACCTAGGAGCACCAGTCCTGTGACCCACTGCGCTGGGTGCTGCACGAATACAGAACAAACAGACGGTCCCTGCCCCAGGGCGCCGATCCTCTAAATTTGACTAATTTAACTGAGATTAGTTTAAGGCCTAGCGCTGATCCCATCACCTAGCAATGAGTTCCACATGCTAAAACCTGTGATGTCCTGCCATCAGCTGTAAGGCTGGCTCTCCATTCCAGACACCCGCCGGCAGAGCTCTGCTAGTCAGTGCCCTGTAGCTGGGTCAGCTAGACCTCACTCATCAGAAACCCTACCAGAGACGCGGTTATACCAGCCGAACGTTGCTTTTGCTGGGCGCGTTGATTTTGGTCGGGTGGGATGGAATGAGCCATTCTGGTGGGAGCGCGCAGCTTTACTGGGGTAAGCCGGGTTCCCGCGAGGAGCCCTTTGTGTATGGCTGGAGCTACCGGCAAAGCACTCTTCAGTGAGATCGGGCCTCAATCCCTCCCTTTCATACCCATCCAGCATCCCTTCAGTCCTGCTTTTGCAGCGGCTGACTAAGATCCCACCCGGTCTCTTCCCTATCGCGCACCCCTCCACGAGTCCCCTGCCTGACCACCCCGTCCAGGCAAGCCCCCCACGCTTCGCTCTCTCTCCATACGGCAGAAAGGGGAATGTCCGGCTCACCAGTGTTTTATTTTAACAGCAGCCCGCTCAAATTTCCATTCCGCTCCCTTATTAATAGATTTATTTTTTTAATCACACACAAAGAGTGCGTTTTACGTGCATCTGAGCTGTCATGGAAACTAGCCCCAGTTCCTGGTACCAGCCTGACACATCCAGGCCTTTTAATGAAAAGATCCTTCTGTCACGGCCCTCTGTGTGCTCTCTGGTCTTCACAGTAACAGGCCCATCTCTGGTCTCCGCTGCTCCTGAGAGTAGAGAAGCGCCATGCAAGGCCAAGCAGATAGCGAGCAGCTGATATTCTACCCACCCCATAATGCACCTCTTCACGGCTCCTAACTGAAACAGCCCTGCAGACACCTGGGGAGAGATGGGCCCTGCCCCAGGGAGCTTGCAGTCCAAAGAAAGGTTATCCCTTGTTTTACAGATGGGAAAACTGAGGCACGGGGGGGGCAGGAGTCTCTGGCAGGAAGTGAGGGGGAGCATTAACCCCCAAGCCTCCCGCAGTGCTACCTCCAGGTTGAAATCGTCCCCTGTGCAGCTGAGGATCTTGCAAAGAAGCAGCTCTTATTTGTGTGTTATGGAGACGGGATTGTTTTAAAGGACACCACAGAGCAGGAGAGATACCGGACGATCACGACGGCATATTACCGAGGAGCTATGGGCTTTCTGTTGATGTACGACATTGCCAACCAGGATTCCTTCAACGCCATGCAGGACTGGTAAGAGACCCCGTGTTCCCTTGCGTTGTACCATGAGAGCCAGCCGTGTCCAGGGCTGAGTGAAGATGCAGGCCCGGGGGGCCCCTGTTTAGGGCCCCTGGCTCCCTGAGGGTCACAGGGATTGAGGTCAAGATCTCTGGGGGGGGGGGAAATTAGCTCTCTGACTGGTGCTGGTGGTGAAGAAAAGCTTGAGCTGAGCAAAACGGATGTCTGCCTGAGTCTGCCGAGAGCCTGAGCCCGTCTGCCTAAGAGGGGGCAGCGCGTGTAATGATGCAGCCAAGCTGCCTGCATCTGCAGAAAGCAAACTGTGTGTGTGTGAGTGGGGGAGGGATATGACCCCTCAATCCCTCCTGCCCTGGGGAGGGCCCTGCCTCCATTGGAAACTCCTGATAAAGTTGCAGCGCTCATATTCCTTAAAGACATGGCGTCGTGGGGAGGGGCCCATCTGTAAAGACTCATTGGATTTTTAAGATCTTTTATGGAGGGCGAGCAGTATTGGGGATGGAAGAGGCAGGTCACCGCACTGTACTATGGAGAAAAACCGAGGCGGGGTCAACCTCGGAGATGGGGCTCTTCCCCCTCCCCGACCTTTTCACTGCTCCTTATTCCTGGCTTCACCCCTCTCTGGGGTCTGTTTGTCATCACCCCATGCCCAGCTGCAGCCTGCTGCAGGGAGAGGTGCAAATCTGCTGGGGCCACCCATGAGTCAGATTGACAGCGAGTCACCGGGTTTTAGGGAAGAGGAGTCTGGCTGTCCGAGGCTGATGCTTCAACTCGGAGCCCCTGAGCAGCCTTGGGGTCAGGCTGAACAGGGAAGGGGTTTAGTCCAGGGATATAGTGGAAGCCAGGACTCCTGGGTCCTCTCCCTGGCTCTGGAAGGAGGGTGGGGTCTAGTGGTTAGAGCAGGAGGCTTGGGAGACAGGACTCCGAGGTTCTGTTCTGAGAGACGAGCCCTCGGATGACTGCTTTCACTCACGCAAAGCCCACTGGGTGCCATTTCTTCCTGGACTGTGTTTAACGCCGCTGAACACTGACGGATGCACTTTCCTTCCAAGATCTCCGAGTGCTTTACAAACAGGGTTTGGTATTTATTGGTGTCATTATTTTGATCCCCTCTTTCACAGAAGGGGAAACTGAGGCACAAGGTAGCAGAGACACCCAAAGTAGTCATTTTCCACCCCCTCCTCTCTACCCACGTAGGTCCTCTCCCTTCATAGACTCCAGGACTGGAGAGGACCCTCAAGAGGTCATCGAGTCCAGTCCCCTGCCCTCATGGCAGGACCAAATACTGTCTAGACCCATACCTGATAGACATTTAAACTAACGCTACTCTTAAGCTATCTCCAGAGTGGAGATGCCACAAACCTCCCTAGGCAATTTATTCCAGTGTTTAACCACCCCTGACAGTTAGGAACTTTTTTCCTAATGTCCAACCTAAATCTCCCTTGCTGCAGTTTGAGCCCATTGCTTCTTGTTCTATCATTGGAGGCTAAGGTGAACAAGTTTTCTCCCTCCTCCTGATGACCCCTTTTAGATACCTGAAAAACTGCTATCATGTCCCCTCTCAGCCTTCTCTTGTCCAAACTAAATAAACCAATTCTTTCAGCCTTCCTTCATAGGTCATGTTCTCAAGACTTTAATCATTCTTGTTGCTCTTCTCTGGACCCTCTCCGATTTCTCCACATCTTTCTTGAAATGCGTTGCCAGAACTGGACACAATACTCAGTTGAAGCCTAACCAGCGCAGAGTAGAGCGGAAGAATGATTCTCGTGTCTTGTTTTTACAACACCCTGTTAATGCTCCCAGAATCATGTTTGCTTTTTTTTTTGCAACAGTATCACACTGTTGACTCATATTTAGCTTGTGGTCCACTATGACCCCTAGATCTCTTTCTGCCATACTCCTTCCTAGACAGTCTCTTCCCAGTCTGTATGTGTGAAACTGATTGTTCCTTCCTAAGTGGAGCACTTTGCATTTGTTTTTATTGAACTTCATCCGGTTTATCTCAGACCATCTCTCCAATTTGTCCAGATCATTTTGAATTTTGACCCTGTCCTCCAAAGCAGTTGCAATCCCTCCCAGTTTGGTATCGTCTGCCGACTTAATAAGCGTACTTTCTACGCCAACATCTAAGTCGTTGATGAAGATATTGAACAGAGCCGGTCCCTAAGCCTGGGCATAGATAGAACCTCGGAGTCCTCACTCCCAGCCTCACAGCTCGAACCACTAGACCCTAAAGCCCTCCCAGAGCTGGGGATAGAACCCAGGAGTCCTGACCTCAAAAGGATAGTAAACATTGTGAGTTGGGAGGGTCTGGGCGGGGGGAAGGACTTGTTCAGTCCCTCCCATGGAAGAGCCTATATGTTGTGCAAATTTCTGGCTGGTTTGGGGCTCATGTTGCTTTAAGACAGGGTATGCGGGGTCCCCAGCGATAAAAGACACATTGGATTTGTAACCATGCTCTTTTATAAGGGAGGGAGGAGTCAGAGTGGGGTGGGGTGAAGGTGATTGACAGCTGGGTGGGCAAGGCTTGTAAGCAAGTCCCGAGTTCAATTCCCACCCCTGCTCCATAGGGCGACCCAGATCAAGACCTACTCGTGGGATAACGCCCAGGTGATCCTGGTGGGGAACAAGTGTGACCTGGAGGAAGACCGCGTGGTGGCCACGGAGGATGGCAAGCAGCTGGCAGATGAGCTAGGTAGGTGCCCTCCACTCCAGCCCCGCAGCAGCTGGAGAACCTAGAATGGATTTTTCCGTTTGTCGACAATTCCAAAACCCCCAGCAATGAACTTTCCTGGTGGGGAGGGGGAGTGTCAACATTTTTCAAAACGTTCAGCAAGTTGAAAACTATTTCATTTCGACTTGAGGCAGAAGTTTTGAACTGGAGAATTTTTAACTTCTTTTGTTTCATTTTAAAGAACACAATTGAAGGAAATTTTGAGAGGAAAAAAACTTAAATGTGTTATTTTTTAAATATTCTTTTGGTTTTTTGGGGGGGGGGGTTGTTTTTTGGTTTGGGTTTTCTTCCCCTCTAACTGCAACAATTTGGGACAACCAAATTCCCATGAAAATCAGCAGTCAGTAGGCACCTAAATGAGGCTTGAGGCCTCAGGCACTTGGCTAAGGTTTTATTTGCAATCACAAACTTCTCCACGAACAGAAGGGGCCTCTCCCAATCATCTCACCACACTTAAAACTCTTGTTTTTTGTGTCACCTCGCCCCCTAGTGGCCAGCGTCAACAGATAAAAGTCCTACTGCTGCTGGCCTCTATAGTCCTAGATTCCAAGGCCAGAAGGGACCCTTGTGATCAGCTAGTCTGACATCTTGCATCACACAGGCCAGAGACCTGTAGGTAGTTATAGAGGGGGATCAGGTTATTGCTCCATTAGCTCAGGTGTTAAGGGACTGGGGGTTTTCATGCCAAAGGCTAAGGGTTCCAATCCTCCTCCTGGATCCACTGTAAGAATGGCCATATTGGGTCAGACCAAGGGTCCATCTAGCCCACCTGGTCTTCTGATGCCAGGTGCCCCAGAAGGAATGAACAGAATAGGTGACCATCAAGTGGTTCATCCCCTATTGCCCATTCCCAGCTTCTGGCAAACAGAGGCTAGAGACACCATCCCTGCCCATCCTGGCTAATAGCCATTGATGGACCTATCCTCCATGAGCTTCTCTAGTTCTTTTTTGAACCATGTTATAGCCTTGGCCTTCACAATATCCTCTGGCAAGGAGTTCCAAAGATTGACTGTGCGTTGTGTGTACTTTCAGTCACCAGCACGATTTTTCTCCTCCTTCTGTTCTTTCTCTTTCCCTCTGTAAGGAGGCGCTCTGGCTCCCTGGCTCCCCGTCGCACCTGAGGGGAGCGAGCCAGAGCAGGCACCCCTGTGGGCGGAGCCACTACCACCTGTTCCCGCCCTCCGGAAGTCAAGGGGCGGGACAGGAAGTATAAGAGCCAGGCCTCAGAGCTCAGTTCAGCGCCGGCCACCGAGGAGGACAGACGTGGAGGCCCGAGCTCCCGCTCGGCCCAGCGTACCTCAGGCCCACTATCCAGAGGAGCGCTGGCTGGAGCTGCCCGGGCCCACTATCCAGAGGAATGCTGGCCGGAGCTGCCCCGGGCCCACTATCCCGAGGAGCGTTGGACCGACCTGCCCCGCGCCGGGTACCCCGAAGACCTCCAGCCGCAACGACCCTGTGCCGGCTATCCGGAGGAGCCACCGGACCCTACTGCCTCCCAGGTCTCCGAGGAACCCATGGTCTGGGGACCCGCTGACGTACGCCGAGGAAGGACAGGTAGCGGGAGAAGGGGGGATTGGAAGTAGCCCGGGGGCGGCTGACTACAGTCAGGCCGCAGAGGCCCCGAGCCTGTGGTCGTGTGTATCGGCCACGATCCCTACCGATCACCCAGTCAGTGTGTTTTGGTGCGGATCCCCTCTGACCGCCTTAGCGGCGACAGCCGCTACTAGGGCCCCAGGCTGGAACGCAGAGGAGTGGGTGGGCCTGCGTTCCCCCTGCCACCCGTAACCGGGTGGCAGTATCCCCCTTCACCCAGAGCTACAGTTTGTTTGCTGCTCTGCCCTGCTCCAAAGGGTCAGAGCCCCCTGAACTGTTTGTTGCTCTGCCCTGCTCCAAAGGGTCAGAGCCCCCTGAACTGTTTGCTGCTCTGCCCTGCTCCAAAGGGTCAGAGCCCCCCTGAACTGTTTGCTGCTCTGCCCTGCTCCAAAGGGTCAGAGCCCCCCTGAACTGTTTGCTGCTCTGCCCTGCTCCAAAGGGTCAGAGCCCCCCTGAACTGTTTGCTGCTCTGCCCTGCTCCAAAGGGTCAGAGCCCCCCTGAACTGTTTGCTGCTCTGCCCTGCTCCAAAGGGTCAGAGCCCCCCTGAACTGTTTGCTGCTCTGCCCTGCTCCAAAGGGTCAGAGCCCCCCTGAACTGTTTGCTGCTCTGCCCTGCTCCAAAGGGTCAGAGCCCCCCTGAACTGTTTGCTGCTCTGCCCTGCTCCAAAGGGTCAGAGCCCCCCTGAACTGTTTGCTGCTCTGCCCTGCTCCAAAGGGTCAGAGCCCCCCTGAACTGTTTGCTGCTCTGCCCTGCTCCAAAGGGTCAGAGCCCCCCTGAACTGTTTGCTGCTCTGCCCTGCTCCAAAGGGTCAGAGCCCCCCTGAACTGTTTGCTGCTCTGCCCTGCTCCAAAGGGTCAGAGCCCCCCTGAACTGTTTGCTGCTCTGCCCTGCTCCAAAGGGTCAGAGCCCCCTGAACTGTTTGTTGCTCTGCCCTGCTCCAAAGTGTCAGAGCCCCCCTGAACTGTTTGCTGCTCTGCCCTGCTACAAAGGGTCAGAGCCCCTGAACTGTTTCTGCCCCGCCCTGCCTGAGGGCTTGGGGCTATAGATTTGCTTTGCTCAGCCCCTAAGCTGAGCCTGACTGTTTGCTGCCCCGCCCTGCCTGAGGGCTTGGGCCATAGACTTTGTTGCTCAGCCCCAAGCTGAGCCTGACTGTTTGCTGCCCCGCCCTGCCCGAGGGCTTGG
The DNA here is from genome assembly GCF_003597395.2 of Chelonoidis abingdonii. Lineage (NCBI taxonomy): Eukaryota > Metazoa > Chordata > Testudines > Testudinidae > Chelonoidis > Chelonoidis abingdonii. Next base: position 2,362,270 of record NC_133773.1, on the reverse strand, counting down.
GGCTATAGACTTGGTTTGCTCAGCCCCTAAGCTGAGCCTGGACTGTTTGCTGCCCGCCCTGTCTAAGGGCCAGGGCCTATAGACTTTTGTTTGTTTAGTCCTCAAGTACAGGAGCGGAGCGTGAGCTGTCCGGCGGCCTGGAAGGAGGCGCCCTGGCTCCCCGTCGCACCTGAGGGGACTGGACCTGAACGCACCGGCTTACACCCTCCTTTCTCCTCCTTCCTTCCCTCCCCTCCCCGCAGGGTTTATTCTTTGAAGCCAGTGCCAAGGACAACATCAACGTCAAGCAGGTCTTTGAGCATCTGGTGGACATTATCTGTGAGAAGATGAATGAGCGCCTGGACACCAACACCACCCTCGTTGGCAACAGCAAGAACGGGGCCCTGACTGAGACTCCGCCCCCGCACTCCAGCAGCTGCTCCTGCTAGATAACAGACTCCACCCACCTCCGCTCCTCTCTTTCCGCTCCCCCCCCCGCCATAGCGGTCACATTGATGTCATAGATAAATAGGATGGGAGGTTATGGGGAGAGGCGGATCTCTTGGGGAGGTTTCCCACTGTTTCTCTATTTGCTGATGACATCAATGCAACGGATCTGCTTTCCCTTTCCATATCCCCAATCCAGGGTTCTTCCATCCCGGCAACCACAGCCAGCTGAGGGATGAGGAACGTGGGCCCATCCACTGGACCTCAGAGGTGGTGGGACAGGCCCAGGCCCCCCACCGCTGACGCAAATTGGCCTGACTTCCATTGACTTTGTTGGCGCTGACGTGGGTGCTATGGATTCAACGGGGGTCTGATGCCTCAGCAGCTGCGCAGTCTCTTGGGCGTGCGTCTATTAACCAAGCCCTAGGTGCAGCTTTGCAAAAGGCTGGGGCATGGAACCCCCGCATAGATCTGTGACAACAGCTCTGTGTTTGTAAGAGGATGGGGACGGGTGTCGAGGGAGATGTAGGGAGGTTTCCTGCGCAGGGCTTGCTGCAGGATCCTCATGCTGGAAAACAGGTGTTAGGGGAGGGGGAAGATCCATTTTCATCTCAATTTTCCACTGAACATTTCAGGCTTTTCCCAGTGAAAATTCGTGTCCTGAACATCTTTGACCAAAAATCGGTGTGTCTTATTCTGAAATGCCTCCTGGATGTTGTAGTCCAGGTGCCTTGTGCTCCTGTTCTCTTCTGTAGGGTGGAAGTCTTGGTCAGACTACACCTCCCATGATGCAACCCACACTGTCTCTGCTAGGAGAGGGGGGGTTGCATCATGGGAGTCCCTTGCCATGGTGCAGCATAGGAGATGTAGTCCAACTAAGGAACCCGGCTCCTAGGGGAGAATGGAAGCTTGAGGCCAGTGAACTACAACTCCCATGAGGCACCATAGCAGCATTTCCAAAGCAACTCAACCCCAACTGCCTGTTTCATATGGAGTCACACACCCTGTAAATGGTCAGGGGCACCTAGTGCGCGCCCCCACCCTGGTGCATTTGTTTGCACTAGTGTCAAATGCTCCCATGAAAATAACAACACAAGGCACCCGAGAGTTGGGTCCCTTTAAGCAGCCTCCAGTTGAGCACCCCAACCCTGGAGGCACCAAAAATTGCTAGTTGTTTGTGTGGGGGGAGAGGAGTAAATCCAGAGAGACTCTGCTTACACGCTGACCCTCAGCTGGTGTAAATGGGGGTCTGGTCCCTCTGCTGCCAAGGGCGTGACACTGGTTTACATCAGCTGGGGATCTGGGCCTTAATGTAGAAAAGGGCCAGGGGAGAGACAAGACCATGGACTGGGGAAAATGCAGAATACCTTCAATATATCGGATCAGTTTGAATCAACCCCTGCAGGGCTGGGAGTCTTGTAAAACCAAAGATCCCTGGCCTGATTTCCCATTGCACTGAGCCTTGTACAGTGATTTATTTACACGAGGATGTGAGGGGTTAAAATCAATTCTAATCTGATTTGGACGAGTGGTGCATGGGGGGAGGGGTAGTGGTGCAGGGCACTGGGGAGTTGGACCAGTGAGGCAGGAAGGGCCAATGGGTAGAGAGATTTTCCCCCGTCTTGGGGTGTTGGTTCCAGGTTTGGCGGGGACTGAAACCCTAATCTAATGCAGGCAACGCGAGAGCTCGCCCCAGGCTTGAGGCTTTGGGATCCAGCACTATTTGGTTCGGTGTCCTACACTGTGAGGGGCTGGTGCACTGTGGGGAAGTTGAGGCAGAGCTTTGCAGGGCCTGGGGCCCAGATCCCCTTACCGTTCCCTGGGATTTGAGGACATCTGACTCCCTTTGTGATGCTCTCTGCCCCCAGCCTGCATTAACTATCCCCGTCAGGCCCAAAGACTCCAGTGCTGTTGTTTTTGGGAGGGACCGTGCAGGCACCCAATGGGGCACCTTCCAGAAAGATGTAGCTGGCAGATGGGTCTCAGATAATCCCTGAGGGAGGAAAATCACTGGATTCTCCTTCAGGGATGGCTATGCTTGGACTTGGACCAGGGCATGAGACTCAGTTGCTCCCCTACTTCTGGGGTCGTGCCTAGTCCCTGGTGTCAGCTAGAGCAGCCACTGGACTGCTCTAATTCATGCTCTGTTTCCCAAGAGCCCCTGCTGAAGCATGGAGTACCCATAATGCAATGTGTTCCTCTCACACACCCCCACACACTAAGTTCAGTGCCCTTCTACCAGCTTCCCATTGGCTGGGGTAGGCCCTGCCCCTGCACACTGTGTGTGTGTGTGTGTGAGGGGGGTGGAGGCAGGATTCTCAGCTGGGACTGTCTCTGCCAACTTTATTCAGCCTTAAAGAGACCTTAACTGAAAATCAGCCTCTGGAATGTGGACTCTTGTGTGTCAGCTGCCCCATACCGTACTGAGACTCAGCTCCTTTAAAAAGGAGTCAGACACATTCCAGGGCAACGTGAAACACTCCTTGATGTCCCAGCCATGCTGGGACACAGCAAGTCTTGGCTGGAAAGGTACCACAGTCCATTCTCATCCTATGCTGTACAGATCATTTCAGCCCCTCTGCGGCTATCGATTAGCTTCTCCTCACTGGAGCAAGCTTCTGTGAGACGACTGGATTCTCCTGGAGTCCGATCTCACAGCTTTCTGTGAAGCAAGCACTCAGGGCGCGGCTAGGGGGAACCAGACAGCAAGGGAGAAAAATCAGGTTGGGGGTGGGGGGTAATAGACACCTATATAGACAAAACCCCAACTATGGGGACTGTCCCTATAGAATCGGAACATCTGGTCACCCTACTGTGCACCGTCCCTCAGCTCACAATGCGACGCTTACACGCTTCGTGCCCCAGCTGTGCAGTGTTTTGGCCAGGGGGCGGGGGGTTGCATCATTGAGATTTCCAGGGGATGTGCAATCTTTAAAAACAGAGGAGAGGCCAGTGTCTTACTTTTACCAAACAAAAGTGCCTTTAGCAGAAGCCAAACTATTGATCAGTCACGTGTAGCTAGCCATGCTCCCAGCTAAGCTGTAGCCCCGTGGAAAATGTCTTGTTTAACCTCACGCTTTTTTCTTCTTAGCCAGACCTATGCCTTCTCCCCACACCCTTCCCAGAATTATTTAAGAGAGAGAGATGCACAGAGTTCAAGGCCAGAAGGGGTCATTTACTCCTCTCCTCTGAGCTGCTGTGAATCAGAGGCCATGAAACTTCATTCAGTTACCCCTGTCTTGAGCCAAAGATAGATATGCTGGCACTGGTCTTTAAAATCCCTGCGGTCAGATCTCTGTAACGGGGTGTGTGTGCATGGGTGTGTGTATGGGGGAGGGTTATAATTGATGTAGCATGTGAACATTGGAAGGTGGCATCCACCCCAAAAAATAGACCAAAAGAAATTTAAACCTGACCAAAGTGGGATTTAGGTATGACTGGGGTGGGGATGGGCTTTTTGTTCTGTGTTTGTACAGGGCCTGGCACACTGGGCCATGACCAGGCTTCTGAGTGCTACCATAATATGCCTAATAAAGACTAATAATGCCTTTGAAAATCACAACAGAATGGTCTGATGACTGACTGATTTCTACACAGGAGGGTCTTGGGCCTCCTCCAAGGGCTAGATGATATAGTTAGGTGGTGGTGGAGGCATCTCTGGCTCAGAATATGAGAGACAAGGGGGGAGGTAATGGCTTTTATTGGCCCAAGCGCTGCTGGTGAAGGAGACAAGCTTTTGAGAGCCAGGCAGCTCCTCTGCGGGACCTGGAATAATCCCAAGTTTAGCTTTGGCACAATTCAACTTTGATTTTTCTATCATTTCGATGGATACGAGGGATGTTTATTTTAAGCATATTTTTGAAAACCAATTTACACGTTCAGCATTGCACAAAATGCTGGGTTTTAAAGCATTTTTTCTATGTATTTAAATTTTCCCAGATGTGGGAAAGTATGGGGGGATCAGACACGGGGAGGGGAGTGGACAGTGACACTCGACTTTGGGATTCAATGTGGAAAGCTTGAAAGCCGTCAACACACAAGCTGTCAACATCACGCGTCAAAATTTTACCCTTCATTCAAACGCTAATGAATTCTCAAGCAGCATGTTTCTTACTTAGCCCGGCTGTCAGTGTCAATGATCAGTGGAAATAGTTTTGCCTCCTTTGTGGGTGTCTGGTGAAATCGCCGTTTATCGACCCTTCCTGATGAAAAGCGAACCCGGCCTAGCTAACGGGCATGTATTGCTGAATCAATTGGTGGGGGCTTTCGCCTGCTAGTAAGGAATGATCCTGAGTTCATAGCTGTTGCTAACGCCATATAATCACAGCCTTTTCTATAAATGGCCTTTTTTGTTGTTAAAAATCTGGCAAAAGTCCCACCCCCCAAACATCTTAGAATTACATAAAACAATGGCCTGGGTCTTCGGCAGCTTTGTATAGATGGTCTGGCCCAATTTGCGGCCACAGGCCTGGTGCCATGTCGTATGAATCACGTGGAAAGATGTTCGCTGCAGCTGGACAAAATGTGTTTGAAATGAGGAGGTTTGTCCCTTAATAATTCAGGATGGTGGCAACCGCACAAATAGTGCCCATGTTCCTTTTCCCAGCTGTCTTCCCACTCCCCCCCTCAAAAGCAGAAGAATGTAGGGAGGCGAAATACAGACCCTAATGCCTTTTAATTCCCTCTTTCCACTCGCTTGTCAGTTTCACCCAACAAACTGCTTCCAAATCTTTTTGCGGAGTGGGTTCTGGGTGCAATCGGAGGAAAATCTACCAAAGCGCCTGCAGTTTTGCGGTGATGGTAATGGCCCCTGGGGAAACGGCTGCGTCTGCCATGTGCCAGGCTAATGAGTTCTTTGCACTTATTGCTAAGGGTGGGGTTAAACGAACGAGGTGATTTGTCATTCGGGGAAGGCTAATTAAAGATGGGCACCTTGCCAGCGGCCAGCAGCTTTTTGTGCTTCTTGCTAATGGCAAATGGCTGGGGGAAGCAAAGGATGTAGGTTCAGAAAAGCAAAGCCGAACCTTTCCTTTAGCAAGCGTTGGGGCAATGAAGCCCATCAGGAAGGGTGGGCTCGTGCTAAAAGCCCTGGCCTGAGATCTGCATTCAATGCCCGCCACTCTGTGCCTCAGTTTTCCCTGCTGCAAACCAAGGCTCATAACCCTTCCTTTTGGCTTGGCTGTTTCGGCTGGGAATGAGAGCTGGGCCCATAATGGTGGTTTTTTGGTTCGCTGACAATTCTGAAAAACTCAACCCCCTCAAAACTGCAGAACCTTTTCGAAAGTCTCAGCAAAGGGAAAAGTTGGAGGGTGGATTATTTTGGCTTGAACAGAACGTTTTGCTTAGATTACAAGTGGGGTTTTTGTTTTTATATTTTAAGAAAATAAAATGGAAGGAAATAACACAGAAAAACGTTGGAACCTTGTAACATTTTCTGACATTTTTCTTACACGAACAGCCATCCAGAAGCAGCATGTTTGAGAAAAAGGTTTTTGGGAGTCACTGAATCTGCATTTTTCTCTTGAAAAAACATTTCAGCCCAAACATTTCAACTAGCTCAATTGTAAATGCTTTGTGGCAGGAACTGTCCTCTCTTAGGGAGCTATGCAGCGCCTAGCACAAGGAGGCCCTGATCCCAGTCAGGGTCTGGCCAGGGCCTGGCACAAGGGGGCCCTGATCCCAGTCAGGGTCTGGACAGGGCCTGGCACAAGGGGGCCCTGATCCCAGTCAGGGTCTGGGCAGAGCCTGGCACAAGGGGGCCCTGATCCCAGTCGGGGTCTGGGCAGCGCCTAGCACACAGGGGACCTGATCTCGGTCGAGGTCTGGGCAGGGCCTGGCACAACGGGGCCATGATCCTGGTCGGGGTCTGGGCAGGGCCTGGCACAAGGGGGCTCTGATCTCGGTCGGGGGCTGGGCAACGTCTGGCACACAGGGGCCCTGATCTCGGTCGGGGGCTGGGCAGCGCCTGGCATAATGGGGCCCTGATCTCGGTCAGGGTCTGTGCAGTGCCTGGCACAAGGGGGCCCTGATCCCGGTCAGGGTCTGGGCAGGGCCTGGCACAATGGGGCCCTGATCTTGGTGGGGGTCTGGGCAGGGCCTGGCACAATGTGGCCCTGATCTTGATCGAGGTCTGTGCATTGTCCAACCTCCTGCAAGACAGGGTCTTCATCTCGACAGAATCAACTTTCCCACGTACCAGCCTGCCCCTCACACCCCCGGCTTCGTGCAAACGGTGCCATCACGCAGCAAAGCTGGGGGGTCAACTAATCATTTACGGTGAATCGACTTGGCCGCTTTCCTAGTTCGGGGGGAAAAAGCTCGTTGGCCCAAGCGCGCATCAGTATAATTTTCTGCGGAATGAACCTGGCCGTGGCGGCAATACGAATCCACGTGCTTAGGAGCTGTGCTCCTCTCCCCCCTGGTTTGCAACAATGAGCCGCGAAGCGGGAGGGAGGAGCATGACATATTTACATGCCAGTGCTGTGAATAATTGGCTCCCTTTTGTGCCTGCCAGCCACCTGTCCATGGTGCCGCCACGAAACCTCCAGACAAATCACCCCGCCAGCGCCACTCTGCAAATGCAACGGCTGCTCCTGGCTCTCCCTGGCGCAGCTCCGCTGGTGCCAGCTGGGCGCCGGTCGAAGCAGACAGGAGTTGGCGGAAGCGTGGGCCAGATCCGGGCCTCGTGCTGCTCGCTGGAGTGGAGCGACGCTGCTTTACACCACGTGGGGATCTGGCCCACGAGGCTGCTGCACTCAGCAGGGAGCTTTTATTTCTGGATGACTGGGGCTGGGCAGCCTGTCAACAGCTGAAGCAGGAGGCCCTTGTGGTCTGGGTGAGATTATAAACAATGCTGCCTCTGTTGACTGTTGCCATTTTTGCCTTTCGAAAAGTGTCCTTGACTACTCGATTGCCCCTATCATCGACTGCTCAGAGGCTACAAAACCTCAGGCAGAAGCTTCGAAAAAGCAAGGAAGACATGCTGAAAGCAGTTATGGATCACTCTGCCAGAGAGAGGAAAAAACTGCAGGACTGGAGGAAAAAACTGCAGACTGTAGGGAAAGGGAAAGCAGGATCTGCCAGAGAAATGCAGCGGCTAAGAAGAAAAGCACAAAGCAGCTGATAAGCATCCTGGCGCGCCAAGCGGACTCTATCCAGTCACTCGTAGCCATGCAGGCAGAGCACTACCGTGCTGCCCCTCCCCGTCCCAAAACTCTTTCCCTTGTGCCTCAATGTCAGCTCCAAAACCCCTTCCCCAGCATCCAGGTTCTTACCACCACCAGCTGCCCCCAACATCTGTACGTTCACCAACCAGCCCTGAGAACTACGAACCTTACCCTCTGGACTCAACCCCCATCACCATGCAGTATTTTCATCCTGAAGTGCAGCAGTCACTGCACAGCACTCCAGACAGGACATATTCAAACCTATGACTGTATAACTGTACACCACCCCAGCCCCCTGACCTTTTAGGTTCCCAAAATGTTTTGTGTCTGTCAATAAAGTTATTTTCTTTTCAATAAATGAATTCTTGGCTTTGAAAACAGTCTTTATTATTGCAGAAAGTGAAAGATACCGTAGCCCAGGAAAGAAACAGGCACTGCAAATCATTTTAGGAAAAACAGATTCCTACTAACATTGTAACCACTGCACTTCACTCCC
>NC_133773.1:2324193-2352739 GCF_003597395.2 Chelonoidis abingdonii | reverse complement strand
TGCTCTGTGGGATAGCTTCCCATAATGCACCACTCCCAACAGCGCTGCAAATGCTGTAAATGTGGCCACACTGCAGCGCTGGTAGCTGTCAGTGTGGCCACACTGCAGCGCTTTCCCTACACAGCTGTACGAAGACAGCTGTAACTCCCAGCACTGTACAGCTGCAAGTGTAATCATACCCTTAGACCTTATTCCATGCAACAGAATCAACTTGGAAGAGACACGCCACATGTGCCATGAGTGCGGGAAAAGCTTCAATCGGCGCTCACACCTTATCAGACATCAGAGAATCCACACAGGGGAGCTGATCTTCACATGCACTGTGTGGGGAAAGCTTCAAGCGGAGCTCTCACTTTATCAGACATCAGAGAATCCACACGAGGGAGACGCCCTACACATGCTCTGAATGTGGGAAAAGCTTCAATCAGCACTCAGACCTTATCAGACATTGCAAAATCCAAATGAGAGTGAACTGTTATAAATCCCTTGACTAGGGCTGGACAAAGTGTTTTTTTTGTTGTGTTTAAAATCACATTTGCTAATTCTTACATAGTGATTTTTGCACCATCTCCACCACGGTCTCTCAGCTCCACCAGATCAGTTGCCTGCTTCTGCCTTTTGCAGCCCATCCTTCTTTGGAGTCAGTCCTGTGATCTTTTCTATCAGCTCCTTTCCTTTTGAGTGGTAGGAGTGTGTCCCTCCTGCCAGGAATGTTCATCAGCTCCACGTGGGGGAGAGGTTTGATCCCAAGAAGCTACACTGAGGCAAAAACTACCCTGTGCCTTCCATCCACTAGGACTGTACATGGCGTTGGCTGCTCAAGTTAGTGATCTTAATGTAAAAAGTTGTAGTGCAGATGCAGCCCAGGTGCAGTGGTTGGCATTAGCTTTCCCCTTGACCTGACCTAAACTCCATCACTGTTCCCAGTCTAAACAAACCCTGAGCATCACGGTTATACCGTTCCCCCATTTCAAACCAATTGTTAGTCATCAAGTTCTCCTTTCGGGAACAAATTGTTTCTTTCCCAGTTGCTCTGATGTTGCTTCAGGTTGTGCTGGGGAGCAGATATTTTTACTAACATTTTCCTCACTTAAAATATGTTGAACTATAACAAAGAGCAGGAACAGGGCAGAGATAGGGAAAAATGTTGTTTCACCCTCTGTGACAACAGAAGGAGATAGAGTACGTCAGAGGGATTCCTTTATTTCCCATCACCATCCCACTCTCCCTGTTCTTCAGTTGGTTAGGTCAGTATTTTTTCTAAAGGTCTGGGAACAGGATTCCCTAGTAAATGACTTGGAACTAAGTAAAATACCCATGCATTGGGCTCCCAAAGCACTTCTGGCCCAGGCTCTGCAGGAGGTCCTCCCGAAGATATCTCCTTCCTAATCAGGTGCATGTTGTCTATTATTTGGGAAATGCAATCCCTATCGAGATAGGGATGGGAAAAATGGAAGTGACTTTTCTGTTCAACTCAGCCCTAGGAGATGCTTCAAATGTGTAGAAAATGAAATCTGTGTTAAATGTGATATAGTTGCAAAAAGATACTAATTTTAATAAATACATGATATTTGGTAAAAGCAGCAAAGAGTCCTGTGGCACCTTATAGGCCAACAGACCTATTGGAGCATGAGCTTTCGCGAGTGAATACCCACTTCGTCAGATGCATGTTATTCGATGAAGTGGGTATTCACTCACGAAAGCTCATGCTCCAGTATGTCTGTTGGTCTATAAGGTGCCACAGGACTCTTTGCTGCTTTTGCAGATCCAGACTAACATTGCTACCTCTCTGATATATGATATTTGGTGTTTTACAGGGATTCTAAGATGCACCTACATTTAGTCCCTAAATTAAATCTGGGCCACCAGATTAAAGAAATAAAAGGGCATATTTGGGGGAGTTGTACCTCACTATGCTACTGATCTGCTGTGTGGTTGGTGAAGAATTCTATGTCAGAGTAAAATGACTCCAAGGAAGGTCAAAGATTTGACAAGAACTCAGGTAGAAATTGCAGATACTAGCGGTTGATTTTCACCTCTGAGATGGAAGCTATGGTGACCTGTGGCCCAGGTAAACTATTTTTAGAACCCTGCTCCCTAGTTAAGTGGCATTGGTCACACTCCTAAAGGACACCATGATTAAATTGGGAACAACTGTCTTTTACCATTTGGATCCAAAGTTTCATGAAGCACAGAGAGAACCAGCCATTCCATGCCTACGGGTCCCAATTTGGCTGCCTCGTTGGACAAGAAGCACTTCCATGCTGGGCAAATGATGGTAGCCAATGAGGGAACGCATCAGATTCCAAGTTCAGACTGCAGGATGCATGAATGCTGAGTCCAGAGTCTGTAGTTTGGTCTCTTAATTTTGCTATTAAGTCTTATAAATTTGTGTCACTTCTCCACCTCCTGCTACTTTGAAAGATTAGAAAGTGGGAAAATAGAGCACAGGTGGTTTTTCTCATGATGCAGCCTGCCCACATAGTGTGAGACCTCTTCCACCCACACTCATGGGAGAAGCCCCAGGGAGAAATGAACTCACAGAAGTGGAAGGCTCCTAGGTTATTGTGGAATGTGACTTCACACAAAGCTCACTGGGTGGAAATGGGAATTAAGAGAAAACTGCCCTATAGGTTTATATTTTGTAATCTTTGAATGAGTTAGTACCAGTGACAAATTAAACAGGAAGTTAATTAGTGTAATGTAAGAGGCTGATTATGTGATAACTTTCACTGTTACAATATAATTCAGGTTTTCTTCTAGTTCTCTCCCTGCCTCCTTCTACTATATTGGAAATGGTGGCTAATCCTGAAATTAAAACCTCACTCCAAAGGAATTAGAGTGGGGGAATATGTGAGAGAAATAGCATGTACGAGGATAGAGACCCAGTATAGACTAGAACAATTTTATTAGTAGTATTTCAAACGGAATTTATTTTGATCAATTTTAAAATACATCTTCTGTGAATAAGAAAATTACTTGAGATGAGGTGTAAACTTTTACCCAGTTAGAGGGTAACAGTCACAGAGTTCCCCAGATCTCTCATTTGCAAAGCAAAGATGTCACATCAGGCAGGAGATGTCAAAATCTAAAATAGTGATGGATGTGTGATGGGAGCTTGTCTGGGTTGTTTTTTTGTGTTGTTTTTTTAATTTAATTTTTTGGGTTTTTTTGCAACCAGTTATTTTTATAGGTGGTGAGTTCCCTTTTCCTTTTGAGCACAGCTGTTTAACCCTCAGGCCTGGCTCTGGAAACCTCCTCAGAACTAGTCTTGTGTTTCTTTCATGTTTGATATCTTTGGGGTTCACAAATCCGCACTACATGCGGTTCACAGCAACAGATGCTTTGAGAAACCTGCAGGGTAAGCGGGCCTTTTCTAAACAGATATTGGCCCAAAATCTGCCTTAATTCAGCTAGATTGGGACAGTGTTTCAAAGGAGTGGTTCACACCTGATTTGCACAGAGACCTCGGGGGAGGTGTGGTGAGATAGGATAAGTAGGAATTGACAACAATGAAGTTAAACATAAGAGTGAAAGGCCCTCATCTTTCAGGCCAGTAAGCATGTTCTGTTCATTCCCTTTGACGCATCTGGCACTGGTCACTCTCAGGCAGCACACTGGGCTAGGTGGACCATTGGTCTGACCCAGTATGACTAAGTTTGCATTCTTATGTAAGCCATTGACGGCCTTGTCTACACTGGCTAGTTTCTGCACAGTAAAGCAGCTTTCTGAGGTGTAATGTCTGAGGTGTGCACACTGCCAAGCCACTTAGTGCACAGAAACTGCGCAGTTGCAGCACTGTAAAAAACCACCCCAACGAGAGGCGTACAGCTTTCTGCACCGGGGCTACAGCACCATGGTGCCAGTGTAGACACCCTGGTCGATTACAGCGCTGTAATTGGCCTCTGGGAGGTGTCCCACAATCCCTGTTCTCACCTCTCTGATCTTTGGTTTGAACTCTACTGCACTGGCCTCAGATGACCAACTGTGAACCCAACCCCTTAAATTCCTTGGGAATTTTGAAAGTCCCACTTCTACAGAGACTGATTATGGTTACAGACCCATCTTGAAATTAGAGCAGGATATTTTAAAGCTTTATCTCATAGTAAAGTAACACAACTCAAACCTGTCGGCACAGAGGAGAAAGTCATTTCATATTTATTGCTACTGATCTCCCTGACAAACTTCCTTTTTTCGGTGCTACTCCAGGTGTTTTTCCTCTTCTCTCTTCCAGCTGTGGTTATGGAACTGCAGCAGATCCCCATGGCCAGCTTTGCTCTTTGACTGACATCCTGCACTTGTTCGGATGGAGCCGTGTCTGCCCCAAGTTTAATTCACATCTGAGACCTCAAGAACCAGCAGATAGTTACAAAGGCTAAATTCCCATCACCATCAGTGGGAGGTTATCCTGGGCTGCCAGGGCTGCAGGATTTGGCCCACAGTCAGTCAAGGCGCTACAGCAGCTGCACTCTTACATGGTGAGTCCTGCAACCTATTACCAAACTGCTCTTCCATAGTCTGCAGGGGGGCTGACTTGCTGAGAATCTGGCAGAAGAAAGACCCTGGAGTGGAGAAGGAAAATATCCTCAGCAGTCACAGCCAGCAGGAGCAGCAAAGACTGAGTTTCAGACACAATTTTTGTCCAGGACAGTAAATGTGCACAACCCCTGACATATTCTCAGTTCACTCCCCCTCCCAAGGAAGCCCTATTCTGCCTTTGTCTGCCCCTTTCTAGTGACTGTTTGGTACAGGAATGCAGCCTCCACTCCTGGGTCTTTCTTGGGGAAATAATGTTTCTGTGCAAAACACCAAAGCTTTTAACAGAAAGGAAGAAAAGGAAATGGCCACATGACAAGACTAGGACACAAGGAATGAAACACAAGATTCTTCTCCCATGTGCATTGACTTTTAATCTTGTTTGCAGTGTTGTTGTATCCATGTTGGTCCCAGGGGTCCTCTGGGGCACCTGGCATTGGCCACTTTTGGAAGATGGGATAGTGGGCTAGATGAACTGGTCTGACTCAGTATGGCTGTTCTTATGTTCTAACTGCTGGTTATGGAAGAGATGACCTTCCAGGCTACACAGAACTGAAGAAGGGTGCTGGGTTATCTCCACAGCTTGTCTCTTTCATCAACAAAGGTTGGTCCTCTGCAAGCTCTTACTCTCACCCGCATTGTCTTTCTTGGACTCTGAAAAGTGCTTTCTCTCCACTCCCTTTGGAATCAGGCTGAAGCAATTGTATTGATTGTGACAATAGAATTTAAGATTTAATATTATAAATAAATGAGTCTAAACCTGAGGTTCTGGTTTTCACATTGGTTTTTCAAACTCAGTTCCAAATTCTCTTCTAGAAAGGCCTGCAGGACGCCTGCCCAGCCCAGCAAAAGTGGCAAGGAGAAAGCCCACAATGCTGCTCTTTCAGGTAGTTGAAGGCTGCTATCAAATCCCCCCTCAGTCAGTCCCCAGTCTGTGGCAGTGCATAGGATTCTTCCGTCCTAAGTGCAGGACTTTGCACTTCTCCTTGTTGAACCTCCTCAGATTTCTTTTGGCCCATCCTTCAATTTGTCTAAGTCACTCTGGACCCAATCCCTGTTCTCCGGCACTTGGATTCTTTACATGCTTTCACAGAGTGAAGAGCATATTTTTGCCATCAACTTCATAGAGAACAGGATTGGGCCCTAATCCTTCTTAGCAAGGACACTAGCTACTGCTCCCTTTAGGGCAAAGTGCTCCCCACTACCTTCAAATCCCAGTAAAGCCAATGGCTGTTAGGGGTACTCAACATCCTTCAGACAAACTGTAACTCAGGATTAAATCATCCGGTGTTAGGGTGAAATAAACAATAACTGCAGAGGACAGAACTGTACACGGATTCTAGTTTTATGCACTAACTTGCAGATGAACACGGGATAGTGGGCTAAATTAATTCCTCCATTCGGCCCCAGTGGAGTTCCAGCAGGGATGAGTTGGCCTAGAATGCATACTAATGTGGGGAATATCTTACCTGGTATAGTTGTGAGGTGCATTAGGATATAATCCTGAAACCAACCCTACGAGTCCTGGTTCTTTACTGGGAAATATGGAAGGAATCAAGGGTTCATTGAAGGCCTGAGTCAGGAAGGCTTCATCGGCACTCCATGATCTTCCACCCCTCAGAGCCCTACCTAGATTTATGCCTAGTGACACAACAGTGCCATGATCCCTGTGTGAAAACCCAACCCATATGGCTCTTTGTGGTAGCAATCACACTTGCATACGTTGAAAAACAACGTTGACTTTGTTTTCACTGTCCACCGCCCAGGGAACAATGTGCTTCCCACTTTTCTCACCTCACCATTATGTCGATTACTTCTACCCTCTCCAGATGTGCTAGTTTGCAGTTTTCTGGAAGGAATCTTGTTCCTCTGCTAGGTTTTTAAATTTCTCTGTGTCCCTGATCTTTATTTTTTTTCTGTCCAGCTGATACTAAAACTCCCCAAATTTAGTTATCAATCTGTTGAATTCCTACACTGATGGGCCTCCAATAAAAATACCTTCAACTGTGCGACAGTCATTTAACTAACTGCTGGCTAATTCCCTTAGGAGATGTTTGAGGACTTACTGCAGGAGTTGGGTATTTTGTAAATTACATTACCAATTCGTGTCTGGAGTGGTTAGAGCAGGGCAAGGTGCTCATTTTTATTGTTTGTTTTCAATAAATGAAACTGGAAAGGGGGCAGTGGAAGGAGGCTTCTTTCCGGCTTTTCTCTGCAGAAAAGTTAAAACATGTAAAATGTTCGGCTGCTTCTGAAGTGCCTGCTAAATGGGTGATTCTGGAGGCTGACATAATTTTAACACCAATTAAGCCGATGGATTAGTTGTGTGAGCATGCTGGCTGAGGAGTCATGTGGCTATGTGGATAAGAACTCTGGATAATGACTCAGGAGAACATGGATTTCTCTTTCTGGGCCATTGGACCTGCTCTGTTATGATAAGACTTGAGCTAATCATTTCAATGTTTGGATTGAAGCTCTTTAGGGCAAGGGGCTTATTTGTCAAATTTACTGGTGTGGTCATCAAGAAAAACTTTTCCCAATTGTTGTTCTCATTTTCTGGTTGGTCCCAGCAAAACAGAGTAAACCATTTACTGTGTCCTGAGAAGGTTAACTACAGCAGGACACCAGGGGTAGAGAGAAGGCTGTGAGCAAAATAATAACCGTAGCCTAGACCGCAGATGAGAGAGACTCAGGAAGTTAGTAACTCCTGAGGCTACTAAATCAAAGGATCCAAAGCTTTTTAACTAGTTAAAAACTCTCTTTTTTGGCGGGTAAGGGGGGGTAAACTATATACTGTAAATGAAAATGTATGCCTTCTGATAGAGGCCCACACCTTCCTCCACACCAAAAGCCAGTTACTAGATAGCACTTGTGCACTGTGCATAAGATGGGAAACTCACACGTGAAAAGTACACATGTGCTTAAATGCTTTGCCAGGATCAGGACCCAGATGCATGATATCAGACAGGTCATATGGCTTCCTTCATGAGCATGGCTTGTCCCATAGTTTCTACTTAGATTTTCATTTTTGATACTGATGTTAATGTGGGAGGCGCTCTGATACTAATACGCGATAAAGTGGCAGTATAAAATAAAGCCCTAAGAACAGACAGAATCTGAGCTATCTCCAAAAGCATGCAGCATTGGATTTAGAAACTAGTTTGCAGCAGGGAAACCCATGGGAAATCTCTCTGTTTTTCGCAAGGAAGTCAGCCTCCTTTTGGGGACAGTTATTCCAGGAAAGCTTTCTGGATATCTTTGAAGCGCCCAGTCGTGTCTCACTACCTCCTTAGAAGGGTGGGCGCAAAATATCAGGTGACTATAGTGACGCAGTTCATCCACTCTACTAAGGAGCTACTATGAATAGTCTAACAAGCAGCTTGCAAGCAACTCAAAGGCTGAAGATTGTTTTGATTTAATGAATATTTATGACTCAATGACTCTATCCACAAAGTTGGTTTGGGTTCATTCACAACTTATGCAAGAAAATAAAGAACTTGACTCATCTAAACAACTCTGGCTAGTCAACCGCTTCAGTTACCTCAGTCCTCTCTCACTCTCTTTTTTTTTTTTTTTTTTTTTAGCAATAACAAATGAACTTAAAGGGCAGCTAATAACAACCTTATGACGCTGGCACGCTGGCTATTTCACTAATGTGATATACGAGCTGCACTATCATCTCCAACCAACCGAAGCTGCCTGAAGAGTTTTTAGTTACGCTGGGCAACCTGTATCAAGCTATGGTATGGTACTTCCATCTTTTGTTTCAAAGTTATCGTCTTTCATTTTAAAAACAGGGGATACTCTCTCTGCCTAAAAATGTTACAGCTAAACAGAAGCTCTGCTGAATGTGTGCGGACAATGTGTGTGTGGAGAAGACAGCGGATTAACTGCCTTGCTAGTTCTAAGCTTCCAGATCATGAGCTAATCGGACAGCCGGTGCAGAGCTCAAACTTCCTGCCCCTGAACTGAAGTTCTTAGGGATGGGAATGAGTGGAAAGATCAGGTCTATAGAGCTTTTCCTCCACCCCACTTCCCATTCGCCCAGTGCTCTCTCCCCTTATGCGGGAGTGAGTTGGCATGGGGCAGTACAGTGTGCACTGGTTGGAGGATTCCCTTCTTCAGGGTGAATTCCCGCACTGGCTTTCAATGGCTGCTTTTAAAAGCCATTCCTGCTCCGCTTACACAGCGCAAAATGGCCGAGGAGCCCCTAGCATCCTGCCCCACATGTTTCTAAGTGTGTTCTAAGAAGGCGAGAGCAGCCGATTATCTGTCCTTCCTTCTCTTCTGGCCTTTCTCTGCGCAGGCATTAAGTGTATGTTCTATGGTACGGACCCCTGCAGGTTATGTTCTACATGCGGAAGTATCAATGACAATAGCCGAGAGAAAATGCATTTTGTGGTGGTAAGTGCCAGAACTTGCTATAGGTGCCCAAATGGATATTAGGGGGTTTTGGTACAGATGAAAGTGACTGGCCAGTTTGCAAACAAAGCCCTGAATAGTGCTCCGCCCTGCATTGCCACCAGGTGCTGTGTTCCTTGGCTCCATGGCACTGTGAGTGGGTGCTATTTGCAGAGGCGCTACAGCACTTGTAAATCAGGCCCTTTATGACTCAATGCATATAATTAAAAATAAAAGAGAACACAAAGACTGAAGCTGGCTCGTCCCAGCAGTCTCCTGGGGGAGGAGGTGAAGGAGCAGATTTCAATACTGTACATTAAAATCCATGTTCCAAGTTTTCACCCATTTCTCTCCCCTTAGTTTCTTTCTCATCATCTCCTTTCAACCCTCTTTCTCTGTCTTCTCTCTCTCCACTTCTCTCTCCTTGCTTTTGGGGTGATGCTCAGTAAAGGTTTAATCCTGTGCCTTTGAAGGTAAATGGGAATTTTTGCATCGACCTCATAGAGAAAGGATTGGGCGCCTAATTTTCTTAGAAGGACACTAGAGACACCTACCTTATAGGGCAAAGTGCTCCCACTACCTTCAAATCCCAGTAAAGCCAATGGCTGTTAGGGGCACCCAACATCTTTCAGACAAACTGTAACTCAGGATGAAATCATCCAGTGTTAGGGTTTAAATAAACCAGTAATCTGAGAGGACATGAGTACATGCAAGAAGCAGAGCTGAATTTAACTGCTTTTTCAACTACTCTAAATTAAGAGGTAACAAGGAAGGGAGAAAAAATTTGTCTTCAAATGATGGTAAATTGAAATAAGATTGAGAAGGTCTGCAAATTAAAGCCTTGCAGAAACAAGGACAGGTAATAAGGGGGAAGAGAAATAAGACTCAAATTGATTTGGAATTTCAGGTCATCTAGTCCTGAACTAAGCAGTAGCTGTATGCAATTGTAGTCAATTGTAGTTGCCTGGGTGTGTTTTCACTGGATAAAGCAATTTCTCTCTCATTACTAATATGTCCTTTTCACATTGCCTGTCTTCTCTCCGTCCATGCAGTTCTGGAAGAACCCAAGGGCATTAAATGCTATATTTCACTAACTGGGAGAAGTGCCCATTCCCTAGAATGGTGCATCGCAATCTGCGATTGAAGATAGTTCCTTATAATTGTTCACGTGAGACAGCAACGTGGCTTGACCAGCCTGTGAGGAGCCGTAAGTGAGAATTGCTAGTTTCCTAAACCTTGTAGCAGAAATTGTAACGTTAAATTTATGAGTCTGGCACTCATTGTGATGATGCATTTAATGGTAGGTCCTTTTGGATGGAACAGATGTCACATAAAACATTTAATAACCCACAACATGGAAATCTGTCTGTACGTCAGTGTACATGGATCTAGTTTTATGCATACTGTGCAGATGAACACGGGATAGTGGCTATTAATTCCTCCATTCGGCCCAGTGATCCAGCAGGGATGAGTTGCCTAGAATGCATTGCTATAATCGGGAAATATCTTCCTGGTATAGTTGTGAGGTGCATTAGGTATAATCCTGAAACCAACCCTACGAGTCCTGGTTCTTTACGCGGAATATTGAGAGAGGCCCATTCTACAGTGGAACAAGGGAAGGTGCACCATTGAAGTAGAAAGGTTGCCCATTGATGATATTGAATGAATTGTAGGAACATAAATTCTGTGTCTCATCTATGCAGCTCAAGCAGGCATCATCAAAGCCTTGGTCCCATGATGAGCCTCCTGCTACAAAGAAGAGCATCAGATCAGTTTTAACTGATCTCATGGCTCCTTAACAATATAAGGAGACATGATGTTTTTCACTCACAAGGTGAGGTACTCTCCTTAAGGTAACTGTCTATGTGTCTGATGTATGAACTGCAACGAGGATTTGCTGCCAGTGGGTTTCCTGGTTTAGACAGTGACTTGTTAGAAAATTATTCTATTCACACAAGCTCTGGGTTTGTACACGTGGTGAGCCAGGCAACAAGATTTGTAGGTAAATGCCTCTTATGAAAAGCATCCTCTGTTTCCTGGGGAGGATGATAAGGAGATAGAAAACAAAACACCGACCCCCCCACTCCAAAAAGATCCTCCCTCCTTGTGATTTCCCAGTACATCCTGTCAACTCTGCGTCTCTCTTTTAGTTCATAAGCTCCTCAGAGCAGGGGTTGCCATATATTGTCTCTGGTCAGTACCAAGACAACTGTCAATGGTTGAAAATAAATACTAAGGAGGCTTGAGAGTCATTGCTTTGGATTATGTAACTAGATGGATCTAAAAGCATTGCCTGTCTATTTCATCTCCCATTCTATGCAGTACTGTTGTAGCCCTGTTGGTCCCAAGATATTAGAGCGCCAAGGTGGGTAAGATAATCTAATTTAAAATATTGTCTCACTCCCCTTCTGTCTGTATTTCATCTACCCTAAGTACCACATGAACAAGAAGTAAGGGGCCATATTCTGTCTTCAGTGGGGCTACACAGTTGTAAATGAAGTCACCAGACAGCTATAACTTCTTGGTAGTGATATTTACTCACCATCTCTGTTGGTTGAAGCTTTCTGGTACAGAATATGTGGTCACTTTTGGTACTGAAATACCCATGATTTGGAGGGAACCAACGCATCATGGACTTGTGTGATAGCATCAGGGCACTACACAACTGCTTCAATATAGTAAAATCTGTAGATGGCATCAGAGACATTCCGGAAGCTTGAAGCAGCAAAGGAGAACAGTGTTTAGATGCAGCAAGGAATTCGATTTTCACCTTTTTTATCAGTAATCTGGCAGAGGACATAAAATCATCCCTGATAAAGTTGGCAGATGAGATAAAAATTGGGAAGTGTAAAAAATGGAGAGGAGAGATTCAGAGAGATCTAGATCATTTGGTAAACTGGGCGTAAACAAAGGTGCATTTAAATATGGCTGAATGTAAATGTGAGCATCTAAGCACAAAGAATTTAGGTCATACATACACGATGGGGGATGCTGTCCTGGGAAGCAGTGACTCTGAAAAAGATTGTGGGGTCATGGTGAATAATCAGCTGAACACGAACTCATGCTGTGGCCAAAAAAGCTGAAAAGCATAAAAAAGGGAATCTCAAGGAGGAGTACAGTGGTTGTTTTACTTCTAAATCTGGCACTTGTGTGACTACTGTTGGAATACTGTGTCCAGTTCTAGTGCCCACGACTCAAAAAGGGTGTTGATAAATTGGAGAGGATATTGAGAGAAGAGCCACAGTGATTACAGGATTAGAAAATATGCCTTACAGTGGTAGAATCAAGGAACTCAATCTATTTAGTTTAACAAACAGAAAGTAAAAGGGTGTGTGATGGGGTTTATCTATCTCACATTGGTTCAGCAGGGGTTAATCATACTTTGTGGACCGAGGAGGCCATGGCCCCTCATCTCTGCTGGGCATGCTTCAGCTGGAACCAGGATATAAAAAAGAGCCGCTCAGCTGAGTCTGGGATGGCTGTCGAAGGGAGAAGAGGTGCATTGCAGGCTCCTGCAGAAAGACTGCCAGTGCTCCAGGATTCAGTGGCCAGCCGGATTGTGGCTGCAACCAATGACCCCCAGCAACCCAATGCCAGAGATGGAGGAGAGACCACAGAATCCCTGAGTGGGAAGTACCCCAAGTAGACTAAGCACTGATCTAGTTGAGGCTCCAGGCTTTGACCTGGCATGTTTTGGAAGGATCCCTGCTGATTTGGTGGCAGATACCCCTGTGGCAAGACAGGACCCTGGGGTGGGACCTGTGAAATAGGTAGGAGCCAGCGGAGAAGGGCTGGTCACTAGGTAACACTTCCCTGCCACAAAAGGTGGTTCTATTGACTCTGGCCACTAGGCCGCACTGCCATACCTAGAAGGGGAGCCCTCCTGACTCAGGCTGTTGGGCCGTGAACCTTCACCGAAGGGCTGCTGCACTGATCCCGACCATTAGGCTATGCTGCCCTCGGAGCCAAGACTGCTGCGGTGGCTAGGGAGACTAGGCCAGCTGGGCTGCCCGAGATCTACTTTGTTTCCTCCATAACCTGGTACCACCCTGACGAGGTGGACCTGTCCTGTGACAGAGAGACTTCATGACAGTCTATAATATCTTACATGAGGGACTCATGTTTTATAACGGGCTCTTCAGTCTAGCAGAGAAAGGTGTAACTTGATCCAATGGCTATGTTGGTGCCACTAGGTAAAAATCCTCTTGCTTAAGGCCTGTGTAATGGGGCCTGTGTGAACCAAAGTACCTCCATGTTAGTATGATAGAAGTCTGTGTGTTAGCCTCACTATAGTTCTGTAACCTTTTGTACTAAAATGCTGACTGTAATTTTCTGTATTAATGTGCTGACTGTAACCACCTGTGTTATAAGCTAATTGCTAAACAATAGGGCTGTAGTTAGCAAAGCCAGTTGCTACTACAAACTGCTAGTACTGGATAAGATAAATAAGAAGTAGATGTTATAGCCAAGGACATGTGCCTGAGAAAGTAACCCACACAATGAATAGCATAGAAAGAAAGATACAAGAAGGAGGGGTTATAAATACTAATACTCTGCCTGTGTGCAGTGTGCAGGATTTGGAGAATCTTCTCCCTTGCACCTTATTTGAGCTCAAATAAACTTGTGTTTTGCTTCTCCACCCCTGGTGTGTTTATTCAAGCCAAGCACACCGGGCCCCAAACCTCTGTTGCTTGCCTCTGGCACTTTGTGCTGGCAACAGCTAGAAACTGAAGTGAGATACATTCAGACTGCAAATTTGGTGTCCATTTTTAATGGTGAGATAATTAACCATTAGAACCATTTACCAAGGGCCGAGGCAGATTCTCGCTCACTTTTTTGGCGTCCCTGGGTGGGCCAAGAGGCTAAAATTGGCCTTGCCCGGATCCCTCCTGACGGTTGACGGATTACAGCGACGACTGACACCCAGCGCGCACCGGTGACTTCATTGGGGGCCTCGGCGGAGACGTGATCTGGCTGACCTCGGAGGGCACAACGGTGCAACGCGCTCGAGTAGTGGAGAAGTAGCTGCAGGCGACGGTGTGGAACCGGTCCCAGGCGACGGTGAGGAACCGGTTGTCCGGACTCTCTCTGTTAGGACCTGGGGATGCCCAGAGTCTACCTGCGACATGGGGCAGGGGCAGAGCAAGGCGGGGAAGGCAGGGGGTACCCCCCCTAGAATGCATTCTAGAGAATTGGAAGGTGTTTGGTTCCGATCCGTTAACCAAGAATAGGTTGAAATGGTTTTGTACAGTGGATTGGCCTCTGTATCAATTGGAGAGTCAGGAGAAATGGCCCGCTGAAGGATCAGTAAATTACAATACTATCCTTCAATTACGTTTGTTTTGCCAGAGAACAGGTAAATGGAATGAACATATGTATGCAGAGTTGTTTATGATGTTAAGAAATAGGTCAGATCTCTTGCTAAGGTGCAATGTAACCCCAACTGTAAGGTATAGTGCAGCCCTGACACGGTCGGTAGTAACTGATGCTAGTTTTCCAAACCCCTCCCCCGTTGTAATGACAGAGCCAGTGTCCCCTTTGGCTACAGCACTCCCACCTTATGAAAGAAAGGTGCCCTCAGCCCCGGAGATTACTCCCCCAGTGGGAGTCTATCTGTTACTTGCAGAGGCCCGAATATCCCGTCAGGCAGTGCAAGACCATGTGGCAGAAACTTTGCAAGTGTACAATCATGTTCCTTTTGATCCCATGGCCCAGGCAGCCTTTAAAGCACAGGCTGGAGAATTCTCCACAAACCCAAGCCGTTTTATCTCAGTTTTTGAGGGATGCCTAGTGAGTCACAAGCCTGACTGGGATGATTGCCAGGTTCTTTTAAGAACTTTACTCTCTGAAGTGGAGCAGACCCAGGTACTGGCAAAAGCTAGGGAGGAGGCAGAGCGAAGACATGAGGCAGACCGGGAACATGTCCCTGAACCAAAAGATCAAGTTCCCTTTAGACACCCCCACTGGGACCCAAATAAGAAGGAGGATTTTGACCGCCTATCTACTTATCAGGATTTGCTTTTACATGGTCTCAGGCACTCGGTGGTTAGGCACAATAATTGGGGAAAGCCCTATGAACTTGTGCAGGAGCCAAAAGAAACTCCAGTTGCCTTTTTGCAGCGCATTCGAGACACTATTCAGCAGAATACTAGTGCAGACCCTGATGATCAGGCAACTGAGGCAATGATAAAGGGCATTTTTCTCAGCCGTGCAGCTTGTGATATTAAAAGAAAATTGCAGAAAAAGGAGGATTTAATGGGCATGACTATGGCACAGATTTTGGAAATTGCAAATAAGGCTTATAGCCTTAGAGAGGGGGAAAAGGAGAAAAAGCAAGTAAAAATGATGGTAGCGGCAGTGCAAGCTGGCACTAGGAGAGGGCCACGGGAAGGTGGAAGAGGAAGAGGAATGAGAGGCCGTGGACGTGGACGTCCTGGCTCACAAGAGAGACGTCTGGGTCCCAATCAGTGTGCTATTTGTCTGCAGGAGGGACATTGGAGACGTGAATGCCCTGAGAGGGAAGGTACCCAAATGATGGCGGCAGAGAATAATGAATAGGGGTGTCAGGGGAAACGGACCATCCCACCCCCGGAGCCCCGAGTAAAAATGCGGGTGGAAAACTCTGAAATAGACTTTTTAGTGGATTCTGGAGCAGCACGAACTGCTGTAAACCAGCCCCTCCAGCTGCCGGTGGCAGATTCCCTTACTGTGGTGGGTGCCAAGTGTTCAGTATATGCCCTAGGGAAATGTGCTTTGGGAAATAGAACTATATCTCACAAGCTGGTTTACCTCCCTGATTGCCCAACGCCCCTGCTAGAGCGAGACCTACTTTGTCGTTTAAGTGCCACCCTGCATTTCACTCAAGATGGAATAACTCTCACCCTACCACCCGAGAATGCATGGATAATGACCCTTGCAGTTGAACCCTCAGCCAGACAAGCCCCAGAGCGGAGCCAGAGGGAAGATCAGATATACCCCCTGGTATGGGCATCAAAAATCCCAGGAAGAGCCACACACCAAACCCCAGTTAAAGTCCAGCTCTTGCCAGGGAAAGGCCCAGTGCAAATCAAACAGTACCCAATCAAGAAAGAAGCCAGAGAGGGGCTACAGCGAACTATAGACCTCTTCCTACAGTATGGTGTGCTTCAAGAATGCCAGTCAGTTTGGAACACTCCTATCTTGCCTGTGCAAAAGCCTGATGGCACATACCGGCTGGTACAGGACCTTAGGGCAGTTAATGAATGGGTTAAAACTCTGCACCCCCTTGTCCCAAACCCATATACCTTGTTGGCCTCAGTGTGGGGGCAGTATACCCATTTTTCAGTTTTGGATTTAAAGGATGCATTCTTCACAATTCCGGTCGATACACAATCTCAGGAGATTTTCTCCTTCGAGTGGGAGGACCAAAGAAGGGTTAAAAAGCAGCTTTGCTGGACTGTGTTAGCCCAAGGATTTAAAAACTCCCCCACCCTTTTTGGCCAGGCCCTGGCTAGGGACTTGGAGGAATGGAATAACGAGGATCAGGTCCTCCTTCTGCAATATGTAGATGATTTGCTAATTGCAGCTGTGGGTCTGACCCCTTGCCTTAAAGCCACTGCAAGCCTTCTGAGCTTTATTGGACTCCGAGGATATAGAGTAGCTAAAAGTAAGGCTCAGATTGGCCTCCCAGAAGTACGGTACCTGCGGTTCCACATAAGGCAGGGGGAGCATCAGCTTTCAAGTGAAAGAAAAGAAGCTATATGCCAAGTTCCTATCCCAAGCAATCGTAAACGGCTCAGAGCATTTCTGGGAATGGTGGGCTTCTGCAGAATATGGATCCCAGAGTTTGGATTATGGGCTAAACCATTGTATGAATGTGTCAAGGGAACAGATCAAGACTCTTTTTGCTGGTCTCCAGAAGCTGACAGAGCATTTAAAATTTTAAAAAGAAAATTGATGGAAGCCCCAGCCCTGGGTTTACCGGACCTTTCTAAGCCCTTTCAATTGAATGTACATGAGCGAAAAGGAGTAGCACTGGGAGTGCTTACCCAGCTGTTAGGCACCTGGAAACGTCCTGTAGCTTACTTCTCCAAACAACTAGATCAAGTTGCAAAGGGATGGCCAGCATGTTTAAGGGCGGTTGCGGCAACTGCTCTGGTCTTAGAGGAACCTGAAAAGTTAACACTGGGGGAGGGTTGTACAAGTGTATACTCCGCATATGGTCCGGGCTTTGCTAGATGCCAAGGGTGGTCTCTGGCTCACCCAGGCCCGGGTAGCTCGATTCCAAGCTAAACTTCTAGAGAACCCTGAAGTTACCCTACAGCCCTGCCCTTCCCTCAACGCAGCTACCCTGTTGCCTGAAACAGAGGAGCAGGAACACGACTGTCTAAATGTTATAGATGCCCAATACTCCAGTCGCCCAGACTTAAAAGATCAGCCACTCCCAAATGCGGATTATGAATGGTATACTGATGGAAGTAGTGCTGTTATTAATGGCCAAAGGAGGGCGGGTTATGCTGTTGTAACTCTCCACGAGACAGTGGAAGCAGAAAGTCTGCCCGCTGGAACATCAGTCCAGCTGGCTGAATTAATAGCTTTAACTCACGAGCTTGAACTGTCAAAAGGAAAAAGAGTTAACATTTTTACTGATTCCAGGTATGCGTTTGGAGTGCTGCATGCTCGTGCAGGTCTGTGGAAGCAAAGAGGAATGCTGACAGCTCAAGGCTCTCCGGTGAAACATGGGTCTCACCTCTCAAAGATCTGCCAAGAGGCTTCTCTACGATGGTCTGATGCTTTGCCCCTTGCCCTGCTTCGTATCTGGGTTCTCCCTAAGGGTAGATTAGGACTCAGTCCCTTTGAAATTGTCTTTGGAAGGGCATGGCCTATGAGTGGTACACCGGTTCTGTCAGGGGAGTGGGTTTTTATCACAGTATATGTGCTCTTTGTCTGCTGTTCTCCCTTCTCTTCACAGGTATACCAAAGATCTACAGCCATCTCCATTGGATGCTCCTGTCCACTCCTTGCAGCCAGGCAATTCCGCGCTTGTGCGTACCTGGAAGGACGAACCCCTGCAGGAACGGTGGAAGGGACCATACACAGTCCTGCTGGTTTCCCACACTGTGGCCAAGGTTGAGGGGCACAAGACCTGGATTCATCACTCTCGCCTGAAGAAAGTCTCCGCTCCATCATCAACGGACCAGTGGACTGTTCAGCCCACCAGTGATCCCAATAATACTGATCTTGGACTAAGACTGTTGTTTAAAAGACATAAGGGCCAAGCCCAACCTTCTTTAGTTTCTTAGGCCCTATATGGGTGGAAACCCTCCTGTAAGATCTCACATTCCCCCCATTAGTCGGCCATACTATTGCCCCCTTCAACGTTGGTGGGTAGTACATGTCTTTGTATACAGGGGCCCCAATCAAAGGGTTCACGGGTTCTTATCACCCTCCTTTCCTCCTTTGGGTCCTACTTGGGTACAGGTCTGTGGAAAGCACCCTTGTCAGCGTTAAGTGTTAAATGCAGTGTTTCCCCTTTGGGTGCCCTAATTCCCTTCCCTAGGAGTACCCTGAAGACTGGCTGCGTCTGTTTTCCCAAGAATGGCCCTGTTGGTGTCACTAAGGATAATCCTAAGTAACTTAGAAGGTAAAAGGCAATAAGAATATAAGGTCTCCCTGTTTCAGGCCTCTAGTGAACAAGAGTCCTTCCATGTTTAAACTCTAATCGACCTCAGAGGCTGGCAGAGGGGAAAGGCCAGGTGCACCAGCCCTTATCAGTTGTAAGGCTGCTCAAACTGGTATGGAGCAAAAATAATGAAGCCTGCATACTTTTGGTCAAGGGAGAGGAGATAATGGTTTACAAAGACAAGGTCGTAATTCACGCCAGCTTTAATTAACTGTTCAATGTAACTCTACAAGCGGGAGAGGAAGGGGGAAGACAGAGAAAGAAGTGCGTGAGAAAAGAATGCTGCAGCCGGACAGAAGAGGGAGGGGAAACGGGGGCTTGCTAGTCAGCGAGAAAAGTTCTCATGGATATAAAGGAACAGACTGCTTGTTTTAACTGGGCTGGATCTGAGGCGTACTAAGTCTCCCAGCTCCGCTTTGGGATCCCAAATAAACTTGTGTTTTGCTTCTCCATCTCGGTGTGTTTATTGGCACTAAGCACGCCGGGCACAGACTACCACTGTCGTTTGCCTCAGCAGTCTATCTGCATGCAACAGTCCAACTTATTAATATGGGTTCTTTTGTTTCTCATATGCCTTTTAATTGTCCTTTATATTCTTTGGGGTTTTGGCGACCTAGGGTTTTAGGCCCTCTGTGGCTCATTTGGGTTATGATTCTCCCTATTGGGATAGCCCAACTGCACGCTGGTTGGGGTCCCAATCCACCTAAGGATTTTACTGGTAACATCTTTGAAGCCCTAAAAATTGCTTTTGCCCGTGAGTTTAATTTTTCCAACTGTTGGATTTGTGTCCAAATCCCACATCACGCTGCTGGGTTACCCTGGAGAGTTATTCCCCAAAACTGGTCAGACTTTTGTCAAAAATGGATGGTAACTGAGCACAGCACCTCTCACAATGAAGGCTTACGACTTAATTGTACCAAAGAGGCCCCTTATGGGTTACATAATGGCTCTTGGACTCCTTATTGTAATAGCACCTTTAAGCCCCAGTCTATTCGGTTGCGCTCTCCACCCGCTGGTCTCATATGCTATCAGCAAGCCAGTACAAGTAACCATACCTGGTTTGCAGAAAATAGTACATGTAAATTTTATATTGGTCCTGGTATAAATTTTACTATCCCTCTAGTAAATGCCACTGGTCAGCAGACTGGTAATGCAACTTTCGATCTTACCATAAATGCCACCCTACTGGAGCAGAAAGGTAACATTTTATCCGCCGAGCAGGCTTTTAACCAGTGGAAGGCCCTGGAACAGGCTCCCTCCCTATTCGATACCGTCTTTTGTTGGCTGCCCAATCTTGGATGGGTGGGAATAAGGCTAATTCGCATCCTGCTCACTGGTATGGTATTGTGTATTGTTGTTCTTTTTTGCTTACTTGCTGTAAAGCATTTATTCATAAAGTTTGTACCTCCTACTCTCCAGAAGCACCTATGTACCCCCTTATGGAGGATGTTGATATCATTTTACTTAACAAGCTGTTATCCTTTGAATATGAGAAAACTCAGCCAAAATTTTGTTGAGTGTTCTCAAAGGAGGGAATTGTTGGTGCCACTAGGTAAAAATCCTCTTGCTTAAGGCCTGTGTAATGGGGCCTGTGTGAACCAAAGTACCTCCATGTTAGTATGATAGAAGTCTGTGTGTTAGCCTCACTATAGTTCTGTAACCTTTTGTACTAAAATGCTGACTGTAATTTTCTGTATTAATGTGCTGACTGTAACCACCTGTGTTATAAGCTAATTGCTAAACAATAGGGCTGTAGTTAGCAAAGCCAGTTGCTACTACAAACTGCTAGTACTGGATAAGATAAATAAGAAGTAGATGTTATAGCCAAGGACATGTGCCTGAGAAAGTAACCCACACAATGAATAGCATAGAAAGAAAGATACAAGAAGGAGGGGTTATAAATACTAATACTCTGCCTGTGTGCAGTGTGCAGGATTTGGAGAATCTTCTCCCTTGCACCTTATTTGAGCTCAAATAAACTTGTGTTTTGCTTCTCCACCCCTGGTGTGTTTATTCAAGCCAAGCACACCGGGCCCCAAACCTCTGTTGCTTGCCTCTGGCACTTTGTGCTGGCAACAGCTAGAAACTGAAGTGAGATACATTCAGACTGCAAATTTGGTGTCCATTTTTAATGGTGAGATAATTAACCATTAGAACCATTTACCAAGGGCCGAGGCAGATTCTCGCTCACTGAGCGTTTTTAGATCGAGATTGAGATGTTTTTTCTAAAAGCTCTGCTGGGCTCTCAGCTTATATTAGTTATTTATTTATCTGCGGTACCTGGTCAAAGGGAGCTTTTTTGCTTGCTTTATTATCCTCTTGTCTGTCTGTTGTGCTGCTAATATGTGTTAATTAATGACAGTTAAGGACCATCTTGTTTCTATGTTTGTACAGGCCCTAGCACAATGGAATCCTGATCTTGTGACTGGGACTAAATGAGGCAGTACTGCAATACTGATCTACAGAAATACTTTTGTACCGTGGCCATCACCACCCACTGGCTTAAGAGATTAGTCACTGAAAATGGAAGTATGAGAACTTGACATCTGTAGTTTAACTCAGTCCCCTCATCTCCTGCATTGAGTGTTCATTCTACTCAGTACATGCTGTCTGCACTCACAGGAGAACCGTGATGGTGACAAAAGTAAGCGTTGTTTCTTCTTCTCTCTCTTCTCTTTACAAATCAGGCTGCAGATAAGCCCTGTGACCCATGACCATCCCTGGCTGCCACTCAGATGGACAGCCCTGAGGCTGTGTCCAGGGCAGTCTTTATGTGCTTGCCCAGGAAACCCCTTAGAAAAGGCGGGAAGCCCCTGCTGGAAACCCCTTAGAAAAGGCGGGAAGCCCCTGCTGGGAAACCCCTTAGGAAAACTGGTTCTGACTGGAACTTGTTTAAAACTTCCAGGAGAACTGTTCAGTGTGAGTAAGGGCAGAGGGAACTAATGTCTGCAGCCCTTAGTTAAGCAGAATAGATGTCAGAAGGAATTTACCTGAATGAGGATTGAAGGGTCTGTCCCTTGGTATCCTTAAAACTTGCTCTGACTCCAGTTGGCATTTTGTTGTGTCAGAATACAGCTTGAGCCCAGAGAAAGAGCTGCAGTATGTGGCTTTGTGAGGAAAAAGGAGAATAAGTCACAGCAGTAATAAATCTCTGAGGGCTTGTTTTGTGGTGAGAGTGGCAGGCACTTGACAATGTCTACTGATGTGATCATGAAATGCCATATTTCATCAGAGATGCTATTAAATTAAATCCCAAATCTAACCTCACTGGGGAAGATGTTGATTGATGTTACAGATAGAGATTGGCTGTGCACATCACAGAAGGACCAATAACTATTTTGTGGTGCCCAGATGGACTTTTTAGAGTGTTGTTTACAATGAGGGTTCTCAATCTTTTTCTTTTGAAGCCCCCCGCCCCCAACATGCTATAGAAACTCCATGACCCAGCAAGGGAGGGCCCTCCAGGATTCAGATGTGTGTGTGTGGGGGGGGGCTCTGGGCTTCAGCCACGGGCAGGATTCTGCCCTATGGGGCTGGGAATGGGGGGATCGGGAGCTCCATGGGATGTGGGGGGCTCAAGACTTGCCCCGCAAAACAGGGCGATTGGGGTCCAGTGGCCCATGGGCCCACAGTCGAGAACAGCTAATTTACAACACAGCACTAGAATAATGAGAGAGAGCAATTAATCCAAAGAGAGAGACAGTTTGTTTGAACATGGGTGTAATTAGGCATACCAGGTGGTCTAATTTTCCAGATGTCTCGGTGAATAATCCAGTCCCACATGCATCCTCCCCATGGACCCGGCAGGATTTGGTATGTGGGCGCCCACACCCCCCTAACCGGTCCATATGCTTGGAAGGAGCACTGTGAATGTCTACACTTCCACCCAGAAAGTCTCCAAGTATGTTTTCATGACCACAGATCAGATGGTACTCCTGATGTGTCTGTAAGGGCAGTGGGCCAAGTCTGGTGCTTAAGATCACTCCGAATGGCTCAACTGGTTCATTCGGAAATATTGAATTTCTAAACATACATATCCACTGCAATGCTTCCCAGCCTCGTGATATCAACCATCTTTCCTTGTGTAGTACTATATTAAATCTGTTATTTAATATATCTCGATTTTCAAAAGGCCTTAACATCACATAGCCTTGGGGGATGTATTACAGGGTAAAGGTAGATGGCAGGGGCAACAGGTCCCTGTGGTACCTGTCATTTGAAAATCCAATTACGGGAGACATACATCACTGAAGGAATTCATATCCAAACAAGTGCAAGCGCTAGTAGAATACTCAAAATCAGTCAGTACAATTTCCCAAGCAGGGTTCCACAAATTTTCCTGCTAGTGTTATATAATTTTTGTGTTTCTTTCACAGATCAGTTTGTAAGTGGTCCTTCTCTAGTCAAAAGATTCCTGGACTTTGTCAATGTCAGGAGCTGTGTCCTATCTTTACCCCAACGTCTAGTTCGGGGAGTTTACCACACATCACCCTGAATTGGTTTTGTTTTTCTAGAAAACTTCAAGGCACAGTACATCTGGTCAGTGGACAGGGAGAGGTTATCAGCACTTCAACCTTTGTACTTTCCCCTGCACTCTCAGAAGGCACAGTGGAGCTAGAAGAGAAATAGTAGGCTAATTCATGCATAGCGAGAATCTTCCGAGCCTGTGGAGGGTCCTTTTGGCAGGCGAATCATGGCTGCAGCATCAGTCCTTTGGCACCTCACAGCGGTGTTGGTAGTCAGCAGGACTAATAAGGCCTTCCAGAGTGGCAGCCAGAGCAGGCTTTCGTGTGGACTTTACATAGATCCAGTCCTTTCCTGGGTTCCAAGGAAGTGGCAGAGCTCTGGGGTCTTTGCGGTAGCGCTTTTTTACCTGCTGAGAAAAACGACGTAAACACATGCTCATTAGTGCCTGGCAGTGTTTGTGCAGACTCCTAAGCTGTTGGGCACATTCATAGCCCACCTGTTTCTTGGTTGCAAGCCAATCTTAGCCGTGAGCCAGTGTCCTTGAATGGAAGTCCAGTTGTCTTATCTTGACCTGAGCTTGTGCTAAAATTTTCTATATTTTTTCTTCCAGTGAACTCTATTTTGTTTTACTTTTCTTCCCTTCTTGGCTTCTTTTAACCCTACAAAGGAAACTTCACTCTTTCACTCAACACCTTTCCGCAACATGAAACAACAAAAAATTGCCATTTATACAGTAATTAGTCTTATTATTCCATGTATGCCATCAATATAACCTTTACAAATACACTAATTAACAGATGCTTTGGAGGCAACAGCTAGAAACAAGCACACACTTATGGATTTTCATTTTCAATCAACCTTGGCTAGAACATCTGAAGGTAGCCACAAAGTCCATAGTAACAATAGGGGAGTAGGTGATTAACCTTTTCATTCTTAGCTTCAAAGACTGTGGTATGCAAAATTTTCATACACATTGTTTTTCAAATTAAGGATTTTTTGCCAATGAAGTTTTTTTCTTACTTACGGAAAGTATTAGATATTATCACTTTTCCAGATTATAACCAAACACTTGTATTCAGTTTGAACAAAAAAGTACCCCTGCATTCCCAATCCAACCGCCTCTGCCTGATTCCAAACCAGACCATCCCATGAGAAAAACTAAAACACAACAATTCCAGCCACAGACAATACAGCCACAAGACAGAACAAGAACACAAAGTAAATTCCTATTGTGGGCCAGTAAATGCATGGTACTTGAATGACCGTTCAGCTGGCATCAGTTTCTCTAATTATCGAGCACAAAAACAGAGATTACTCCTTCTGGGCATCAATCATCATTAAATATACAATCCTTGCGACTTCAGGCAAAACAGAGGAATTACCCCATAATTTCCTTATTTTTTATAGGCAGCCCAGGTTCAAGCGCGCTTCTACACCTTATCAGTTTAGATATTGCATAATACAGGTGCTTTCTGGCTTGCTTCTTGGATCAAGCTATTCATACTAAAGATTCTTACCTTAAACGGATATAATAACTTTACCAGAATTTTTGATTGTTTTTACCTTTAACTCCTGCTTCAATACATTGAAAGAAAACTTCACTACTTACAGTGCCCCTCAGACGCCTAATAAAATAATTACATAGCATGTATACATCCTTAGTAGCTAATTCAGCTAAATTTATCATCAGGCAAATGAAATTACAATCTACAATAATTCTTTCCCTGAAATTTATTTAGCAAACAATTTCAAAGACACTAAGAATTTCTCTTTAAGCATTTTTACAAGTCAACCTGCTGTTCCCTCCAGCAACTACAGAGTTAAACTTTCACTCTTCTTAAATCACTTGCTGTCTCCCAACAGCTCATTTTTATCACTCAAATCACCATTTCAAGTTCGTCCTAGTATTTGAAATCCCATGCTTACACTTACTTACTCTTCCTCCACTACAACCTCCAAAATTTTCCAACTCTGTTTTCTATCTCTCTGTCTGTTGCCTGCCCGCCTGGGCCCGATCTGCTTTCGTTGCTGAACCCGTGCCTTCCATGGGCATTCAACTTGTTCCAACTACAGTTTTAAGGCTAGAGGTGGCTCTCAACTAGCTCCCCATCCCTCCTTGTCCTCTTCCCTTCAACATCCTAGCACCAAAGATTACGCCGGACGTCTCCCTTGGGTGAGGCTTGCCACCTGGACAAAAACACATGTCATTGGCGTTTAAAACTATTTCATTTTCCTTTGACATTTCCTTCTGAACACCGGGTAAAAACAATTACTAACATATAATCCAAACCCCTTTAGAGGGTTTATCTCAGAGACCTACCCCAGCGTCTGCTGACACTCACAACAGAAAAGGAATTCACAAGAGAACAGAGCGGATTACAGTCTAACCTGTTTTTCTACTTCTATTACACCCTGACCGCTCTCAGGGACCGGACAGAAGGATCAATTCAACCTCAGATGTCCTCGCCATCGCATGGCTTCCCACTCCGAGGAATATTATTACCGAACGAGAGGGCTTCAGTCCGCCCAACCTAACGCCCCAATGTAATAACAGAGCAGAAAACAACACGTACGGTTAAAACAGAGCAGAACACAAGAACCAGACAGTGCACCAGAACCAGAATAACCAGCATAAGAGCCTGCCTACCTACCAAACCAGATAGGTATTTCCTTAATCCCTATAAGGGCTACTTATTGGAGCACGACACCCCAGGGACCGCGGAGAAGGTGAGGAAGAGGGGTAGAGCACCCAGTGATGCGCTGCTCATGCCACAGCTCTCCCGGAGTCCAATGTCCGAGCATAGGAGAGGCCCCGTCTGGGGTCGCCAGAAACTGTTACTGAAATTCGCGTGTCTCGGCTAGCTTGAGACGCAATAACAAACAGCTGAACAGGGATAAACACACACCCACAGACACACAAACATGTCCCTTAATTTGCGAAAAAGGAGAAGCCTGTCCCTTGGTACAGACAACAAAGCTGCTGCTAAACAATCACAAACCTATCACCCATTCACGTCAAAGACCCTTGCGTGTTACTACGTTGATTGGTAAGTGTAAAATCTCATGATCCCGTTATCTGGGTAGTGCTGACTGGTTTGGAGCAGGATCTTCCTGCCTTGAGGCAGAGGAAAAGAGATAGTGCAAAAATTCAGGCTACTGTGTCCATGAGCAGTACTCACCCCCCACCCCCGCCCACTGGCCGCTTGTAATCTATTAAGGGGGGTCAGCCAGCTTTCACAGGGGGGTGAGTCCAGTGGGTGTGTGGCCCCATTGAGGGGGGCGAGCCCAGAAGGCGTGTGGCACCATTGAGGGGTGAGCCCAGTGGGCACATGGCATAGGCTGTCCTCGTGGGGGTGCCTGCCTGGCATGGGGTGGCTGTTCCTGGGGGCATGTGGCACCAGGGCAGGGGTGTTTGTGCTGGTTAGCACGTAGGACTGGGGTAGCCTCAGTTGAGAGGGGCCTGTGTGGCATTGGGGGGGAACTGTTTGGTGGGTGAGTGGCACTGGGGGCTTTGCCTGGTGAATGCGTGGCATGGGGGGCTCATGGAGGGGCCTCCGTGGCAGTGGGCAGGTGTGCCATGTGGGTGTGTGGCACTGTGGGGGGCTTCTGGGGGAGCCTGCAGGACATTGGGGGGCTTTGCCCAGCAGGTGCATGGCAGTGGGCCCCCCTCATGGAGGTTTGCTGCATGGAGGAGGGTGGCTGTGCTTGGAGGGGGTGTGGCACTGAGGGAACTGTGCCCAGCGGGTGTGGGGCACCGGTGGGCTGTGTCTGGCAGAGGTGTGGCACTGGGGGGAGGACTCGTTGGGGGGGGGCTGCATCACAGTGGTGGACTGTGCCCCGCACAAGTATCGCACTGGGGGTGAGCCTCATAGGGGAGGGGCTGCGTGGCAGTGGGTGGCTGTGCCCAGCAGATATGTGGCAATGGTGGGGCCTCTTGGAGGGCTCCATGGCAGCAGGTGGCTGAGCCTGGTGTGGCGTGGCACTGGGGGGACTTGAGGGGGAGCTGTGTGGCAGTGGGCAGCTGTGCCTGACGGGTGTGCAGCACTGGGGGAAGGCTCATGAGGGGGCTGCATGGCAGTGGGTGGCTGTACCTGGCATGGAATGGCACTGCGGGTGTCACACTGTGGGGGGGGGTGTCAGCGGGCGGCAATGACTGGCATGGAATGGCACTGGGAGCGTGGCACTGGCATGGCAGTGGGTGGCAGTGTCCTGTATGGAATGGCACTGGGGGAGTGCATGGTAGCAGGCAGCAGTACCTAGCGGGGGTGTGGCACTGGGGGGTGCATGGCACTGGGCAGCAGTGCCCAGCACAGCATGGCACTGGGAGCAGGGCACTGGCATGGCAGCGGGTGGCAGTGCCAGGCAGGGCGCACTCATTGGAAGAAGCTGTGGTGCCGGTCGGTGCGGGGCACATCAGCATCAATGTCCCTCAGAGATGCCCAGAACTGGGGCTGGTTGATGCTCTGGAGCCACAGAATATGCTGGCAGGAGAGGGGCTATATCAGTATTCGGCTCAGTAGTGGTGTACAGCAGGGTACTCTGGTGCTCAGGGCATGGGGAGGGGGCCGAGAACCGAGACTCCTGGGATCTACTCCCAGCTCCAGGAGCACCCATCCTGCCCATTGAGCATGGAGCTCAGTCCCTGTGACCTATGCAACGCTGGCATTCCCTGCGTGAAGGGCCTGTGCCAGTGAAGCGGATGCCCGCCCCTGAGGGGCTGCACCTTGGTACCAGCTCCTTCCACACTACCTTCCCCTTGGCCATTGCTGCTGGCTGCTCTGTGACACCCCGGGCTCCTGCCTGCCGTGCCCCAGCGAGCCAGTCACCCCGTCCAGCCACGACTGGCATAGATGTCTCACCTCCGTGGGCACCGTGGCCGCTTCCATCTCCTTCTGCTTGTATTTCTCGATGGCCAGGGACAGCTCCACTGTGGGAAGGAGAATGGGGTCGATTTTAGCCACCAGGTCCAGGCTCAAGCTCTTTAAGGAGGAGGAGCTCTGTTGCTCCGCCCTCTGGGAGGAGCTGTTTGGTGGGAGGAGCTGTGGGGCTATAAATTGATTATGCTACGTGTCCATGTCAATCAATGGCTGGGCTGGTGGTTAGGAAGAAATGACCGCCCCTGCCGCTGCCCTGCCCGGTATGGTAGAAGCGAGATTGCGGAGGCTCTGGGGATCTGCTGAGCGTTGATTGGTCTCCTAAAATGGTGGGGTGGAACAGATGGCCTGATCCCTGCGCGCGAACTCTCGCCCCCATTGTAGCCCCCATCGCTCGGGCATTCAGATCTGCCTGCCGGCCGGGTTCCCCTGGAGTGTCCTGCGTTGCGTGGGGACGCTGAGGCTCGGTTGTGGGGCGACTGGTGGGTCTGATGGAGCTGCATGTTGTGGCTACGCCGGGCTGCGGGGGAACTGATGCTTCCGGCATTGCTGATTGCTCCGTGTAGGCGAGCACGCAGTTGGTGGGTCCTGTGACGCTTCGCTGTCG
>NC_133773.1:2244058-2324093 GCF_003597395.2 Chelonoidis abingdonii | reverse complement strand
CAGGGGCGCACCGACACCTAGAGTGGAGCACCCACAGGGACACTCATCTCGAAGAACATCAGTTACTGCACAAGGTGAGTAACCTCCTCTTACAAACTCAACATCGGTTTTGACAATGCTAACACACAGGTGGGCCAGACTGATTTCCAGTCCTGCACTGTCAGTGTTCAGTGAGGTCTAGCAGTCTTGGCATGAGCTGGCACCTGGTGTGCCAGCATCACATCTGTTATATCAGTATCCTCATTTAATACCAGGCATGCACATTCACCCATCTTGGTCTTTAGACTTGTTGCATTTGTATACAATCACTTATAAAATTTGTGAGTATTTAGTTGTCTTCCATCATGTGATGTAATTGAATGGGACTCTTTTGTTTCACTGTATCTCTTCAGTTCCTACCTGTGCTTTATCAACTTCTAGTTTCTCCTCCTTACTAGGATATAGAGTATCCCCTTTAATAAATCTTCCCCTAAGGCATGTGTCTGTCCAAACCATGTGGTCCTCTGCATGTGTTGGCTTTTAGTTTAAAAAATCCTCTACAACCTTTGTAATTGTACATGCCAGCAATAGAATTCTGTTTTGGTAGAGCTGATTCTTTCTGTATAGGCTTCTCCTGTCCCAAAAGGTCCTCCAGTTCCTAATCAACTTAAACCCCTCCTCCCTGCACCATTATTTCATCCACGCAGTGAAACCCTGCAGTTCTGCCTGTCTAACTCTGTGCGTGAAGGCTGCTCTCTCCGGAAGCCAATATTACACACTTATAAAAATAGGCATTTAAAAAGTAGTGTATTTATATAGCACTAACCTGGTGACAGAGATGAGCAATAATCACTCAGATTAACAAACCCCTAACAGAACCTGAACGGGACACTATAAAAACAATCTGGGGTGAGCTAGAAATCTCAGCAAATGCCTCAGATTGGCTGTGCTAAAATAACTGCAGCTTTCCCACGAAGTCCCTCACAACCATCCACAGACTTCATGCTGCCAGAGCCGTGGCAGTGACACCAAGTGCTGGCTGTGACACCTCAGAAATACAGAAGGCTAAAAATCAATAATAACTATGAAACACAGTGAAGCTTTTATAAAATGCTCCACTTAGCAACTGACCCCAGACAGCTGCCATTTTGGTTTCTGGGAAGCATAAAAGGAAGTTACTGTGGCAAATGGACTTCAGTTTGTTTGTTGTCCAGCTTTGTTGTCCAGCTGCATGGTTTCAATGCCAAGGGACAGCTCTTCCTTCTTGTCATGGCATTAGAGTTTGTCTCTCTCCTGGTGGGCTAGTGCGAAAGGCCCCTGTGGCTGGATTAGGATGTTGGCTGGAGATTGGGCAAGGGGCTGTGAGAGTATTATAATCCACATCTGGCTGGTGCCTCTCCTGTCAGAAACTCTTCTCATGCTGCAACATACCTCACTATGGAATCGGCAAAGTCATGATATGCACCAGTGCAGCATGTCTCCCCTACAGGTACCATTGGTATAGCCAGGCCTTGTGATGTCATAACTGCACTGGTTCTCCAGTCCTCCAAGTTAATCCTCCAAGAGAAAACAGGAGAAGAGAAACCTGACTGTTATAAAGATACTTTTTTTTTTTTTTTAAAGATCTGCTCTAGTTCAAAAGGAATTATTTGCAGGCGGGTCGCTGGCCTGTGCTACTTGGGGGTCAGAGTAGATGATCACAGTGGTCCCTTCTCGTCTTGGAATCTGTACATCAGAAGGAAGTATGTGGTGCGTAAGTGAGAGAGAGAGAACAAATGGTTCACTCTGTGTTCAGTTCTTAGCAGGGCTGTGTGACCCTGACAGGAATCCATTTTTGAAAGGGTTCATAAACTATCTGTTCTTTGAGTCACATGGGCTGGCATTTGCTTCAGCAGTCAGACTTCAGAAAGGCCTCTCCAAATGACCCTGTCCTCCAATAAACGCTGGGGTCCTCACTCACATTCCTACGATGAATATCCTCAGGAACCACAGGGCAGCTGTGGGAGAGAGGTTTGTCAGCTCTCTAGCTCTGTGAATGACCTGATTTCATAGTCACCAGCTGGCCCAAGTGTTGGCTGAGCTCACCAAGGTTCTGGTCCTCATCGGCATGTCGGACACACATTTGGCCCAGCTTTAGTTTGGGAATCCTCAAACCATTGCTCTGACTTGTAGCTTCCCCACCGTGTTTCACAGGCTGTTCTAAATTATTCAGGGAGGGGAGTGGGGAAGCCTAGTGTGTCCAGAGAAGTTGCTGTCTTGGATAATGGGAGGCAATATGGAAGCCAAACTGAATACTCTTCCAAAAAGGCACAGTACTTTGTACCCAACAATTGCTGTTTGTTTGAGTCTATACATGGGAGTGAGCCCTCCGTTCTCACGGGCTCTAACCCAAAGAGTATCTGCATGGGGCTATTTGATACTTCTCTTATCTGACAGGATCACATTTACTCTCTACTCCTTTCCAGAGACACCTCGAAAAGTACATGACATCTTCAGTAAAGGAGGCCCCTAGAATCTAAACTGCAAGGCAGTAGCCCAGAAATGCAAATCTGGGGCGACTGGGCATGGGGCCTCACCCAGGTTGAGATCCAAGGAGTTTTTAATGGGGGCAGTCATTTCATAACATTTGGTCAGGGCTGGGTTTCACAGGAATCTCCAGTAGCTGAAAGTTAGCTCAGTCCATTGGGATAAGTAGTTGGCTCCCAAAAGTTAAGAAAAATGCATATCATTAATTTTGCCAGCTGCCCGTGGACAGTGGGATCTGAGCACATAACAGGAGCCAGCACCATAAATGCCTTGCCAGAGGCATAAAATACAATAATTTCATTGGCCATGTTCTTATCTTTATATAAGACATTCTTATTTGGGTGCACCACCTCAATGGCCCTGCTCCTGGAGCTGCTGATGGGCCTATGGCAAATACTGGGGCAGAGGCAGATGTTCTCTTTCCAGCTGATACAATTAGTTGTAATGGGTAGGATGGGCAATGGGCGTGTTTACCCGCAATCGAGACTGCGAGCTCGGCTTGGACTCATTACGTAATAAAGCATGTGAATGGGTTTAAAGAGGTGAACCAAAGGAGGTCACCAATTCTGGAGGGTGCATGGCATCCCAGGCGAAGGTGATGTCATGTAGTGACATTGCATCGTGGTGCGTGATGGGACAGCTTAGCACAGGGAGCAGGGGCAAGGGAATAAATGTGTCCCCCAGCAGCCCTGTATGTGTGTTTGCCGTGTGGAGTTGTGTAGGGGCTCAGCCCTCCTGCTCCCACCTGCCTTCTCTATGGACAGCAGGGGACGGTGCTGCTCGACTGCCCCGGATCCTGTAGGGGGGAGGAGGGGCATGGTTCTCTTTTCCCCTGGAGGGAGGGAGGGCTGGAAGCAGCAGCTCCCCCCTTCCCTGCTCTGTCCCTAGAGGAGGAGGGACAGTTCTCCCTGCAGGAAGGAGGAGGCTGGTAGGAGACTGCCCATGGGACAATTCCTCTCTGCCATCTGGTGCTTCCCCATTCTGGTGGGACAGGCCTGGAGCCCCACAGACTCCCAGCCTGGCACCAGCGCTCCCGGTGGCCCCACTGAATGCTCGTTAGAACAGCCTGTGAGGAGGCAGGAAGGGTCAAGATCACCCCAAACCCAGAGGAGTTAGTGGAGTGGAGGGGAGCCCTTGGGGAACTGCACTCCCCAGTGATGAAATTACAGGTGGATGAGTGCTCTGAGCATGGAGGCCTGTTTTGCTCTGTGAGAGCCCTTTTGTCTCCACACAATGGATGAGCTGGGCTTTGCTGTGGAGCGTCTGCTTCATGCTGTATCTCAACCAGCCCTTCCCCATCATTGGCACTGTCTGAGCTGTGGCTGGGCTTGCCACTCCTCGCCGGTGCCAGTCCTGAGCCATCCCAATCACAAGTCAGGCCCGCAAATCCCAGGGGTTTTAGCAATACCAGTTGTGGGGTGTGTCTCCTGGCTGCCTGGTGCTGCAGCCTGCAGGAGTCTTGGTGTTAAGCTTTTCTTCACAATCACAGGGGCTAGAACCATTTTTTGGAAGCTGAAATCTGAAATTCTTATGTGTAATCCCATGGCTCCAGTAGCTGGGCCTTTAAGAAAAACACCAACTATTGCAAGACTTACAATAAGATCAGGAGAGTTGGCAACAGTGGAGTGCATAGTTTACAGTCTGCCTCTTACAGCAAGGGGTCTGTCTGAGTGGCAGTGGGAGCAAGATTACCATTTTCAGGTAGTGGCTGCCCGTAAGCCCAGCTGTCCGTTCGTCCAGCCTAGGGGAATCAATATATCTGTGAATTCTTTTTTTTCCTGAAGCAGTTCCAGATAGGGTGTATTGCAATTGTCCCACACTGAAGCTAGCTCAGTTATTCTTGTGCTGCTAATACAACGGTATTTGCTCTTGTTCCTGCAGTGAAGGCATATTATCGTGAGTACCTGATCCCTTTGTCAGTAGCTCGGCTTTGCTATCAGTGTTCTACTTTGGCTAGGCAGGAGCAGTAACAAAATGAATCCCTCATTTGCCAGTTCTGACACTACCTTAATGATCACGTAGGCTGAAAATGCCCGAGAATGGATTAAACA
The DNA here is from genome assembly GCF_003597395.2 of Chelonoidis abingdonii. NCBI lineage: Eukaryota > Metazoa > Chordata > Testudines > Testudinidae > Chelonoidis > Chelonoidis abingdonii. The sequence continues at coordinate 2,319,537 of NC_133773.1, read as the reverse complement.
TAGGGCAGGCTGAGTATAGTTATTTCTGGGATACGCCCTCTTCTTCAGTCTGGTCATCACATGCGGGCAGTCACCAAACTCAGCGTTGCTAGAAGTCTTCCTGTGTATAGTGAAGCAGCATGGCCTCCCTCCAGCACAGAGGGGCTCAGCTCACCCTACTCCCTCACAGGAAGTGCAGTGCAGGGAAGGCAGCATAAGGGCAAGGCCCTGCCACTCAGTTGGGGCTGGACCGGAGAAAGCAGCAAACCTCCATTCCAGAAAGCTGAGCCCTCAGCTGAGCCCACAACCAGCAGCAGGGAGGAAAGGTGACCTGCTGCCCCAGGAGCCGGACAACCCCAGAGAGAAACAAGCGGAAGGGTTGCCTGACTGTGAGGCTGAGAGCCAGGTCCCAGCAGGGATGAAGCAGCACCTGCCAGAGCTGGTAGGAAGTAGCCCAGGAAAACAAGACTTGGGTCCGGTGGTGCTGCCAGGATGCAAGGCAGCAATCACACTAGGGTGAACACCCGTCCCTAATTAGGCAGATCAGTCCCAGAATGTACATTTCAAGTCCCAGTCTCAGGCTGAATCACTCTGGGACAAAATTTGTCCTGGATTCCCTGTGGCACTAATCCATGCCTGCCTGAGGCTCAAGGGCAGCACCAGCCTCTTCCCGGGAGGGGGGGCGGGCAGGCTGAAGAGGCCTTAGCCCCCACCTTGCCACAAGGCCCTGCCTCCTGCTCCTCTTTGCCCCTCCACCCCCAGGCCCTGCCTAGGGCAGATGGAGGGTCCAAGGCTTCCCACAATGTTCCGGCTCCCTGGGCAGCTCTTACCACTGCGCAGCTCCGGCTTCTGGTCTGGCCAGGGGGCAGGGCCTCATGGGGAGAGGAGGAGCAAGAATGGGGCCAAGACGGGTGGGGGTCTTGCATGTGTCTTATTTTTGCATTTTGAAAAGATGGTTTTCCTAGACTGCATGTTTTACCATTTACCTTGTGGCAGGGCCACACACCACTTCTAGGGCCCCGGGGTGGGACTTGGTGGAGCAGGGTGGATCTGGGTCCACTTACTTCCAGCGCCATATGCAGATCTGGGTGTGCTCTAACCTTTAGGCCAGTGGCTGGAAATGCTACCTGTTTGTTTGTTCAGCTCTCATCTTAGGAATCCTGAGCCATCAACTCTTATTGGCTGCTCCAGTTAGGAGGCCGGAGCCCACGAAGGTTTAAGTTCTCAGCCCTCACCCTAGGAGCCCAACAATATAGACTGCCTGTTAACGTGCTGAACCTGCACGCGGTAGCTTCAACTATCATTTGTGGGCTGCCAACCTCTTCATCTGGTGGTGTCCCGAACCGCCGTGCCGCCACAGGGGACGCCCTGGCCCAGAGACACAGCCAGCTTACATTGTTTTAGTCTTCTCTCTTGTTAGACTGAGCATCTTCCACATGGATTCTAGGCAGCTTTAGTGCCTACTGGGGGTTTGCTCACCCTAAGCCATGGTCACCCTTTTTCTTCCCCCGGGAGGTGCCGTCACTGATTTTTATCCCAGATGTCACCAGTTTCCAAGAGGTTTGCTGTGAGGCATTGTTTTGGTCCAGAAAAGGTAAGGTGGTTTGCTATTGATGTCAGTGGGAAGACAGGCCGGCGTCAGGCATTTATCTGTAGCATTGGCACCCAATACTGCAAAGTATGGCTGGGACCATGGTCACTGGAGGGGCCACACTGAGAAAGCTCAGTCAGGGCAAACTGAAAAGAACAGGATAGACGCTTTCCAAAACTAGTGGTTTAGTCCAATAATTAGAGCCACCAAGTCAGTAAGAAAACAGCTTCTGCAATACCATACTGGTTACCACGAAGCTAAAATACAGTTCCCCTTAAGCAATGCATCCTTTGGCTCCCAACCAGACAACCAAGTCTAATATGGTGAGGATTATATAAAATCTTATTCACTAATATAAAGTTCTACCAATCCCAAGAGATTGGGTGCATTACCCACCACCAGGTCAATGTATATTTCAGAACTTACCCAAATACACACTTAAGGCCAAGTCTTATGAACTAAACTAAGATTTATTAAAAAAGAAAAGAGTTACTATGGTTAAAAGATCATTATACATACAGATATGAATAAAATTCTTAGGTCAGTTTCGTAGTAGAAATGGTGAGCTGCTGATTTGCAAAAGCAGCAAAGAGTCCTGTAAAACTTGTGCAAGTTTCTTCATGAGGTTGATGGATTTCCACGCCATACGGCTAAATGCTGCTTTACAGATCCAGACTAACACAGCTACTCTGATACTTGATTTGCAGAAGTCCTTCCAGAATCAATTCATTTGGTTATAGTTCAATAGGCCAGTGGTTGTCAACCATTCCAGACTACTGTACCCCTTTCAGAAATCTGATTTCTCTTGCGTACCCCAAGGTTCACCTCACTTAAATACTACTTGCCTACAAAATCAGACATAAAAGTACAAAAGTATCACAGCACAGCGTGACTGAAAAATTGCTTACTTTTACCATATAATTATAAAATAAGTCAATTGGAATATAAGTATTGTACTTACATTTCAGTGTATGGTATATAGAGCAGTATAAATAACTCATTGTCTGTATGAAATTTTCATTTGTTCTGACTTCACTATTGCTTTTTAATGTGTCCTGTTGTAAAACTAGGCAAATATCTAGATGAATTGATGTACCCCCTGGAAGACCTGTATACGCCCAGAGTACATGTAACTCTGGTTGAGAATCACTGCAAGTGCTCAAACTCTTCCATGAGAATTAGCAAGATAATCCACGTGGACCTGGAGATCTCAGTCTTGCGACTTAAACTGCCACATCAAAGTTCAAGCAGATCTGAGATGGTAAGGACAAAGCTCTAGAGTTTGTTTAGAGTTCTCTAGAAGGCTATGATAGCCTCTTGGCAGCAGACAGCACAGCAGGCATCTCTTGGATGAAGAATAAGTAATACACATTGTTGCTCGGAAGTAAATCTCTGTTTCCTAGGCACACATCGGTAACTAGCTGCATTCATTAGCATAAGGTAATTAACCATTCAAGCAGTACATAAACAGTTTACCACAAACTTCAAAGAGATATATAGACAATGATATTATTACACCCAAGTTTCATCTAATGTTAACATTCCTTTTGGATCTCTGAATCAATAGAATATAGTAACAGACATTACAGATAGGAACTGAAGTTTAGCATCTACAAGTTAATTGGATCACATTGTTAATCTTCTAACAAGATATAGGTAAACACAGACAAATACAATTGGTACCTATTCTTAATGCTCTAACAATACAGGTTTATTTAACATGGCTTTGATAACTATCCACAAGGAATGACCCTAATTACCATTTCAATAGTTTTCCATGTTCTTAAAGGTTGATTTTTGGGTCATTTAGCCTGCTGGTTGCTTAACTGTTGCTGATTCAGTGTCACAATGGCTCACCGGCCATGAATGTGCCTTAGCCATGAGAATGATTCCTGGCTCAGTAGGAGCTGCTGGACATCAGCTCACTCTTACATAGGAGTCTAAGGCCATGTCTACATGGACAGCGTTGCAGTGGCACAGCTGTACCGATGCAGCTGCACTGCCGCAGCACATCTGGTGAAGATGCTCTATGCTGACAGGATAAAAGAACATCTCCATGAGCAGTAGACGCTGTGTCAGCGGGAGAAGATCTCCTGCCGACATAGTGCTGTGCACACCAGCACTTATGTCGGCGTAACTTTTATCGCTCGGGGGGTGGAATATTCACAGCCCTGAGTGATATAAATTTTGCCGACATAGGCTGTAGCATAGACATAGACAAATAAATCCAGATTTAGGCTAACTTTAGACACCCAAGTGTGGAAGTGGCAATGGGAAGCATTTGTAGGTATGTGTGGCTGGTGACAGGTTTATGGGTGGAAATGGAGCAATGCTTCTTGCATTCTCTGGCTTTGTGGGCAGGGCTAGCAGACTCTTACTAAAGCGCAACCATGTTTTTCTAAGAAAAGGGATTAGAATAGTCACACTTCCTTCTGTCCAGCCCTTTCTCCCTCTCTGTCTTCATACTCCTCAGCCAAATTGCTTTCATTGTCCCTGAGCACCTTGCATCAGAAAGGAGTGATAAATGTGTTGATTGGAGAAAACTCACTTGACATTATGGACCTGATCCAAAGCCCATGGAACGAATGAAAAGTCTCCTTTAGACTTCCACAGGCTTGGACCAGGCCCTACAAGAGGGAATATATGGGACAAACTGATAGCAGTTGTCTCTGGGATGGGATAACTCCAATGGAAACCTGTCATTTTACTTACTCATTACATTAAATCCATGCAGTAGAAATAGGCATGTGTCCTTAGCATGGACCATTAATACAGGGAAATCCAATGGCCTGTGCTATGCAGGAGGTCAGACCAGATGATCATAGTGGTCCCTTCTGGCCTTAAAAATCTCGGCCATTACAAGCTCTCTGCTGCTCATGGAAGGTCACCAGGCCTGCTCTGAGGTCATCCTTCAGGCCCATCTTAGCTAAGGTAAGGGACCGCAATAAACAACCTAGCTCTGGACCTGCTGGGTATCCTACTGGAGCAGACCTTGGCCCAGGGATGCCCACCAGCCCTCCCATAGCTCCATCAGCTGCTGTGTGACCTGCCTGATGGCACTGGGGGAATATCTGGTACCCCATCCCCCTAGCTCTGCTCCCATTTCCAGGACACTGAAGAGAGTCACTGGCTCCCACAGCTACTGCTTGCAAGCCCTGCAGCACAGACAGGCAGCAGCCATCGTCCCTTTGCAGAAAAGGGTGTTAATTTACACTTTTCTTCCTTCTGGGATGAGGTGTGGACATCCCCCTCCCGTCAAAACTGGTTTGGGTGGAGCTTTGGGTGGCTGCTTATTTTATCTTAACCAGTTTGCCTCCCACTGTTTCTTATTCCTCTAGGTGAATAGTTGGCCTGATTCTGCTCTCCCATGCACTGTGAGACCAATCGACTTGTGTAACGCTGACAGACCCCAGTCATCATTGGGCAGGATCAAACCGGGGACCCTCTGGAGCTTAGTGCATGAGCGTCTACAGCATGAGCTAAAATCCAACTGACTGGTAGCTAAGACTGTAGAGCAAATTCATTTTCTCTCCCTCTCTAAGTGGTCTTGGTGCCACTAGATGGGACAGAGCACCACACCCAGAAGGTGTATGGGTTACACTTGCACCCAGAGGGTTGGGCCCAGAACCCTTCATTCCAAACTGCTCACTGGGGCCAAATCCAGCCTGTGGGGGAGTCACTGCAAATCCAGTGTCCTCAGGCAGAGCTGCACTCACTTACATCAGGGCTCACTTCGGCCAGCATCCATTGCTAGGGGAAGGCTCTTTCTTCCAGTACCAGAGGCTGCTCTTTGTTTTACAGATGATGAGCAATCGGTTCACCTCCTGGTTCTGGGCTCCAGCTATTGTTTCCCTTGTTGCACAATAGTGTCTAGTATGATTTCCTGTTCACCTTCCATGAGCCACTGCAGATACTTCTGGCAGGACAGTTGTTTGAGTAAGTTATAGATGGAAACAGCCCCCTACATCCTACACACCCACCAGCTGTTTGGCCTCAGCCTTGTAGCCTAAAAATAAACTGTGACTCTGGGGGAGCTAGAGCGTAATTAAGAGCTGAAGTCTGTGGCGATTGTTTCCATTCCCAAAGCTTTTCTGGCTGCAATGTGCTTGGCAGGGTTTTCATGTGTTTGTTTTGCAAAGGAGTAGGGCAGCCGCTACTTCCATGATAACCACAACAACCAAGGCTGGGCTGCAGCCATTCAAGGCTGCAGTCGTGAGTGCCAGGGGAGCAGGTGGCTGGGCTCCTTGGCACTCTCCTGGGCTGTCTCATTTGAACAGGGGATGCCAATATCTTCAGGAGCTGAAGGACACGTTGGGTTTGGGGTTGACACATCCATCAAGTGGCTACAAGAAGGAGGACAGGGCACACACTGGCCGCTACCTTGCAAAGTCAATTCCTACCTGCAGAGGTAAGGCAGCTAGACAGGGCCGGCGCTAGGATTTCTGACGCCCTAGGCGCCGTGACATTTCGCCGCCCCCCGCGCGGGTCTCGCGGCTCCGGCGGAGCTGGGCATGTCCACCGGAGCCGCGGCTCCCTGGACCCCGGGCGGGGGGGCGCCCCGGGTGCCTGGTGCGGGCGTGGCAGTTCCTGACCCGGGAGCGCCCCGCGTTGCCAGACGCGCTGTGGCGGCTCCCTAACCGGAGCGCCCCGGGCTGCCATGGGTCGTGGCAAGCGGCTCCTGACCCGGGAGCCCCCGGGCTGCCGGACGCCGCGTGGGCTCCCTGACCCGGGGGCGCCCCGGGCTGCCCGGGACCGCCGCGGCGGCTCCCTGACCGCGGGGGACGCCCTGGGTTGCCAGGGCCGCTGTCGGCGGCTTCCTGACCGGGGCATCCCTGGGCTGCCGCGGCTGCGCGCTGACCCCGGGGGCGCCCTAAGCTGGCGGGCTGCAGGCAGCTGCTGCGCTGGCAGCTCAGACTACGCAGCGGCCGCTGCAACCATTTAAAAAATTTGGGGGGGGTGCCGCTTTTTGGCGCCCCCAAATCTTGGCACCCTAGGCAACCGCCTAGTTCGCCTAAATGATTGCACCGGCCCTGCAGCTAGAGCTTGTTTAAGCTGGTCTGAGTTGACACTAAGGAATGGTAAATTTCTGGGGAAGCTTCCTGCAGTGAGAGTTGAGGCTGTGCAATAGTCTCCCAAAAGCAGGAAGGGAAGCCCCATTGCTTGGGACATTTTGAAATGAGACTGAAGAAAGCCAGGGAAAATGCATTGTGGATGCTGATCCTATTGGCCTTTGGAGGATATGAGGCTTCTTCAGCTGTGCTTTCTGCTTCAGGCTGAGGGTAAAATGTGCAGGAATTTTACGTTTTAAGGCTCATAGGGCTTACCTGAGCTTAGAGACCTCAGTGCATTGGACATATGTGGAAACAACTGGCTAGCACAAAAGTAGAGCAGAGACATTCAGCCACGTCCAGCCCAAGAGCAATCAGGCTGTGTCATGGCACCTCTGTAAAATCCAAACTTGGCTGGGGATCATATGAAATGGGCAGAAATAAAAATGGCTATCTTCCCCATGAACGCAGCGAGGCCTTCACAGTCCCCAGGCAGCACAGGACTTTCATGTGCTTCTTTGCAATACGTTTCCAGCCTACGAAAATATTGAGTTGCGAAATCATGAGAAATGAATGAGGGCAAAAAGGCAGCACAGAGTTTAGTGAAAGTTTTTTCACTCCTCTCCAGTTAGTCTGTATCATAATAAAGAACATGCATGCCTATCGTATATTCAGATACTTAGCCTGCAAACACAAAGACAACGGGACTGTTCATTGGTTTATTTGTCTGCAGGATCAGGGCTTTCAGCAAAAAAATAAGTACATATCCAAATATGTTGAGGGCAAAAGTTAAGCAAGATTTAAAGAGTGATTGGACACTTATCTGGCTGACAAGAATACACAGCATCCTAATAGTAAAAACAGTCTTAGCCAATCTCTAGCTACTAGAGCCCTGGATGAGACCCTAATGGAAGTTCTTGCATCTTCCTCTGAACCGTCTGGTCAGAGACAGGACACTGAGCGGGATGTACCTTGGGTCTGATCCAGTATGGCAGTTCCTATGTCCAAAATGTTACAGTAGAACCTCAGAGTTATGAACACCAGAGTTACGAACTGACCAGTCAACCACACACCTCATTCGGAACTGGAAGTACGCAATCAGGCAGAAACAAAAAAAGCAAATAGAATAAAGTACTGCAGTCAACATAAACTACTAAAAAAAGAGAAAGCAGCATTTTTCTTCTGCATAGTAAAATTTGTAAAATAGAGCTGTGTTAAGTCAACGTTCTGTTGTAAACTTTTGAAAGAACAACCATAATGTTTTGTTCAGAGTTACAAACATTTCAGAGTTATGAACAACCTCCAGCCCGAGGTGTTCACAACTCTGAGATTCTACTGTAGTATGCTTTTATTGGTCCTCTGCTTAGAGAAATCCTAACTGATACTTGATACATTCAAACATTAGCAGACATTTGCTGCACAGAATGTAAATCCAGGTTACGTCTCTCCCTTTTACAGATATTTGTATTGGCACCCTGAGGCCACACAGAGGAAAGTTGGTGGGCAATCACAAGTAAGTGGAACTCCTACCAGAAGCAGAAGACAGATTCTTGCTGTAAACCCAAAGTCTTTGAATCATCCCCAGTCCTCAGTCAATTCCTATTAGTATTATTCCTTTTCCTTAACATTTGTGACAGAACAGTATTGCCACAAAATGATGCTGAATCTATGAAGAGCTGCAACTTCAGCGCAGTTACCAGATCTGATACCTGTCATTCCGCCTGCTGTAACCCACTGGCTCTGTGTGGGTGGGGCTGAGACAGGACAACTTGTCCACGTAGACCAGTGGTTTTCAAAGTTTTTTTCTGGCAACCCAGTTGAAGAAAATTGTTGATGCCTGTGACCCAGCAGGGTGTGGGAGAGGGCTCTGGGTTGGTGGGGGCTCAGGGCTTGGGCAGAGGGTTAGGGTGTTGGTGGGAGGTCAGGGTTCTCGGCTGGCTCTGGTGTAGGGTGGGGCCGGGGATGCGGGGTTTGGAGTGCAGGAGAGGACTACAGGTTTGGGGGGGCTCAGGGCTGGGGCAGGGGATTGGGGCACAGGGTTGGGGCACAGGCTTACCTTGGGTGGCTCCCGGTCAGCGGTGCAGCGGGGGTGCTTAGGCAGGTTTCCTGCCTGTCCTGACACCGTGGACCATGCTGCGCCCCGGAAGCAGCCAGCAGCAGGTCCAGCTTCTAGGTGGAAGTTTGCAAGAGGCTCCGTGCGGCTCTCACCTACAGGCACCTCCCCTCCCGCCCCCCCCTCCCCCCCCCCCCCCCCCGCAGCTCCCATGGCAGGAACCCGGGGACCTGCAGTTTGAAAATCACTGACACAGGATACCAGCATGTTTTCTCCCAAGCCATCGCTCCTGTATAGCGTAAGAGGTCTGTTCTATGGATCTAATGGCTGGATTTGAACCCCGCTAATAAGCTGTGGTGGGGGTGAATATGTACATGTATACACATATGCAGTTAGTTAGGGGTAGGACCCTGCAGGCATTTTGGAATGGTTTTATAGTCCAAACCATGGTCTTTAGAAGATCCTTTGGCACTTATGCTAATATTTGCATTTGGCATTTGGAATGTTTTTTATTGTTAATGGGATCTGTCCCTGTAAGAACAGGTTTGGCCAGCAGAGTGTGCCTGAGCCTGAGTGCAATGTCTGTGGAAATTGTCTGTGAGACGGGAAGACAGTGTCTGAGCTCTGGAAGGTCAGACCTTCTTCCAGAGACAGCCTCGTTCTCCAAGGTGGAGCTGGCTCTGGCCTTGCTAATAATGAGCTACAGAAATGTAGGGCTATGAGTCAGCATTTTAAGCCCTGCCCTGCACAAGGGTTGAATGTTGCATGGTTGGCGACCCCCACATGAGATGACTTTTGGTGGGTCTCAGTTCCAGCTCCCACATCCCACTCACCCCGTGCTCTGCACTGGATGGTCAGCTCTTTATTGTAATAATACTGTGAGCAGCCCCTCTCTCCCTGGGGGTTTTACAAGTGCCAAGAGCAATGGGCCCCAGAGTCAGCTAGGGCATCTAGCAAGAGCTCCTGTGCCTGGTCCAACACTGCCTCGCTTGCTGTACGTTGAGTGTGGGCCAGGGTTTCACTGGTCACACTCCACTACAGTGTGGCCTGGAGCTTCACCTAACACAGGGATGACCAAAACCATGGGCTAATCTTTCTTTAATTTCCTGGTTTTTTACCTCGAGCTCCTGACATAGGAGTTTGCCCCATGCATGTTGACAGCTAGGCTGGTGATGCTGCGACAAACGTTGCCAGTTCTCCTGATTTTGGAACCGGTGACAGGATTTGGGCAGGGTCTGGAGCTGGAGCCAATCTGGAAATGATGTGAGAAGCGCGCACAGCCCGTTTGAGCCCTCTGCTTGGCTGCCCACCTCCTGGGGACAGAATAACCATCAGAGCAGCCTGACAGTACTCTCACAGAGGGGAGGGAAAGCCCAGAGCTCCTGTGAGCAACAGGGACGGTGGTTCTTCTGCTCCTCCCGTGTCCCCTTGCAGCACTCACCTGGACAGGGACACCAGGGGAATGACGACCCCCTGGAGCAGCCCCCCACCAGCCTGGAAGGGGGAGGGGATCCCACTGTAATCCCCCAGGCCTAGGGAGAAAGGAGGTGAAGAACCCAGAAGGAGCCAAGGTGAAACTGGTTGGAGACAAGCTGGATGTGGGGTGAGAACCCCTGCAGCACAGCCAGAAACCCCTCGGCCAGCTAATTGGCGAGAGTGGGCAACAGTTCCATGCGCTGAGGAGGGGTAGGAGAGTGCAGCAAATCAAAGGACAGCTCAAAAACCACAAGAGATGTTGTTTTAAAAGTAACTTTAGGGCAGCTCGGTGATTTCTGATTTCTTCATGTTGCAGTTCTGCTGGAGGACACTGTGAACAGCAGGATCATAGAATCATAGACTATCAGGGGTTGGAAGACCTCAGGAGGTATCTTATTCAACCCCTGCTCAAGCAGGACCAATTCCCAACTAAATCATCCCAGCCAGGCTTTTGTCAAGCGCTGACCTCAAAACCTCTAAGGAAGGAGATTCCACCACCTCCCTAGGTAACCCATTCCAGTGCTTCACCACCCTCCTAGTGAAAAAGTTTTTCCTAATATCCAACCTAAACCTCCCCCACTGCTGGAGTACTGAACCAGCAGTATTTTCCCTCTAAATAAAACTGAAGCAGGCTGTTTAAAGCACTGTTTCCCAAGCAGTGGGTCTTGACCTACTAGTGGGTTGCAAGAAGGGACTAGGTGGGCTGTGCACACCCAGAGACAACTCCCCGCTCCTCTCTTCCCCAGAGAGTGATGTGGGGAGTGGAATTTGGGCAGCAACAGCATAGACGAAGCGGTCAGAGCCAGGCAATAGAGTCAGTAGGTACAGCCTGATAGGGATCGTGGCCCGACCATGGCATGAGTGGGATTGGCTGGGGCTACAGAAAGGGCAGGGCTTCCCAAGTGAGACCAAGGGAGTTTTGGGGAGCTGAGCAGAGGGGTTGTGGGCCAGGCTGCGGAGGGGATTTTGTATTTTCCTTTTTTTCTTTTGTGTTTGAATGAAACTTTAAAAAATAGTAAACAGCAGCTATACCTACATACAGGTGAGTCCCCAAAAAGACCAAATGCTGCTGGTGGGTCGCCTTAGTACCAGGTTCAGGAAGCACTGGCGTAGAGGAATCTGTGAACAGTGAGCATGTACTGTGATTCTGTCAGTCTCTGCATCTCTCCAGCTGCATGAGCCGCTCCAGCCTGCGGACCCAGAATTCAACAGCCTTCAGTTCTTGCCTCTAGTGGCGTTGTTACCCGAGGTTCCCCTCGAACCCAAAGCTCTGGTAACCCTTGTTACCTGGAATTCCACTGACACCAAAGCATGCGGTAACTTTACTCTTTGTGGGTCGGTATCAGGACTGACCAGGGAGATGCAGGACCTCTGTCTGCTATATAGCTGGCACAAACAAATCAAAACCTAATGCTTTTACTTAAAGCCAGCCAGTATTTTATTAATCTCTAGTATTCCCATTAGAACACCTTTACTCAAAGTCACTGCTTTGTTTAGTCTCAAGCATGCACAAACACAAGAGGTTGTAGAGCACCCCACGGATCATTACCCCTCAGGAATTTGGAGCAGTCTTTGGGCGATTCAACAACAGATTTCCAGTGGCCAGCTTTCCGTCTGTGGCTGGAGATCTTCTCAATGTGTCCACAAAGTGATCCGCCTGACCCAGACTCCCAATTCCTCTTTTATACTCCCAAAATTACAAAAACATGCCAATGAAAAGCATTACATAAATGATCAAATGGAGCAAAAGCGAAGGTTACAAGGTACGCCAAAAGAGGATTCAAAGTTTTGTGATTTCAGGTCGTTTATCTGGCAGGTGTACATATTTCCAGACTGCCTGTTCTTCACAGACTTTCACCCCCACACTCCAAGAAAAAGGGCACAGAAGGTCAGGTTCAGGGCACAGAGTGTTAGGTTCACAAATCCTCCCTTCTGGCTTTGCCTTCATTAAGCTAAGTTACTACAAGATCTACTAAATAACGACAGTATTCCTAGCAATAAGCAAAGTGATTGATAGTCCATCCCGATGGTTGGCAGTGGCTTAAGCATCTGGTTGTTTGTTACTACAGAGAATTCTTCCCTGGGTGCTGGCTGGTGAGTCTTGCCCACATGCTCAGGGTTTAACTGATCGCCATATTTGGGGTTGGGAAGGAATTTTCCTCCAGGGCAGATTGGCAGAGGCCCTGGAGGGGTTTCACCTTCCTCTGCAGCATGGGGCACGGGTCACTTGCTGGAGGATTCTCTGCAGCTTGAGATCTTCAAACCACAATTTGAGGACTTCAATAGCTCAGACATAAGTCAGGAGTTTGTTACAGGAGTGGGTGGGTGAGATTCTGTGGCCTGTGTTGTGCAGGTCAGACTAGACGATCATAATGGTCCCTTCTGACCTTAAAGTCTATGAGTCTATGAGGATGTCATAACAAAGCTGGCTCAGTGGGTGCTAGCCAGCAGAAGTAGATCTCAGAAATCATAGAACCACAGGTTTAGAAGGGACCAAAGGGTTATGTAGTCTAACCCCCTGCCAAGATGGAGGATTTGTGTGTCTAAACTATCCGAGACAGGTAGCTCTGTCCAGCCTCCTTTTGAAAACCTCCAGTGAAGGAGTTTCCACAACCCTCCTAGGTGTCTGTTCCATTGTCCTACTGTTCTGATAGTTGGGAAGTTTTTCCTGAGCTTTAATCTAAATCTGCTGTGCTGTAGTTTGATCCCATTGCCTCCTGTCCTGCCCTCTGTGGCAAGAGAGAACAACTTCTCTCCATCTTTTTAAGGCAGCCTTTCAAGTATCTGAAGACCATTATCATACCCGCCCCAAACTCCTGTTTTCCAAACTAAACATATCTAGTTCCTTCAGCCTTTGCTCATATGGCTTTCACTCCATTTTGCAATAGTATCCCATTTTTGACTCAAGTTGAGGTTGTGATCTACCACAACCCCCAAATCCTGCTCTGTATTTGTGCATTTGGTTCTTCTTCCCTAAGTTTAGCACCTTATATTTGTCTTTGTTGAATTTCATTTTGTTGTCTGTAGCTCAGTTCTCCAATTTATCAAGATTCCTTTGAATTTTTTCAGCTCTCTCCTCCAAAGTGTTGGCAACCCACCCTAGCTTTGTATCATCTGCAAATTTGATCAGTATGCTCTCTATTCCTACATCCAGGCCATTAAAAAAGACATTAAACAACACTGGACCCAGAAGAGATCCCTATGGAGCCCCACTTGAGGCCTCCTCCAATCTAATATCATTCCGTTAATAGTTACTCTTTGTTCTTGTTTAACCAATTATGTATCCACTTAATGGTAGTTCTACCGAGCCTGCATTTCTCCAAACGAACTGCTCTGCAGCCATATTGCTCCCAGGACTAGGTCTGCCTGGTGCCCAAGGTACAAGTACCACAGCAGAAGACGGATAAGAACCTAGCTGTAAAGAACCAGAAGTGGCACACCATTACAAACTAAACCAAAGTGGAATCAGCTGCCTACATGTGATGAAATCAACAGTCTCTCAGGCATGTCTCCCATGGATTTAGGGAAAGGCTCGCACACTTACAGGGAGGATTTTATAATGGCAACAGGAGCTGCATTCGCTGACTGACAGGGCAGAGAGGGGTTCTGGTTTGTTTGCTGGTGTGTTCTAGCCTTCAGAGCAGCAATCTCTGGCTGCAGGAGGGGAAGTCAGCCAAGAGCCAGACCCAGACCCAACATGGGAGAACAGGGCAGGTAGGCCCACTTCCCAAGCATCGACCCCTGCTCCTGCAGGGTCATGTGAGGGAGGAAGGAGAGCCAAGCAAGAAAATAAGGATTCTGTGTCAGCCCACAGCAAGGCTCCCTCTCATGGGCAGCTCACGAGCTGCCCATTTGGGAAGGCTAGCCATCAGCCCTGCCCCTTCCACCCCCTGCCAGAGCCAGGGCCGGCTCTAGGTTTTATGCCGCCCCAAGCAAAAAAAAATTTGGCTGCCCTCCATCCCAGCCCTGAGCTCCTTGTCACACCCCCCTGCTGCCCCAGCCCTGGGCTCTCCCCCCTCACCCATAGCCCCTGCCACCCAAGCGCTGGACTTCCCCCTTTCCCCCCCACCAGTGCCACCCCCCCGACACCTCCTGCTTCCCCAGCCCTGGGCTCTCCCCCCGGCCACCTGCACCCTCCTTCCACCCCAGCCCTGGGTCACTGGTAACTTGCTCCCAGGGCAGGTCATTCAGCAGGAATTTTGGATGTGCACGGAACACAGACAGGATTGGTTCCCATATGGTTATAGAGCTGCAGTAAAGTGGAACAATTTTCAGCTTGTGTGATTGGAGGATATCTGGATGCATATTATAAGACTGTCCTCCATAAATGAGGAAAAGTTGAGGTGCCTTTATTATTCTTTTGTTCCACTCTTTCTTTCTATGGGGAATTTGCCAATGCAATATCACTGTCTTCCCTTTAATAACAACAAAAAGGCAATGGCCTGTTGAAAATAGCAATTCCAGTCCTAATAACCACTGGGAAGCGTTTCTTGCTCAATTTTGTCCTACTTTTTCTACTGCAAGTTACAGTGGATCAGTATATTTGATTTGGGAGAATGAAGTACCAGCTGCCCAAACTGAGCTTGAGCACTCCTGAATTTTGAGGCGTTTCAAATCTGGAAGGCAGGTGCTGGGGGGGGGGGGGGGGCTGCGGGCCCCACGGGGGAGCACAGCAGCATGTATGCAGCAGTGTGTCTGGGCTGCGCGAGGCCAGACACACTGTCTAAGTGGCACAGTAGCGGGCTGCGGGTTGGAGAGGGGTAGGGTTCCAGGTGGCAATTAAGGGACAGAAACAGGGGGGTGGATGGGGCAGAGGTTTGGGGGGGCAGTCAAGGGAACAGGAGAAGGGGGGTTAGATGGGTCAGAGCTTGGGGGGGCAGTCAGGGACAGCAGTGGTGGATAGGCATTGGAGTCCCTAGGGGTTTGTCAGGGGACAGGTAGGGGGTGGGGTCCTGGGGGAATGTGGGGGGGGTCTCAGAAGGGGGCAATCAGGGAACAAGGACCAGCGGTGCTTAGATAGGGGATGGGGCCTGGGGGCAGAGGAGGGCCGAGCATCAGAGGACAAGACAGTGACGTTAAGATTAGGGGATGGGTCCTGGGGGGTGAAGTGGGGGGGATCTCGGAGGGCAGTTGGGGACAAGGTGAAGGGAGGCTTAGATAGGGGGTGGGGTCCTGGGGGGCAGTTAGGGGCAGGGGTCCCAGGAGGGAGGTGATCAGGGAGCAGGGGGGGAGTTGGATGGGTTGGAGTTTCTGTGGGGGGCAGGAGGAAGTGGATGGGGGCAGGGTGGGATTTCCCTCCCCCTGGAGTGGCCTGTTTTTTTAATCTTAAAATATGATCTCCCTACCATTCACAGCACACTGCCGCATGAGGTCCCCCTCCTTCTTTCCAGTTGGTAGTGGCCAAGGGAATGCTGGGAAATGTAGTTCTTTCCCTGCTCCAGGGCTGGCTCAATAGGCAGGGAGCTAACCAAGGAACTACAGCTCCCAGAACCCCCTGTCAATTCTCAGCTCTCATGCTAAATCCCTGCCGCCCCTGCAAATGGGCTGCCCCAAGCAGGTGCTTGCTTTGCTGGTGCCTAGAGCTGCCCCTGGGCAGAGCCCCAAGTCTCCCACTGTGCCCACCCCCCTGCCCTGGTCTGCTCCGGCTGGCCCAGCACCCTCAGCCCTGGAGAGCTGGAGGCCCAGCCGCCCTGTGCAGACTGGCTTGCGCCAGCCCCAGCCCCAGCCCCACTGGGGAAGAGAAGTAGCCTGCCTGGGCTGGGGTCGGGGGAAGCAGTGAGAAGCAGAATGACAGCTGATTGTGCTTTTGGTAGATTGAAGGGAAACAGGCGCTGTTTGTTTACAAGATTGTATCTCAGTGGGGAAAAAAATCCCAAGCTGCCTGTTATGTCCCACATAATATCTGTGAGGTAAAGGGAGAACAGTTTCCACCAGGGCAGAGGTGGAGGGCCTGCCACTGAGTTTGAACAGCCACACCCAAGGGCCATTAGAAGAGCTCAAAGTGAAGCTATGCAACGGAGGGAGGCCTTGAAGGAGCACTTTGACGGTGTGCCACAGTAATGCAGTGGAGTGGACAGTGCTTTCCCTGGCCCTGAAGTTTTGGGGGCTGTTAGGAATTGTGTAGTGCTTTGTCACATGGTTTTTTAATGCACCTATGAATTATGTGGAGCTTGCTTTACATTTATAATTATTACACTGTTTTTCACTGTAAAAACTTTGCTCCTGTACAATTTAAAATAGTGGGTCCTTTGAGTAGTGCTAGGCATTCTGTGGGATGTGTTGTGAAGTAATACAGACAAATATTTTTCCAAAAAATAGAAATTTATTGCATACTAAAACTAGAGCAAACAATAATGTGCAATTAAAATAAAATAATGGAACAGAACTTTAACATTAGAAAGATAGAAAACATCCCTGTCCATTTTGGCTGCACATAGCAACTCTGCTTCTCACAGTGTATGTGAAGCTGTAGTTGTCCCTACTGCCTCCAACAGGGATTGGGATGTGGCCCCTGATGCCACGTGGAATGTTCGGGGGGTGGGGAGCAGCGACCATGGAGTTCTCCATTGACTGCAAAGGGAGGAGTGTTCATGAGTGTTGAACCTGTAGTCTGCAGCATCTGTATTTGCTACTGGAGAAGCCTGACTATATCCAGGGGTCTCTAGCTTTGTTGCTGCCCCAAGCACGGCAGGCAGGCTGCCTTCGGCAGCGCGCCTGGAGGAGGTCCCCGGTCCCATGGATTTGGCGGTGTGCCTGCGGGAGGTCCGCCGCTCCCGCGGATTCGGCTGCATGCCTTCAGGAGGTCCGCCACTCCAGCAGATTCGGCGTACCTGCTGTCGAATTGCCGCAGAATCCGTGGGACCAGCGGACCTCCCGCAGGCAAGCTGCTGAAGGCAGCCTGACTGCTGCCCTCACAGCGACTGGCAGGATGCCCCCCACAGCTTGCCGCCCCAGGCACGAGCTTGGAGTGCTGGAGCCTGGAGCTGCTGCTGCCTATATCCTGGCATATCTCCCTCTCCTTGTCCTGCTGGGACTCCTGGGCCTTTCTCCTGTTTGCTCTTTCCTTCTTCAGGCTGTCTGCCTTATTCACTCTCTTGGCTCTCTGTTCGTGGGCCGATGCAACACTAGCTTGCAGGATCTTGCTGAACATGTCCTCCTGTCCACTTCTTTTTCCTCATCCTCAGGGTGCGGTGTTCCAGGGAATCAAGGGGGCACTCCTCAAGGCACTACGGCAGCAGCTGCAGATAAAGCAGACAGATATACATGTAAGCAGAGTCAGGATGAGTGCTACTCTGACATCTGGTGGTAAATTGTGGCGAGTGTGGAAAAGAACTTCAGGAGCTGATCTTATTTGCATAGGCACACCCACCCCGCTTAGCATGAGCCCACGGCAGCCCAAAATTGTCACTTTGGCAGCCATGTGATCCCCAGTTTCTCTGTAATTGGGGCAGGAGGAATAAAGTGTTGTTACCCTGATTATGTGAATCAAGACCAGTGGAACTGTTTTATGACCGAAGGACTCACCATCAACTAGGTAGCACGCGCTAGACAAAGGAGATGGGTTCCAAAACCCAGTGAATTGAGAGAGGTTGGGAACAGGTATGTGTACCTGGTGGTGTGGGCCTACTTTGAGGGCCTGGACCACTAATTGTACCATCTCTCGCTCCCCTCCCCTGTTGAATGGCAGAGCTAATTTTGATTCTATTAGGAGTCTAATTACAGACTGCTGTGCTGAATTCACTTTGGGCTAATGGTGCACCAGCACTAGAGCTTCCCTACTATGAGCTGAAGCCACTGAAAGAGCTAAGATTACTGAGCTGAGATCACTGAGTGCTGTGTTGACTAGTAGGGAAGCCTGAAGATATATTGCTAAGTGGCTGACAGAGCGGAGCAGTTTGCATGATAGTTGGAGTGGCCCATGGAATGTGGAGTGGAGCTGAGCAGTTTGTGGGGACAGCTGGAGCTGTTCATGGGACGGCTGGTGGAGTTGAGTGGCTCCCAGAGCGGAGCAGTTTGTGAGGTGGTTAGAGTGGCCCATAGAACAGTGAGCGGAGCAGAGCAGAACAGAGTGGAGCAGAGTGGAGCTGAGCGGTTTGTGGGAATGGCTGGAGCGGCTCATGGGACGGCTGGAGGAGTGGAGCGGAGCAGCTGGTAGAGTAGAGCCATTCGTGGTGAAGGCTGGAACAGAACTCTACAGAGAGGCTGGGCAGTCGGCCTTGGACCACGTAAGGTGCCCCTTAACACCCTATGTGCCTCCCCCATTTCCACCCAGGCTGTGGGGGTAAAACTCCACAGATAAACTTTTGAACTGTGGGGCAGCACTGACCAGGGACAGAAACCTTTAGGTTGTGGGACTTTTGGGTGATTGGACTTAAGACCCTGAGGAGAAAAGGGTACTGTCAAACTTACTTGGGGATGGGTCTTTTGCTCATGGTTTGTGTTATAAATCCTGTTTGTGGTGTTTCCCCAACGTAATGCCGCATTGTTTCCCTCCTTTATTAAAAGGATTTTGCTACATTCAGACTCCATGCTTGCGAGAGAAGAAGTATTTCCTCTTAGGGGCACCCAGGGGGGTCGTATGTAATTGTCCCAGGTCACTGGGTAGGGGCTCGAGCCGGTTTTGCATTGCGTTATTGAAACGGAACCCCTGGATACTGAACCTGGCCCTTGTTGCTGTCAACTCAGAGGGGCAGAAGGGTTACATACAACTGTGCTTACAGTCTCAACAAAAAGTGAAAGATACAGGAAATGAACTCTGAAACTTATTGCCATACAAGTTTTAAATCAGACATTGGCACTTCAGCTTTGGAGCTCCTCTGCACAGCATGGAGAGTATGATTCAGCAGGGGGAGGGGGAAGAAGGGAAATGTTCAGCTGCACGAAACAATAAAATTCCAGCCCCAGTTTCCATGGGTGCGATTACAGGGCAATGCACTGAGTGCTGGCCCTATTTCCCGTAGGCGGGGATCTCTCACTCCTGAGGGTAGCAGAGGCAGAGAAAGCACAGCTGCTGCTGGTGTCCTGAAGCCTCCTGAGCCTGTGTACTGCAATCGTCGTAGCAGAAGTTATCGCTGAATGGTGTGGGAAAGCATCCTACTGCAGAGGAAGAAATAAGGCAGATGCCCTAGAGACCTTCAGCAGAGGCCTGCAGAGGACTGTCAAGAAAGATTCATTGAGATCTCTCAGAAGGATTCAATGGACATCCCTGTGTCCATAAAAAAACTATTTCTACTGCTCTCTCTCAGCCTAGATACACCTGCTGCAATTCCTTCACTTTCATGTGACACTGCTGCTGATCCCTATCATACCCTTTCATCTGCATTTCCTGTACAATCTACTCATAGATGTCTGCTTTCTATGACTGGTCTATAGCTGACTCTGCACAGCTTCTTCTCTTCACTGGCTCAGGAGATCCAACATCTTGGCAGGAGAGCATCTAGTGCATGGAGCTGGCATGGTCGATTGGGCAGTTGCACACAACAAGGGCGAGTGGCTAGTTCTGCTTCCCAAGGCAGGCAACCAGGAAGAGGCATTTCAAAAATATGTGGAGGGTGTGTGGCTTCTGGTCCCTGAGCAGTAAAGTTCATAATTATGACCAGAATGGTCACTGCCGGGCATTTTGGGACATCTGCTGGATGACTGTAAGGGTTGACATAGGTCATGCAGTGTCTGTGTTTGCACTGTGTCAGCCTCAGTATTCCGACCATGGCTTTACACAATTAGGGGAGGTGGTTTGACTACATCACTGTAACAGGGCACTTATGTTTGCAGGAGACAAATTCAAGCCTAAGCACGTGCACTACTAAGTCGACCAGGGTCAGACACAGCTGAAGCCCCAGTGTGGGCATTGGTGCCTCGGAGCCAAGGGCACCAATGCTTCAAGAGACCATGCAAGCACTCATAGCCCTATTCACCAAATAGGGTGCCAGTGCCTTGGTGGACTAGATGTGACAGCATGCTGGTGCTCTGAGTCATGGCAGACACAGGCCAGGCAGGAGCTGCAAGGGCCTGAGGGAAGATGCGCTGCAGATTTTTTTCTTAAACTGGCTAGAAACTGGGGAAAATTGGAGTGTGTGTGTCCTTTGTCGCCCATGCTGCAGACACAAGACTGAGGAGTGAGAATCCTGCACAGATGGAATTTTCTGAGAACAAAGTTATAATAACCTCAGGGGGGGATTTCAAAGTAGACTCATTGCAGATGTTTTCTCTGCCTAAGTTAGCAAAGTTTTGGTGCAAAAACGTATGGGAAATTCAGCTGGCCCACGAGGAGTTAGTGTGTTAAGTTCGGAGACTAAATTCAAACATGGTACCATAAAAGAGAGGGACAGTACACTTGCCTTGTGCAACCTTAATTATGGTGCCTCCCTCTTGTAACAGGAAACACTTAAAAGAAACCAAAAACAAGGCCAGAATCCTGGAGTGATCCTTCGAGTTAGCCACCAGGATGTTCATCATTCAGGAGAAACATGACTGTGCTTGCAACAACACTGGTCTGCATTTGGAAGATGATCACATACAAACATTAGGGAACTTGTTCTGTGACTGGCACCCTGACAGAGTCAACAAAGTATGCTTAACTTTTGGCTAAAATCTCACCCTGGGCTGATCTGAAGCCCAGTGAAGTCAATGGAAGGCTTTACATTGACTGCAAGAGACTTTGAATCAGTGCAGATCCCATGGCCCTTTCCACAGCAGGAATGTATATTTTCGAGAAGGAGGAGGTTTTAGGAAAGGTACTTTCTTTCTGGTACAGATCTCCCTAACATCAGGAGTGATGTGCAAAAATCTTCCTGGCCATAATGACACCTTCTAACTTTATTTTGGGTTTCACCTATGCATTTTTCATGATGCTCTGTTTTTTCCACTAACAACTCATCCATTCAGATAAACTAAATGTATCTTGTTTTAATGCCTCACAAGAGATGAGTGAATACTGCAACAAAAGTTTTGATCATCACCTGTCCTGGGATAAGATGTCATGGGATAAGAGGGAAGGTCCTCTCATGGATTGGTAACTGGTTCAAAGATAGGAAACAAAGGGTAGGAATTAATGGTCAGTTTTCAGAATGGAGAGAAGAAAATAGTCGTGTCCCCCTAGGGGTCTGTTCTGGGCTCAGTCCTATTCAACATAGTCGTAAATGATCTGGGAAAAGGGGTAAACAGTGCGGTGGCAAAATTTGCAGATGATACAAAACTACTCAAGATAGTTAAATCCCAGGCAGACTGCGAAAAGCTACAAAAGGATCTCTCAAAACTGAGTGACTGGGCAACAAAATGGCAGATGAAACTCAATGTTGATAAATGCAAAGTGATGCATATCAGAAAACATAATCTCAACTATACATATAAAATGATGGGGTCTAAATTAGCTGTTACCACTCAACAAAGAGATCTTGGGTGGATAGTTCTCTGAAAACATCTACTCAATGTGCAGCGGCAGTCAAAAAAGCAAACCGAATGTTGGGAATCATTAAGTAAGGGACAGATAAGAAGATAGAAAATATCATATTGCCACTATATAAATCCATGGTCGCCCATGTCTTTTGAATACAATGTGCAGATGTGGTTGCCCCATCTCAAAAAAGATATATTGGAATTGGAAAAGGTTCAGAAAAGGGCAACAAAAATGTTTAGGGGTATGGAATGGCTTTCGTATGAGAAGCAATTAATAAGACTTGGACTTTTCAGCTTGGAAAAGAGACGACTAAGGGGGGATGTTTTAGAGGTCTATAAAATCATGACTGGTGTGAAGAAAGTAAATAAGCAAATGTTATTTACTCCTCCTCATAACACACAAACTAGGGGTCACCAAATGAAATCAATAGGCAGCAGGTTTAAAACAAAAGGAAGTATTTCTTCACACAATGCACAGTCATCCCGTAGAACTCTTTGCTAGAGGATAGAGTGAAGGCCAAGACTATGACAAGATTCAAAAAAGAACTAGATAAGTTCATGGAGGATAGGTCCATCAATGGCTATTAGCGAGGATGGGCAGGGATGGTGTCCCTAGCCGCTGTTTGCCAGAGGCTGGGAATGGACGATAGGGAATGGATCACTTGATGATTACTTGGTCTGTTCATTCCCTCTGGGGCACCTGGCATTGGCCACTGTCGGAAGGCAGGACACTGGGCTAGATGGACGTTTGGTCTAACCCAGTATGGCCATTCTTATGTTGACCTTTTGTATTTGCTTTTTCTATTAATATTCAAGCAAACCCTACCAGACATGTTAATTGCAACTGTTCAGACTAGAAACCTGATCATATGAGTTATGCTCATCAAATCAGGGAACAGAAATATACCATGTGTCCAATAATACTTGGAACTTCAAGTTTTGAGCATCAAATTCTTGCAATAAACCACTTTTAAACAAAAAGCAAACCAAGAATTAGTCACAGTTACATGATATAGGAGAAATATGTATCATGGGCATAAATGTCCATGCCTCTGGGCATGAACCAGCTTCTTTCTTTCTGGACTGATTATTCCATAATTGTCCATTATGGTTTGTGGGATTTTTGCACCCTCCTCTGAGTAGCTGATATCAGAAACTGTGAGCTGGGCTAAATGGACCATTGTTTTGATCCAGTCTGACAATTCCTCTCTTCCTCAAAATCACTCAGGATGTGAATTTTTCCCTTCTAATTCTTCTCTCTTCCTGCACAATTCAAAAAGCAGAAAGTTATGAGCTTCTTTTGTCAAATTATGTGTTACAAATGATTTGCTCTGCTCTGCTTCTGCCAAATGCATTTCTCTTGTTTTGAAGGGTGCTGCCAGCGTAGCCAGAGCGCCACAGCCAGCACAGGGCAAGCTAGATCCTACAAAGGAAAAACATGCTACAGGTGAGTAAGACATTACGTCTTGGTAGAGGAAGCTATTTATGTCTCTCTTTGGAAAATATTATAATCAATGCTATGCAGTGTGGCATAGGTGCTATGGGCAGTGAGCACTCAGGCTGGAAAACCAGCTAAGGCAAAGCCATAGAGTAGTTAGTGGTATAATCAGGTGCTCAGTAAGCCACAGCTAAACGCATTGGGCTCGATTCTGCCACTCTTCCCTTACTTGAGTGCCCTTTCTTGAAGCATTAAGGGCAGCCATTTGTATGACACTATTGTCTGTGTTTGTCTAGAGGAAGACAAGCAGGCTGCAGAATGTGAGCATGATCATACTAGCTCTCATGGTAGGCCAGCTGTCTGCCATTTCAGCAACTCCCTCTCTGCCATTGGCTTGCTGACCAAGGCTGTCAGGGCATCAGGGGAGCCAATGGGCTGGGACTCAGCCAGTGCTTAGGCGGGACTGCAAGTTGAGTAGAACTAAAGCCAGTGTAAGGCTGAGGTCTGCAGGAGTGAGCTAGTCTCACCCATAGATCCCTGAACTATGCTCATTTAACAGTCAGGGCCCCCTGTGTCACACACGCACCCCCCCAATGCAGCACTGCAGAGGGAGGGATGCACTGCCACTTACCCGTGGTTGTACAGCATTAGGGGAGCTGTGGATGAAGAGTGCTAAGTATTGTTTTATCAGTCAGTGCCTAGAAGCTACCACCCTTCCTGTGTAGTTTATGTGGAAGGGGAGCACAGGAGCTTTACTGTGGATGTGCATCCCTTCTTATTCTAGTAAGAGCAAGGTCTCCCTAGCTCATCTGTAAGGGAGTCCTCATTGCCAAAAGCATTTAACTATGTATTTCCCAAATACATCATCATTGCCTCTTGGATTGGTTAACAGGAGAGACCACACAGAAACATCAGCAAGAACATGCAGCTCCGCAAAGTGGTGTAGGCTCGACTGCTCCAGCCTGCAGCGCTAACAGTAATACATCTGCCAATGCCAGGAATGCTATTGCTGCCGGCAAAGACGGTGGCTCCAAAATCTCAGCTCCCAGGTCGTCTGTCTGCACCCTGTAGTAACAGTCTGCTCACTGCTTGTGGAGAGAGAACTCACTCAGCATCTTCAATTGTACCTCTTGGAGAGATGGGGATGGAGAGATGATGATCATAGTGGTATGTGTTATGATTTTTAAAGTAAGGTGAAAGGGAGGCCTAAGAAGCAAAATATCATCTGCCTAGAAGCGAAGGCTCTCAGTTATGGGCCTTCAGTAATCTTGGACTCGGTTCTGAATGCCAGTCTCAGCTTCATGGCAGCCTGCTCTGGAACAACTTAGTGCTGCCATGTGCCCTTCTAGAATGTAGTGAGTGGCTAAGCTGAAACCTCAGGAAATACAAAGTACATGCCACGCTTTTAGCACAACCTTAACTCTGCCTCCTGGCGCTGGCAATATCCACTGAGAATGATTAAGTAAAGAAAGTGCCATAATAAGGAGGCATGGGGAAGGACTGAGACAGGGGCGGCTCCAGGCACCAGCACGCCAAGTGCGTGCCTGGGGCGGGAAGCCATGGGGGCGCTCTGCCGGTCGCCGCGAGGGCGGCAGGCAGGCTGCCTTCGGTGGCATGCCTACGGAGGGTCCGCTGGTCCCGTGGCTTCGGCAGACCTTCCGCAGGCGTGCCGCCAAATCCGCGGGACCGGGGACCTCCCGCAGGCAAGCTGCCGAAAGTAGCCAGCCTGCCATGCTTGGGCGGCAAAATACCTAGAGCTGCCCCTGGACTGAAAGAACAGGCTATTGTGTTGTGTTCCACAGCTTTGAGTTGCAGCATTTATTTGCATGCTCTCCAGCTGTGTTTGCTAGGTGCACCTGTATAGAATAGTGGAGGGGTTAACTGGTGCAGCTGGACAGAGGTGTGACTGATATGATGAAAGGGGCATGTGCACCTTGAGGGATCAAGCATGCCCCATTTTAGTTCTGAGTTCTGTAGGTTGTGTCAGTAGAAGCGCACAAGTTTGTCTTGCCATGGGGATTGTCTGCAGCCTGGTGCCATGTGTGATGAGTTCTCTGGGACCTATTGAGGGGTGGTAACCCTTCGGAATGCAAGGGTGAAGGGGTGGTAACATTTTGAAAGTCTGTGGAGTGGGCTGAGTGTGTGAGTGTAGGCCAGGTGTGGGGAGCTCCTCTTCACTATGCATGACTTAAACCCATCTTGTGCCTCTGCAAATAGAAGGCCTCCAACTGTTCTACAGTGCCAATGTCCCTGAAGTGTTCTGTGGCTGGGACAGTCTTTCTGCTCTGTGTGCAGAACCCAGCACAATGGGATTCTGGCTATGACCGGGGGTCCCAAGCGCTATACAACTAGTTACTAATCTGTAAGAGCAGTGTGTACTACTGGGGAGTTCAGGCATTGTGCAAAGAGTGCACAGCTTGGGTTGCATTATGGGGGTGGCCTGTTCCTTAACTCTTCATTTCCTAGTTGTCAGAGGCCTGTGTGTAGGTGAACTCCACATTCTGGAAGGCCCGAGGCACGGTGGGCAACCTTAACTCTGCGTTAATGACATTTGGGGAAGTTTCCTTGCTTTTTTAAAAAGTTTCTTAGCACCCCATGTACACAGCTTAGCTCTCCCCTTCCATGGCCTCTGGCTCCTTGGCAATGATTGCCCCAGCCCTAGAATGCACAGGCTGCATGTTAGCACCTTCACTGCTCATGAGTCCTCTCCTTGTCTCTCAGTTCTTTGCCTGTCCAGCACAGCTTGTTCCTCGCTCCCCCGCCATCTGCTCACATAGGGGTGGGCACTGGTGGTGGCCCTGCAGGCTGAGAAGCTGGAGAGAGGACATAGGAATAGTGCAGGGACGGGCATGGACTCAACGGGGGGACATTTTTGAGGAGGATAGAAATGGAGGGTCATGGATGTAGGAGTTTTTGGGGGGCCAGCACTGAAGCCCCGCTTATATTCCCCATTGCACAGCTCTGATCCACGTCCACATCCCCCCCTCTCCTGCACTGCGCTGTCCTCCCCTTTCCCCTAGAAGCAGCAGCATTCTGGGAAACCTGGAGCCCCTTCCCCACTGCTGGCAGAAGTCACATGGGGAAGGACAGGAGTTCTGGGTTCCTTCCCCCAGCAAGAAACAGTGGAGGGAAGGGGAACCCTGGAGACCTCCCCTTCGGCTTGGTGCAGCAGCCATGGAAACTAATTGTGGGGGCTAGGGGTATTTGTAGGTGAGTGGGAGGGGCACAAATGGTTGCACTACCCCCCCAACCCCAAATGTCACTGGAGGGAAGGTGCCCAACTTTCCCTCTCTTTGTGGTTTTGCTCTGTTTTCTGAGCTCCCAGGGAGTAAATGTCTCTTGAAGGATGAGCAGTGAGAGATTGTGGAAGAATAGTTTTTGGAAACCCAGTTCTTCATCAATGCTCCAGTCACAAGAACAGTGTTTAGGGTCCCTTCTGCTGATAGGGGTTGTTGTCTAGGGCTGCTCTGGTCCCTCAGAGCTCAGTAGCTGTGTCAGAGCACAGCCCTAAGGGGCAAAGGTTGGCCAAGGAGTAGAACTCCCACCATGACCCTCCCAACTTGCGAAGCCCCTCCCATTCCCCACCTCCCCCTACTGCTCCAACCTCCCACATACTCCCCCATCACTGCCACAACAGACAAAAATCCTCCTCCTCCTCCACCACATGCACAGCCTGCCAGTTTCACCCTCCTCCTTACCACTCTGTGACCCTGGGGAACTTGAAGGGGCCATGGCATGGGGGGCATGTACCAGCTGGAGGCAGGAAAGAGCGGGAGCATGGTGATGTGAGTGCCTAGCCCAGACCTGAACTACCAGGTGTTCAGATTTGTGTCATCCCTTCCCCTAGTGCAGC
Source organism: Chelonoidis abingdonii (assembly GCF_003597395.2). NCBI lineage: Eukaryota > Metazoa > Chordata > Testudines > Testudinidae > Chelonoidis > Chelonoidis abingdonii. The sequence continues at coordinate 2,292,705 of NC_133773.1, read as the reverse complement.
AGTTCTCAAACTGTGGGTTGGAACCCCAAAGTGGGTAATGGGGTTGCCAGGGCTGGCTTAGACTTGCTGGGGCCCAGGGCCAAAGCCGAAGCCCAAGAGCTTCAGCCCTGGGCGGCAAGGCTCAGGCTATAGGCTGAAGCCCTTGGGCTTGGGCTTTGGCTCCCCCTACTTGGGGTGGTGGGGCTTGGGCGGGCTCAGGCTTTGGTCCCCCTTCCAGGGGTCCTGTAGTGATTTTTGTTGTCAGAAGGGGGTCATGGTGCAGTGAAGCTTGAGAACCCCTGCCCTAGTGTATGGGAAAGGAACTCTTCTCAGCCATCAGTCATAGAGGTTTAGCGAGGTGTGACGTTGCCAGTTCATCTCATTAAAATATTCTCAGCTGACGGAGAAGGCCCTTGGAGATGAATGCAGCCTGGAACAGCTTCACTCATCTCAGAGCGTGTTTTCATCTGTCCTTCTGTACTTGTACTGTGCACTGAATCTGCCTGTTCTCAGCTGCCAGGTATGCCTGTGTACTGAGCCATGCTCCAGATCTGCCATTTCCAGCTCTCTGCCCATCTCTGCAGTGTGTGCCTCTGCCATGCACCAAGCGTGGCTGTTTTCAGCTCCCCAGCCCATCTCAGCACTTGTGAGCATGTGCCATGAACTGAATGTGCTCATTCCCAGCCTTCTAGTCCAGTCTCTGCACTCTACACTTGGGGTATGCACTGATCATACCTGGTCTCAGCAGTATGTGTCTGTGCCATCTACAAGTATACTTTTTTCCTGTGCCTGATGCAGACCTGGTCCATTGTGCCTAGTGCTGTCTGGCAGGAATTCAGTGAGCCTATCCTGGCTGGTGCCATTTTAAATGTGGCAACTAGGCTTTCCCATATCATCTTGACCCCACATCCTCACCCAGCAGAGCTTCATATCCCCAACACAGCGCCAAACTGGGCCAGGGCAGGACTTGGGCTGATGTGTACATGGCATTGGGGGTGTATTTGTGGGGTGCTGAACTTCCTCAGAATTCAACACACCACTGACACCTCCAAAACAAACTCCACTGTGGTCCTGGACACCAAGCAGAAAGGCAGGGTGAGAGCACTAATGCACACCCCCTGGCAGGCACCGGAGTAGAGAATCTGAACTTGTCTTCGGGGTCTAAGGGCAGTGCTTGTCCCCATACGCCACCTAGTGAATACATGCTTTAGTGTGTGTAGTTCTGGAGGAAGCAGTAGCTGACACAGAGGCAAACTGTTTGTAAGTAAAGGTCCTTCTGAATATCTGATCTCAAGGTCACTCCAGTAGTGTACATTTTATGAGAGCCAGAGCCCTAATTTTTCCCCTAAGCACTGCACAATATAATAATAATAAACGAGCTATAAGAATCTGAAAATAATAAAAACAGCAAATTTGGGGGGGCTGTCTCACACCAGTAGAGCAAATGACCCCAAAATTGTACCAGAAGCTCTACTCCAGACTCTGGCGCAGCAAGTCAATTTTAAAAGTAATTTAATTCAGTGATTCTCAAAGTCTGCCACTTGTTCAGGGAAAGCCCCTTGCAGGCTGGGCTGGTTCGTTTACCTGCCGGGTCTGCAGGTTCCCCGCTCCAGGCCAATGGGGGCTGCAGGAAGGGCGGCCAGCACATCCCTCGGCCCGCGCCGCTTCCACAAGGGTCATCTAGTCTAACCCCCTACCAAGATGCAGGGTTTGTTGTGGCTAAACCACCCAAGACAGATGGCTCTAGCTTCCTTTTGAAAACCTCCAGTCAAGGCACTTGTACGACTTCCCTAGGCATCTGCTCCATTGTTCCTACAGTTAGGAAGTTTTTCCTGAGATTTCATCTAAATCTGCTGTGTGATAGTTTGAACAAGTGGTTCTCAACTTATTTACCATTGTGGGCCGCAATCAATACTACCTGTATGGCCCTGAGGATGTCACATGGGCCACAGTTCTGTGCTGAGTGGGCTGTAAGCAGCTGGCGGCCCACAGGTTGAGAACCACCGCCCCATTGCCTCTTGTCCTGCCCTCTGTGGCAAGAGAGAACAACTTTTCTCCATCTTTTTTATGGCACCTTTCAAGTATTTGATTTTAGTGCTGCCAGTTACAAGTAGTTCACTTTGAGGAGGCCTGTATCTCTGGAACCCTTTAATCAAAAGGTTCCTAGTTTGCAACACACCATCTCCTGTTGTGACATACTAGTTTTCAAGATAATCTCCCTATGCATGTGGAATTTACAGCATGTTGATTATTAAAATCTGCCTTTTACTGGGTGCCCTTGAAGAATTCTTTGAACAAATGACCCCAACTTGCAGCACTTAGGGTATGTCTACACTACGGAATTATTCCAATTTTACAGAAACCGATTTTTGGAAACAGATTGTATAAACTCGAGTGCACACGGCCACACTAAGCACATTAATTCAGCAGTGTGTGTCCATGTACCGAAGCTAGCATCAATTTCTGGAGTGTTGCACTGTGGGTAGCTATCCCATAGCTATCCCATAGCTCCCGCAGTCAGGGAGCCCATTGGAATTCTGGGTTGAGATCCCAGTGCCTGATGGGGCAAAAAACATTGTTGCTGGTGGTTCTGGGTACATCCTCCCCCTCCCTCCATGAAAGCAACAGCAGACAATGGTTTCGCGCCTTTTTTCCTGGGTGAACTGTGCAGACGCCATACCACGGCAAGCATAGAGCCTGCTCAGCTCAAGACAGCAGTTACGAACATTGTAAACACCTTGTGCATTCTTGTGCAGTTTATGCTGAACCAGAACCTGCAAAACCAGACGAGGAGGAGGCTACTACGGCAGCTCGGTGACGAGAGCGATGAGGACATGGACATGGACACAGAATTCTCTCAAACCAGGGGCCCCGGTGCTTTGGAGATCATGCTGTTAATGGGGCAGGTTCTAGCCATGGAACTCCAATTTTGGGCCCGGGAAACAAGCACAGACTGATGGGATCCGCATAGAGTTGCAGGTGTGGACATTCCCAGTTGGCTGAGAACTTCTCGCTCATGCGTATAGAGCACTTTATGGAACTTTGTGACTTGCTGTTTCCCTGCCCTGAATGCACCGAATACCAAGAGTGTGAGGCATCCTCACTAGTGAGAAGTGGTGGCGATACTCTCTGGAAAGCTTGCAACGCCAGACAGCTACGGTCAGATTGGAATCAATTTGGAGTGGGCAATCTACTGTGGGGGCTGCTGTGTGCAATTATAGCCAAAGCATCACTGAGCTGCTCTCCAAAGTGTGTACTGGTGGAATCTCTTCTCGGTTTGCTGCAGCAAGGGATTTACTTCCCAGACCAGAAAATAACTGTTGGGGATGTTGAAATGCCTGTAGTTATCCTTGGGGACCCAGCCTACCCCTTGATGCCATGGCTCATGAAGCCATACACAGGCAGCCTGGACAGTAGTAAGGAGCTGTGCAACTACAGGCTGAGCAAGTGCAGAATGGTGGTAGGATGTGCAATTAGACGTTTAAAGGGATGCTGGCGCACGTTACTGACTCACTCAGACCTCAGCCAAACCAATATACCCATTGTTTTTGCTGCTTGCTGTGTGCTGCACAATCTTTGTGAGAGTAAGGTGGAGACCTTTATGGCGGGGTGGGTGACTGACGCAAATCACCTGGCTTCTGATTACGCACAGCCATACACCAGGGCGATTAGAAGAGCACACCAGGAAGCTCTGAAAACCAGTTTCATGACTGGCCAGGCTACAGTGTGAGAGTTCTGTTTATTTCTCCTTGATGAAAACCTGCCCCCTTGATTGACTCATTCCCTGTAAGCAACCCACCCTCCCCTTCAATTACAGGTTGCTTTCTAAGGAAATAAAGTCACTATCGTTTAAAAATCATGTATTCTTTATTAACTGATTATAAAAAGAGGGAGAGAACTGACAAGGTAGCCCAGGTGGGGTTTGGGAGGAGGATAAGGGGAAGGAAAAGGCCACTTCAGAAGTTCAAAATAATGACAGCCTTTTGCTTGGGCTGTCCACTGGGGTGGAGTGGGCGGGTGCATGGAGCCTCCCCGCGCCCCCCGCCCCACGTTCTTACACGTCTGGGTGAGGAGGTTATGGAACGTGGGGAGGTGGGCTTACACAGGGGCTGCAGTGGCACTCTGTGATCCTGCTGCCATTCCTGAAGCTCCACTAGACTCCGGAGCACGTCAGTTTGACCATGCAGCAGCCCCAGCGTTGCATCTCTCCACCTCTGATCTTCCTGCCGCCACCTCTCATCTCGAGCGTCCCTCCTGTCCTCATGTTGGTCCCTCCTGTCCTCACATTCACTGACATCTTTCCTGTATTTTGATACTGTGTCCTTCCACTCAGTCAGATGAGCTGTTTCATTGCGGGTTGATTCCATGATTTCAGTGAACATTTCAGCTCACATCCTTTTTTTCACCGCCTTATCTGAGAAAAATTTGCAGCTGCGGGACGGAGGGAGGGGAAAAAAGGGAGAGAAGTATTTAAAAAGATACATTTTTCAGAACAATGCTTATACTCTTTCACGGTGAACAACACTATTCACATTACATAGCACATGTGATTTCAGTACAAGGTCGCATTTTGCATCTTAATATTGAGTGCCTGCGGCATTGGTATTAGAGGTCACAGACGCAGGTCCAGACAATAGAATTCAGCTTGCATGCGGCCATGGTAAGCCATTGTCTTTTGGCTTCTGCAGCCTTCATATATCCAGCGCCCTCCTTTCCCACATATCAAGCAAAGCCCGTTGAGTGTTGCGGCTTTCCTGTTAACGTGCAGCAGCAGAAACCAAACTAACCCTCCCCCATCCAATTCTCTGGGATGATTACTTTACCCCTCCCCTCACCGCGTGGCTGGTATCAGGGAAGATCCCTGCTAGCCAAACGCGAAAAAGCTCAGCGACAATCCCCCTGTGCGACCCCGCTTGGCTAACTGCAGGGAAGGATTTCTTTTCAGCCACAGGCAAACAGTCAAGTAGGAGCTGCCACCTCTGTCTCCTTAATTAAATTCCCATATTTCAATCAGGTTACCATGAACGATATCACTCTCCTGAGGATAACACAGCAAGATAAAGAACGGATGTTGCTTGAATACCAGCGAACACCGGGACCATACACTGCCAGACTTTGTCATGCAGTGATACCAGATTACTTGCTACTAGCATGGCGTGGTCAAGTGTCCTACCATGGAGAACGGAATAAGGCTGCACTGCCTAGAAACCTTCTGGAAAGGCTTTTGGAGTACCTCCAGGAGAGCTTCATGGAGATGTCCCTGGAGGATTTCCGCTCCATCCCCAGACACGTTAACAGACTTTTCCAATAGCTGTACTGGCCACGAATGCATCCCAAGTGCTCGGAGCAAATTAATCATTAAAAAACGCTTGCTTTTAAACTATGTTTTATATTTACAAAGGTACACTCACCAGAGTTCCCTTCCATGGCTTTATGGTCTGGGATACTGCCTTGGGAGGGTTGGGAGGGTAATTCCATCAGGCTGAGAAAAAGATCCTGGCTATTGGGGAGAATAAAGTGCTCTGTGCTCTCTGCAAGCTCGTCCTCCTCTTCCTCCTCCTCATCTTCCCCATCTGCAGAATCCTCAGGCATGGCTGAGATTACCCCCTCCTCGGAATCCTTGGTCAGGGGTGGGGTAGCAGTGGCGGCTTCCCCTAGAATTGCATGCAGCTCAGCGTAGAAGCGGCATGTTTTTGGCCCTGCCCCGGACCTTCCATTTGCTGCTTTGGTTTTCTGGTAGGCTTGTCTGGGATCCTTAACTTTCACGCGGCACTGTAGTGTGTCCCTATTGTGGCCTCTCTCCATCATGCCCTTGGAGATTTTTTCAAATGTTTTGGCATTTCATCTTTTGCAACGTAGTTCTGCTAGCATGGAATCCTCTCCCCATATAGTGATCAGATCCAGTACCTCCCATATGGTCCATGCTGGAGCTCTTTTTCCATTCTCAGATTGCATGGTTACCTGCATGGTCACTTGTGCTGATCAGCTCTCCATGCTGGGCAGAGAGAAAATGAAATTCAAAAGTTTGCGGGGCTTTTCCTGTCTACCTGGCCAGTGCATCCGAGTTCAGATTACTGTCCAGAGCGGTCACAATGGGGCACTGTGGGATACCGCCTGGAGGGCAATACCGTTGAATTGTGGCCACACTAACCCTAATTCAAAATGGAAATACCAATTTCAGCACTACTCCCCTCGTCGAGGAGGAGTACAGATATCGATATTAAGAGCCGTTTATAGCGATATAAAGGGCTTCGTTGTGTGAACAGGTGCAAGGTTAATTTGGTTTAATGCTGCTAAATTTGAGATAAACTCGTAATGTAGACCAGGCCTTAGTGGGTGCCTAGCCATAAAGTGGCACAGCGATGTTACGATGTGGCAATAATGCTACCACAGTTAAGACTGCACCAGGAATTCCATTGACATAGTGCAGGATGTCTACAGAGTTGTGTTTTGGGTTAAAGTATCATTTTTAATTGTTAATGTAGTTTGTACATGATTTGATTTTTTTATTGCTATTTGTGGGGGGAAATCTCATTTGACATTTGCTAGGACTGGTTTTAAAAGAGCCATGTGACTAACTTTTTTTCTAGTTTCTGACATTTCCTTCAGACTCCTTTTACCAATGACCTTCAGCTCTTTGAGGAGTGGAATTGATTGGTGTGATTCCTTGGTTTGTGTACATTGGATGAATGATTGTAGAAAGTTGAAATTTGTTTTCTGTTTATTTTTCATGATTAATATGTCACTATTTTGATTTGAGAACTGTGTCCTGGCACTGCATTAGTCAATGTGGACCTTCCCCCGGGTTTTACAACAGGGATCACTCTTATGGGTGCTTTTCCTGATGCACTGCAACCCCGTTGATCATACTGACATTGAGTTACAATGATTTGCTTTTCTTTGATCATACAATCCTATTATTCAGGAGAATGTTTAGGAGAATGTAGCTGGATTACATTAGCCCAACGCTGCTGCTGGTTATTCAAGTCTCTCATCTTCCCATTAATTTCAAGAATCTTATTTTCTTGACAAAACTTCTAAAGTAAAATCTGAGGATGCATGTGGATTTCAGACCCCTTTGAAATATCAGTGCTTAAACCAGAAATTTGTTCTCAAGGCAAAACTCCCAGAAGACCTCCTGCAAAACACGGGAAAGAACACCTCCTGTGCTCAACACACACACTCTGAAAGTTACCACTACAGTGTGCCACGAGCCATCCAGTTACTCTAATATCAGGCTGCCTGCAAACACTCTCTCTTGCAACAGAGATCGATTCTTTCTGCATGTACATATGCTGCTTTCTTGGGCCTCTCTGTTCCCCTTAAAAATAGGCTTTGGGGCACCCCTAAAATAACCTGCCTATCTCCCCTTTAATCTACTTTTCTTGGGATCTGGGTCTCCAGGGTAGCTAAGGAAACACTTGAAGAACACTGATATAACCTTCCAATAAAGTGGTTGACACAGGCAGTATTCCTTCCAAAACAAAGTATCTTTTTATTGATGTAACTAATAATCCTTGTTACAATATAATCTAAAAATGATGAATTAGACACAAATCCTTTATTGCAAGTTAAAGAGCACTCAAACCACAATAGCATACAGTTTGAATGATTCTAGGTGATGCACTCAATTGCAGATGGCCAGTCTGCAATAGATCGCTGACAGCACTTCTGAAAGTGAAGTTTTACATAGGTCGAATACAATACACCCTGTGATGGGGCAAGGCCAGATGGCTACAGTAAAGTACTGAGAAACAGGTATGTTAGCCCCAAGCTAAACAAATCCCTAGTACCCTGGTAACCAAATGGCAGTTGCTCCAGGTTAATCAAGGCACCTGGAGCCAATTAAGATCTTTCTAGAAGGCAGTAGAGATAGCTACTTTAATTAGAACACCTGCAGCCAATCAAGGCAGGCTAATCAGGGCACCTGGTTAAAAAGGAGCTGGTATCCGTCAGGCAGGAGGAGCTAGAGAGAGGAAGGAGCGTGTGTAGGAGTGGGGCAAGGAAGGCAAGGAGCTGAGAGTGAGAGCGTTGTACTGCTGGAGGATTTAGGAGTGACAAGCGTTATCAGACACCAGGAGGAAGTCCTTGGTGAGGATAAAGAAAGGCCTGTTTGGAGGGAGCGCCATGGGGAAGTAGCCCAGGGAGTTGTACTCTGTCACGCAGCTGTTACAGGAGGCATTATAGAACAAAACTGCGATCCACAGGGCCCTGGGCTGGAAACCCGGGGAGAGGCGGCCTGGGTTTCCCCCGAACCTCCCAACTCCTGATCAGACACAGGAGAGCTGACCCAAACTGTCGGTTCTGCAAGAGGGAAGTCACTGAGGTTGAAAAATCTGCCAATAAGGCAGGACCCCCCCCCAAGGTAGAGGAGAACTTTGTCACACCCAATTACACGTCAACGATACCCGCATTGGGGACATTACAGACTGTATGTACTATATGCTAACCCATAACCAAATACCAGCGTCCCCTCATACTCTGTGTGTTGCCCCCGATGACTAATGACTGACATGCCAAACCCTGTGTATCATCCTTATTTAAATATTCTCTAATAAACATATTGAATTGACCTGGGTCTGGGCCTTGATTCTTTGGGATCGAGAGAATCTTTTTCTTTTATTAGGGTGTTGGTTTTCATAACCATTCATCCCCAGGATGAGTGGGACTGGTGGTAATACTGGGAAATTGCAGCGTTTAAGGGAATTGCTTGTGTGGCTTGTGGTTAGCCAGTGGGGTGAGACCAAAGTCCTCTTTGTCTGGCTGGTTTGGTTTGCCTTAGAGGTGGAAAAACCCCAGCCTTGGGCTGTGACTGCCCTGTTTGAACAATTGGTCCTGAACTGGCACTCTCATTTTGGTCCCACCAGAACAGCATCGTCACAGCTGCTGCTTGCTTCTGCTGTCACCATCAGCTCTGGTCAGTCAGGTCCACTCCTCTCTCTGTGGTCAGGTCTCTCAGCAGCTTCCAACTTCTTTCCAGTAGCTCTTCTTGCTGGCTCCTGTTTTCCTAGAGAGTCAAGAACAGGGGCAGGCAAACTCTTTTTTTTGGCCTGAGGGCCACATTGGGTTTCAAAAATTGTATGGAGGGACAGTTAGGGGAGGCTGTGCCTCCCCAAACAGCCAGGTGTGGCCTGGCTCCCCTCCATCCCCTTCTGCTTCTCACCCCCTAATGGCCCCCCTCAGGACCCTTGCCCCATCTACCCCCCCTGTCCCCTGACTGCCCCTGGAACCCCCAGCCCTGACTGTCCCCCACCACTCCATCTAACCTCTCTTCTCATTTCTGACTGCCCCCCAGGACCCCTGCACTCATTCAACACCCCCATTCCCCACCCTCTGACTGCTCTGACCCCTATCCACACTCCTGCCCCCTGACCACCACCCTGAACTCCCCTGCCCTCTATCCAACCCTCCCTGCTCCCTTACCACACTGCCTGGAGCACCGGTGGCTGGTGGCGCTACAGCTGTGCCACCCGCCTGGAGCCAGCCACGTCACCATGCAGCACAGAGATCAGGGCAGGCTGGGCTCTGCAGCTGCCCTGCCTGGCTGTCCAGAGCATTGCACTGGCGGCATGACTCGCGGAGGCTGTGGGGAAGGGGCAACAGAGGGGGAGAGGCTGGGGCAAGCCTCCCAGAACAGGAGCTCAGGGGCCAGGCAGGAGGGTCCTGCGGGCACATCTGGCCCGTGGGCTGTAGTTTGTCCACCTCTGGCCTAGAGAACATAGCTGCAATAGAACAGCCTGCCCTCTCCTTGGCCACAGCAAGTGAAGATGACAGTGAGGTGCAACACATTTCCCCCAGCAGGGAGAGATTCTGAGGTGACATGGGATTATCCTGCAGGCTCCCCTCTTGCTCTGAAAAGAAGGGGTATGTCTAACTGCAATGTAAGCCCAGGGTTAGTGGAATGAGAGTCTGCAAATCCAGGGTTTGAGACCCCAGGGTTTGAGCATCTAGACTGACTGGTAACCCTACGTTAAGGATTTTCTAAACCAGGGCTCCAGCATCCACACTGGACTTGGGGCTGTGTACTTCAATCAACCATATCTCAGACTTCCTAATGCCCTCCCAAAAAATGGCTGCTCTGGTTCTTTGTTCATGGTAAAATGTGAGAAATCTTGATGGTGTCATTTCCCTGCCCCCAATTCCAGGAAGTTTGAGCAGTCTGCCAATACAGCGTGCTGAGCAGTCATTTTTGGCTATGCATGCCCAGCAATATTGAGGAGGTGTCATTTGAAGAACTTCTCTTGCTTGAGCTTTCACTCCTGTTTCAGGAAAGGGGCAGAGCTTCCATGAGACGCTGGTGGACATTCCTGCAGCATTTTCTGACCCACCAAAGGCACCTGGCAGAGCAGCAGGAGGAGAACACAGACATGGCAGACTCAGACTGGCTGAAGCTGCTCATAACACTCAGTACAGCCTCTGAGGTCCCCAAAGTAGGCTGCATCTGCCCTATGGGGTTACACCTAGCTATACAGGTATAGTCTCCACACTATAGACATACCCTTCCTTGCAACCTCAGTGCTGGAGAAACACAGGCACAACACACATTCTTAGCAGGCACTTCGAGACCTGACAGACTTGTACCCGCATTGTGTAAGGTACTGCATTTAGCTGCCTCACTTATCATGGGCTCACAGCAGCGTTGCAAAAGATGTTGCATATGAGGGGATGAGAGCAGGAACTCAAATCCCATATTCTAGGTGCAGTTCAGGAGCTACCTGAAGCTGGTGGAGATGTCAATGTCATCAGTTCCCTCTCTCTGGCCCAGGCTGACCTGGACACCGTTCAGGATCAGGATGACACAGGCCTAATGGTGTCATGGTGGCTTGCAGGCTCCCAAGCAATAGTGCAAGTAGAGCGGTACCCTCCAGTATGCAGTACTGACAAGAGATTTTTAGAGGGTATCAGGTACCGGAAAGACTTGAGGCTAGCACCCCTCTCCAGAGGGGAGGGGTGGGGCTGCAGGTAGGGAGGGCATTCTTTCTTTATATGGCCTTTGTTTAAGTTTGTTAGCATAGGTATTGTGTTAAGTTGGTCAGGAGCCCTCAAGAGGGGAGGGGTGTGGAGGGACAGAAGGTGTTTAAACAGTGTTTTTTATTCTGTTTCTCCCCATTGGTCTGAATTATCCATGACATTCATACTGCATCACATCAAGTCCAGATCATTAGAGGAATGCCTCTGCTTGCACTGACCAGAGGATATTTGGATTCTGATGTCAGGCCAGTTCTCCAGCCTTACAGGAACCAGGTGTTGTCCACGGTGTACATAGAATTCTTCTTTGCAGTCAAACTAGTCTAACAAGCATTTTGTTAACTGGAACTGGAGCAGCAACAGAAAGAAAACAAATGCCTCATTTTCCAGCTTTATGGATGAGAGAACTATAAGTGAAGATTATAATGCCGGACACTGATGGCCTTAAACCAGCTGCCTCAGGAATCTGCCAAGAACTTTGCTGAAAATATGTTCCTCATCTTAGCAACAGAGCTAAGACTTATCACACATCTGCCCGCCTTTATTTGAATGACGCTCCCTCTCATCTGACAGCAGAGGCATTGTCAGTTTCATCCAGAACAATTTACAAACTTGAAACCTAATCCTGTAAAACCTTAATCATTTGATCAGTCCCATTGATCACAATGGGACTATTTGCATGACTGTGGACAACTTTTGTGGTAAGAGTTTCAGGAGTCTGTTTTGTTCCAATAAAGGAAGTTGACTCTTCCATTGAAATGGGGGAGGGATAGCTCGGTCGTTTAAGCATTGGCCTGCTTAAACCCAGGGTTGTGACTTCAATCCTTGAGGGTGCTGCTTAGGGATCTGGGGCAAAATCAGTACTTGGTCCTGCTAGTGAAGGCAGGGGGACTCAATGACCTTTCAAGGTCCCTTCCAGCTCTATGAAATAGGTATATCTCCATATATATTAATGTTTGGTTACAATACCATAATGCAGTTTAGGATACGGTTCTACTTAAAATTTGTCTTTTAATAAGTCATACATGTGCTGAAATGGCTCCTCACCCAACTCCCATATTCCACATAAACAGACTGAAATACTACATATTTGGGGGGAAACTGAGTAGCTAAGCATGTTGATGTTTGTATACACAAACACCCATTTATTTCATCACTGTACTGGAAAATATAGCTGAACTTAATTTTCTGTGGAATTTGAAGGAAGTTTAATAGCCCCAATTGTTTTCAGTGTTAAACAGTGTGTACCTGAAAAAATTACATGCCTTCTAAGAGAAAAGAATCAGTTCACACTTATTGAAACAAGCAAAAAAAATCCTTCCAACTGGTGTTCAAAAGAGAGCTACAAGACACATACATACCATGAGCAGAGGGCAGAGAGGAGACCCTCCCACATTATGACCAGCAAAAAAATAAATAAATAAAAAAAATTGTAACAACAAAACCTCAAAGACGCAGAGGTTCACAGATTTGCAAACCTAAAAACCTGTGTTATGCTTTAAATCACCTCAGCACATAGCCGGTTTATGAACATTGAAAAGTTAACTGCAAAGGAACACTGAAGCCCATTAACCTGAATGTGTCCCAGCCAGTATGCCCTCGCTGACTAAAGGTGCAGTCATACCTGAACAGCTAAAAATTAACCTTGCCCTTTTAGGCTAAACAAGGTCATGTCACTGGCTCCATATCTGTTGTTACATAACAGATAACAAAACTCCAGTGGGGCACGGTGCTGGCACATAGGGTCTCAGGTACGTGGTGTGATTTTTCATCATCTCTTTTGGGAAATGTATGTGAAATAGCTAGTACTTATGTTTATGCTATTTCTATGCATGCATATTCATCTTAGTATCTGAAGTTCTAAATATTAGCTACGTTTACTACTTTTGCTTGCTCCTGTGGTAATGCCCACTAGATATTCAGCCAGCACATGAAGGGACAAGTCAAGTTGAATGGACCATTAACGAACACTTAGCTCATAATGAACCCTGGAAAATGCCTGTCTACACTTGACTTTTTGTGAACGTTCTAACTTGAATATGGGTGGGGGTGATGGATATGTAACTTGCCCATGTGACTCCAAACACCATCTTTCACAGTGAGAACAGATTTCCTTTTACTTGGCACTTTTGGCAGAAGCTAAAAGGCCCTGGCCTCAAAAAATCTCCATTTTGCCTCTTTCCTGCTCTAGCTTCTGGACTATGAACATATATTAATGGGAGTGTTCTAACCAAGGGACTGAGGACTGTAAGGTAATCTGAAGCCTTCATATTTCCTTGATCTTTTGCAGATGGATTTATGAGTTGGATATGGTACAGAGACTGTTCTAGCCTCACTGACTGCTGATTTCTCCCTTGCCTTGCAATGGACAAAGATCAGATGTCTGCTGACCTTCTCACATGCTGACCTTCTCACATACCCTTGCTTGGGTGTTTTTTCTTTCCTCTCCAAATGTCAAAGCCTGTTCTCATTGAACTCAATAGTAAAATTCCTTTTGATTTCAGTGGAAACAGGACTTGGCCCCAAGAGATCAGAGAATGTGATTTTGATCAACTGCTTATCTGTCCAGAGCCAGTTCTCATGCACATTCCGCCAGGCTGATTTTGATTGCCCCTCCTGTATGTCATGCTGAGGAAAATAATAAAACAATTGGGGCTGTAGTTCTATCAAGATGTACATAGCACACACAGTTCTGTGACTCTTTTCCATCAAACCCAAATGGTGCAGCATCTTTGCTTTCCTAGTGCCTGGCAGAGAGCAATATTTAGATAAAGGCAAGCTGGCAGAAGCTTAGTTTGGACATAAGGGAGACACTGATAGTGTGTTAAGGGAAAGGGGAGTGATTGTCCTTCCTATCCTTCTTTCATTTAAAAAGTTTTCAATTTGGGGTGCTGCTGGATCCTCAATGACACCACAGGCCCAAAGCAATATTTTACAACTATAATAGTAAAGGGCTCTTTTTCCAGTCTCCCTGTCCACCTCAGTGACTCCCAAATAATGTCCAAGAAGTGTGTGGAGCACCCTCATTCATTAACACAAACCAATCAAACACATTTCAGTTATATCCATTTCCTCCCATGTCTAGAATCATTCAGCTCATTGTCATGACAAACTTGGCACTGTTCTTGCAACTTAAACAATTCAGTTTGTACCCATCTGTTTGTCTCCACCTTTTCCTATCTTTCATAAACAATTATAAGTAATAGACAGAGTTGGACTTTTAATAGGCAGAACAGTTATTCCCCGTCTTTATGAACCAAATCTGCTTAGTATTAGATGAGATGTTGGTTCATAAATTCCAATTATAAAACAAAAGCCTTATTTTATTCTCTGTATTTAACAACAAAAAGGTAGTTATATTTTAAGGTTTACAAATATTGTGTCTCAAAATTGGGATTTCCCTTGTTTGTGTAGACATCCAGAACTTAGTTCCTTCAGATGTGAAAAAAGCTATGAATTTATAACTCACAAACCCCTCTTATTTGTACTTAAGCTGTTTAGGCTTGGTCTTCTCTAAAAAATTAAAAAGTTGGCTTAACTACATCTATCAGGGGTGTGAAAGTTTCACATCTCTGAGCAGTGACCTAACCCCTAGTGTGGACAGTGCTAGGTCAGTGGGAGAATTCTTCCACCAACCTATTGTCTTCTGGGGGGTGGATTACCTCTGCTGCCAAGAGAACCCCTCCCATCAATATAGGTACACTGCCGCTATGGCATATTAAGTGTAGACATGCCCTTAGAAACATACCAGCTCTCACCATTTCTTTGGGTCAATGTCAGAATGGGTAAAGATTGGAGGGAGGGGGGGAAACAATCCTTCCCCGCTTTTGGTGCTTTCAGATGTACAGTTTCACTTTTACACAAGCTGTGAAATTCTATGCACAGATGGTTAAACTTGCTCAGTTCGGTGCCAGATCTACACTATAAACTTACATCAGTATAACTACGTTGTTCAGGGGTGTAAAAACCCCCTAAGCAATGCAGTTAACCAACTTAACCCCTGGTTTAGACAGCACTATGTCCACAGGAGGGCTCCTCCCATTAAGGGTAGGTCTACACTACTTGCCAGATCGGTGGGCAGTGATCTATCTATCGGGGATCGATATGGCACGTCTCATCTAGACGCGATACATCAATCCCCAAACGCGCTCCCTGTCAACTCCGGAACTCTACCAGGGTGAGAGACGGAAGCAGAGTCGACGGGAGAGCCGCAGCCATTGATCCCACGCCGTGAGCATGCGAAGAAAGTCAATCTAAGGGTATGTCCACACTATAGGATTATTCCGATTTTACATAAACTGGTTTTGTAAAATAGATTGTATAAAGTCGAGTGCATGTGGCCACACTAAGCACATTAATTCAGCAGTGTGCATCCATGTACCGAGGCTAGCGTCGATTTCCGGAGTGTTGCACTGTGGGTAGCTATCCCGTAGCTATCCCATAGTTCCCGCAGTCTCCCCTGCCCATTGGAATTCTGGGTTGAGATCCCAATGCAAAAACAGTGTCGCGGGTGACTCTGGGTAAATGTCGTCACTCAGTCCTTCCTCCGTGAAAGTAACGGCTGACAATCATTTCACGCCCTTTTTCCCTGGATTGCCCTGGCAGACGTCATAGCATGGCAACCATGGAGCCCGTTTTGCCTTTTGTCACTGTCACCGTATGTGTACTGGATGCTGCTGACAGATGCGGTACTGCAGTGCTACAGAGCAGTATTCATTTGCCTTTGCAAGGTAGCAGAGACGTTTACCATCCCTATTGCACCATCTGCCATTGTAAATTGGCGATGAGATGATGGTTATCAGTCATTTTGCACAGTTTGCATTTGGAAATTGGCAATGATAGTTCTTCTTCGAGTGCTTGCTTATATCCATTCCAGTAGGTGTATGCGCTGCACGTGCACGTTCGTCGGAGAACTTTTACCCTAGCAACTCCAGAATAGAGTCAGTCCTGCCTAGAATATGGGGCAAGTGTACTAGAGAACCAGAGAGCACAGCCGCTCCGTGTCAGAGCCCCAGAGATCCCACAGAAATGATGAGCTGCATGCCATTCTAGGGGGTGCCCCTGCAACAACCCCACCTGTTGCTTCCCTCTCCCCAACCCTCCTGGGCTACCGTGGCAGTGTCCCCCATTTGTGTGATGAAGTAATAAAGAATGCAGGAATAAGAAACACTGACTTTTTAGTGAGATAAAATGAGGGGGAGGCAGCCTCCAGCTGCTATGATAGTCCAGGCAGGACATTAAAGGGTGCGTGGGGGGAGGAGCCCAGCCTCCCGCTGCTATGATAGTCCAGGCAGTACAGAATCTTTTCTTTAGACATGAAGGGGGTGGGGGGGGCTGATGGAGCTCAGCCCCCAGTTGCTATGATGAGAGACGGTTACCAGCCATTCTGTACCATCTGCCGGGAATGACCGGGAGTCATTCCCATTTTTACCCCAGGCGCCCCCGGCCGACCTCACCGAGGCCAGCCAGGAGCACTCACGGCTGATGATGACGATGGATAGCAGTCATATTGTACCGTCTGCCACCAGGGGGAGGGAGGGGAGGATGCTGCTGTTCAGCGCTGCAGCACCGCGTCTACCAGCAGCATGCAGTAGACATAGGGTGACATTGAAAAAAGGTGAGAAATGATTTTTTCCCTTTTCTTTCTTGGGGGGGGGGGAGGGGGTAAATTGACGACATATACCCTGAAACACCAGGACAATGTTTTTGACCCTTCAGGCATTGGGAGCTCAGCCAAGAATGCAAATGCTTTTCGGAGACTGCGGGGACTGTGTGGATAGCTGGAGTCCTCAGTCCCCCCTCCCTCCCTCCATGAGCGTCCATTTGATTCTTTGGCTTTCCATTACGCTTGTCACACAGCACTGTGCTGTGGCCTCTGTCTATCATAGCCTGGAAACGGAGCTGTGAGCAACAGATTTGTCTCCCCATACAGCGATCAGATCCAGTATCTCCTGCTTACGGTCCATGCTGGAGCTCTTTTTGGATTTGGGACTGCATGGCCACCCGTGATGATCAGGCTCCACGCTGGGCAAACAGGAAATGAAATTCAAAAAGTTCACGGGGCTTTTCCTGTTTACCTGGCCAGTGCATCGAGTTCAGATTGCTGTCCAGAGCGGGTCACAATGGTGCACTGTTGGGATACCACCCGGAGGCCAATACCGTCGATTTGCAGCCACACGAACCCTAATCTGAGATGGCAATTCCGATTAATACAGGCTAACTCCTCTCGTCGGGGAGCGACAGAAACCGGTTTTAAGACCTCTTTGTATCGATGCAAAGGGCCTCCTGTGTGGACAGATGCAGTAAAGCGATTTTAACGTGACTTAATTGGTTTAAGCGCGTTAGCGTCTAGAGCAGAATGAGCGCCTAAGGTACATCGGCTCCAGTACCCGTACCCAGGTTGGGTATCTGGCAAGCTCGTAGGCCCCGCAGCGCGGACCAGGCCGAAGACCAGCTAGGCTGGTGGCATTGCGGGGAGGAACGCTCTCCCGCTGAACCTCGCAGCAGGCCCGCTGAGCGCAGCCTGGGGCCGCCCTGCCCCGCCGGTTTCGACTAGCTACGGCGCCGATCTGCGACCCAAGCGGCCCGCCGTGACTGCCCGGCCGGGTCAGGCCGCCCACCGCGGCCCGCCTGGCCGCCTCCTCCCCGATGCGCCCCACCGCGTGGCCGAGGCTCGTTCCGCTTTGCGCGCCGCTGAGGCGGGGGAGCTGCCTGCAGCTGAGACGGGCCGCAGGGCAGAGCCTCCAGCGCCCAGTTGCTCCGCAAGCGCCTGCGGCACCGCCCGGGGCGGACCCAGTGTCTGGGCGGAGCAGGGCCCAGTGGTTCACGCAGGGCGTTCCCTGGCACCACCCGGCGCGCGCTGGGGCCCACCCCATCCCCCATACCCACGCGCGGAGAGGCGGAGCGTGCGTGTGGCGACGTCCACCTCCAGGAGCCCCTGCGTGAAGCCAGGGCGCGAGGGAGCGGCGGCTCGCCTTCTGGCGCCCGCCGAGATGAGAGCGCTGGGCGCTGAACGGTGGTGCGCGGCGGGCGTGATGGAGGCGCAGAAGGGAGAACCGGCCCGCAGGGACGACATGAGGCGGCGTGAGCTGACCCGCCGGTAACAGCAACGTCAGGGCCACCCCTCCCCCTCCCCCTCCCCCCCCCCCCTCCCCCTCCCCGGGAGAGCCGCCCGCGCGCGGGGAGCCCTCGGGACCGCCTGTCCCAACGGTCCTAACCGCCGTCACGTGCGACTGGCCGCAGCGCAGCAGCCACAGCCCCGTTCAGTGGGGGTGGGGGCTCTTCCCGCCGTGGGAGCCCTGCGTGGGGGGACTTGTCTGCGCTCACGCGGTGGGTGCGCTCGGGCGCCGGCCCGGGACGCAGAAAAGGCTCCGGTGTCACTGCGTATTGATCCTGACTACAGGCCCCTGAAGGGGAACGTTTGTCAGGGTCCAAGTGCAGTTGGAGCTGCTGCGTGACAGGGTTGGCGGTACGGCAGGTGTGCGCCGGGAGGCCTGTTGCAGGGTGGTTGGAGCGAGGGGTGTGCTTGGGGGACTGGAAAAGTGTCTCAGAAGGCACAGTCTGCACTTGTTATATAGATCAACGTCCGTGCCCTTTGATGCTTGTCAAATTAGGCTAGTCTTGCTTTCTGAAGGAACTGGATGACAAGAGAATGTATTTAAATAAAAAAAAAATTCTGTACAGAAGTGCCCTGCGGTGGGTGACAGTCTTGGCTAAGGCAGAGACCTGCATGTATATTTAAAAAAATGCAAGAAAAATATGGCTGTTGTTCCACAACAGTGCTCCCAAATCCTGCAGTTTACCTGATAGAGTTGTTACTAATGTGTTTTGAGCTGAGTCTTCTGCAGTAAATATTTTATTTTTTTATCCAACCCCCTGTTTTTTCCAACAGGCCCTAAGCCTGGCACGTTCTTTCAGCTAAAACATTTTATGCTTTCATTTCTGTGTGCAATTGATTTACCTTTTCTAAAATGTATTCAAATTTTGGTTCTGTGTTGTTTAAAATGTCTTCTCTGTTAATCCCAATACTTGGCAGGGCACTGGTTTTCATTGAAGAGCAGTCACCTCGCTATTTAGAAACAATTTCATATTTTACATAAAGAAATCAGTCAGTGAATGTCATTTTTATAATGTTGTATATTTTTTAAGTGCTATCCATATTGTCCCAGGGCTTTGGGTTGTGAACTGACCTAAGTGAATTCCCCAGTCTATTCCTGAAGTGTCTGTTATCCAAGGAAATGATGGAGTTGGAGTGAAGTGGATGCCTTTGAAAACATGTTCTGTTTTAGACAATGTCTCAATTGGAGAGCACAGCTGCAGGGTGTATGGAGATCCATGCAATTGAGATGGGGCTGATGAACTGTTCTTGGCCAAATTTGCAGTGATCTTAGCCACTTTTTACTAGAGCAGTAATATTATATGCATGAATGCTAACAGTACAAAGTAAAATCAGAGAGTTGTCTCAGAGAGTTTTACCTGAAACTCAAGGATAATTTTGAGCATGGTCTGGAATCTGCCCTTTGGGAGATAGCTTTAGAAGATTTGTAATCCAGGACTGCTCCATAAACTCCACTGCCTACATAGTGATGAAAGTGAACTTTTCAAGTTTGTCTTATGCCCAATGATGGGAAAGTCCTGATGCTGTCCTGAAAGCATATTGCATCTTTTGGGATGAATAATCTCTGATTAACCAGTCAGTGAGAGATGCATGTACACAACACAAATACCAGGTCTTCTCAGGTGGGCTGACACTACTGCCAGATGCTTGGTGAACACTTTTGGGGTACAGTGAGTTCAAATGGTAGAATCCATTGCTGTTGGTGTTAGTCTCTTGCACAATGTGATGTATTTCTGATAAACTGGGTGGATTATAATATGGAGGGGCACATCCTTCACATCAAAACTCTGCAAAGCCTCAAAGAGAAATGTGATCTAAGATAATGCACCAAAGTGTATACTTCACCTGCAGTGGGAATCAAAACAGTTACATGAATTAAGTGCCAGTGGCAGATACTGGCCTTTCTGACAGCTCTGATGACTGATATCGTCTCTAGGATGGCATAGAAAATAGGATGGCAAGCTTACATATTACGCTGTCCATGTGCTTGAGCTGGAAGAACCATCTGTAAATGGCAGCTTGTAGATTCTTTCAAACTTGACAATCAGAGAAGATTTCAGAAAAAGTTACAATGCATCATGTGTACAAAAATGCAGAATAGTTTTTTGGGGTGAAATAGCCTTTAGTATAGATGACCACCTAGATACAGTGATTTAAAGTGAGATGTGGTAGAATGAAATGTGAATTTGCAGCTTCTTTCCTGAACAGAATAACTATAAAGCTTAGTTGTCATATTGACTTTATACACTATTACACATTTGCCAACAAATCTTGGTCAAAATTGGTATAGAAACTCTTATATTTTCCCTTATCCAGCTAAGCCTTTGACTGCTCACATTTCTAGGAGGAGTGGCACTTTCATTACACGTAAGTGTGACAAATGTCTGCTCCCACTATCTTTCCCCATTGGTATGTTGTACTAGGGATGGAAATATCGTTTAAAAAGTTAACCATTTAAACGATTAAAATTATATTTAACTGGTTAATCGATTAAAGGGAGAGGGGCTGGGGCCAATCCTGCCGGCCTGGGGCTGGGGGTTAATGGTTAGGGTGGATTAACGGTAAGACTAATGCTTGCTGTTTAACATTTAATATTTTACATCCCTGTATCATACCAAAAAATAATTTTAAATCTCAGTCTCTTCTTTTTTCTGTGATCTATATATTGTAAAGATATATGGTGGGAAGGAGACAGAATGGCCTTTCAAAACTGATAGTTGACATATTGATGTATTTTCAGCTATATAAACCAATACATACTATGCGTGAGGAAAATTGCATGGTGCTACATTGAGTTTTGGTGATGGAGGTATGTGTCAGTTGTAATTTACTTAACTTCCATTTAGCTTTTTTAAACTAATTGCAGACTTTTTCTTCTAGGGCAAGCAGCATTGTAGACTTGATGGCGAAGAAAATAATGGACAACATTGCACTTCCAGTTCAAGTGATTACAGTGACCCAGTTTACAAAGAAATTGCTGTGACCAATGGTTACATTAATAGAATGAGTAGAAATGAGCTCAGAGCTAAGCTTGCAGAATTCAAACTCGAAACCAGGTAAGATTTAGTTATAAGCCTGTTAATCATTTCTGAGGACTGCCAAGGCTGTTATTTGATTGGCTTTAAAATTGCTGTAGTAAAGTAGGGGAAGTCTTCAGTAATCTGAATATTAATTTAAAAAATATTTATCTTAAGGTTTTCCATAATCCCATCTCCATAGTATATAAGTGGTAAATTTAGCCTCTATTATCAGACAGCATTTGAAAAAAAATATACTCTTGGTGAGACCTACACATAGTTGTGTATAGCAGAATTTGCCTACTAACCCTCGTTCCCATAACACCGCTGTTCTAATCCATCATGTTTATTCATAAACTAGGTAGAAAGATATTGTAAATTATAAGGTTCTTAAGAAATGTTTTCTGTCATCTTTTCGAAGAAAAGAACTGTAAAAATTTTAAGGGTTCTGAAAGTCTTTCAAAACATTCAGCGTTTAGAAAACTAAGTTAAAATGTACTTATTATTTATATTGTAATATTACCAAGGGATCCCATCCATAAGAAGGCCCCATTGTACTAGGCATTGAACAAACACAGAGTAAGAAACAGCCCCTGCCATGAAGAGATTATAATCTAAATAGAGAAGATAAAGTGTTACAGGGAGGCTGTATAACATACAATCAAGTGAACAGTGTGATGTTTTGCTGGCATCCTGTTGGTTCTGTGCTGTGTGTAGGGGGCGTGGGATGTTTGGCCGTTTTGTTTTGATATTTTTAAGTGAGGCTTTGATGGAAGGGAAGTAGCTAAACAGAGAGTGAAAGGGACAGGTGATAGGGGAACATAGAAGACAGGTGGAGTGAGGCTGAAGAGAAAGAAAGTTTAGACTAAAAAGTGAAAAAAGCAACCAGACTGAAAAAATCATTACTGTCCAAAAGTCCCAGCTGCTTCTGCTTTTCTCTGCTCTTGTTGGCTGTGTTTCTCCGTGGCCCTCCCTCAACAGTTTTTGTTCCCCAGTCTTACATGGTTAGGGCCCATGGGCCTTGGAATGAGGAGGTCTCCCTACACAGTGCAGGGTCCAGGAGTACTGGGAGGGAGAACACCAACTGGGGCTTGGTTCCCCTACCTCTTTCTCCCTAATGGTGCGCCCTCTTGCTTCTACTGCTGCCAACAGATATTGTCTGGATACTATCTTTTAAATTGCACTCCATAAAGAGGATCTTTTAAGCTCTTGAAAAGTACAAAACATAAAGTATGCGTAATTTGGAAGGCAGGGAAATTGGAAAATGTTAATGATGGTGTTTCCTAGGTTCCCTTAAAAACCAACCCAGGGTCACACTTGTATTAGTTTTATTACAATCCCGCTGTTAGATCAGATAGAAAAGAGATGGAGCTTATTCATACACGCACACGTTCATACCGCCATGCACCCACACACTTACACAGGCAGAGAGTGACCGGAGACAGCATGGAGGCCGAGAAGCCGAAGCGTGGTAGATCTGGTCATGAATCCAGGCTGCTGAGAGGGTCAAGAAGCAGGGGCTTGTGTGCATGCCTTCTTGCTCTTATTTTTGGAACTGGGCGGCTCCTGTCACGTACTCTGAGTTTCCTGTCTGTGTCCGTAACCGAGAAGCATTCCCAGACCAGTTCCTTTCATGCATACCAGGTTCTTCTTTTCTTTTCAGCACTTCATGACTGTTTTTTCAGGGTAGATTATATTAGACACTCCTGTCTCCGGGCTCCTCTCTCCTTGCAGTTCCTCTCCGCCCAATCCCACATACACTCCCTCATTCACACTCCCTCGTTCACACTCTTTCTGAGAGATGGGATATTACAAAGCTTGGAAGTTCATATAAGTGGCAACCTGAAAAGGCCACAGAGCGTGCAAAGGTTACAAAATTTAAAAGGCTATGCTAACAATAACTGAAGTTACAAAGTCTGCAAAAAGGTTGCAGAACTTAATGATACAAGTTACAGATCTTACAATTGCATTCAAGCGGAGGCTTTACCTAACATTTCCCGTCCCTTGGTCACCCCAAATTGTGGTGACCATCCAAAGGAGGATGGCGTGCCTCGGCTCATTCATGCCAGTGCTTTAACTACCGGAACAATTCCGGATTTTCATTACACCTAGCATGTCCACAATAACAGAAGTACATATCAGAATATTGACCGGAGGATGTAACAATGAGTGTCAAACAGCCCTTTTCATGTATAACATTTAGATGAAAATCAGAACATTTGGTGGGAAAGTAAACAATTGGCAAAGGGGGTAGTTATCACAGGGGTTTGGACGGAAGTGGCCACCATGGGGATAGGTATGTGACTGACAATTTGGCAGGAGACAGAGGGTTAAGGAGAGGGAGGGTTCTAGCTGGAATTAAAGAAGGCTGTGAGAATAGTTTGCTGCTATTCCTTGCCTAATATGGTATCTTCCCTCTTCCCAAACACCATAATGCTAGCAATGAGACAAGCGCTACAAGACAAACATAAAACATGAAACATAAAACACAGGACGTGAGACAACATAGAAGTTTTGTTGCGATGATGCACCATGGTACATTTCAGTTGTTCTTCAGCTGGTACCAGCTCTTTCTGGTGTTCTAAAAAAAACAGAAGCTGCGACAAGGACCTAAATATTGTAAACTGTAGGCTATCGTAGAGAGGAACGTGGAGTCGAGGTCATCCCCCCTATATGCTTGAGCGGTCCCCGATGGACCCACTTCCCCTGGGGGCCTCGGTCAATTTGAAACAGTGTATCACTTCCCTTATTACAAATAGTAAATGGCCCCTCCCACCTTGCTTGGAGGGGCTTAGTGTTCCATTTCATGTACATTACCTGATCACCCACCTGCCAGGTGGGTGGTTTCTGTCGCCCCTTGTCCATTTTTTTCCTGAGCCTGTCCCATTGTTTGCTGCATGAGTTGAACAGCTTGAGGAAATTCCTCCCTTAGAAGTTTATACCATTGGATCAGTTCCGGACTGGTGGGGTCAGATGGGGAGGGGACCGATTGTGCTCACATAAGTCGCATTGGTCGTCCAAACATTAATTGGAAAGGCGTCACTGAGCTTCTGTACCGAGATCTGCTCCTGATTACGGCTAACACTAAAGGCAAACGTTTAGTCCAGACCCCCAACTTCTCTGACAAGACTTTAGACAAGGCTGTTTCGATAGTACGATTTATGTGCTCCACCTGCCCAGAGCTATGAGGGTGCCTAGGAATATGCAGCTTTCACTGTCTTCCCAAAGCATCCAACAATGCCTTCCAGACCGCCAACACAAACTGGGGTCCCCTGTCCGAATCAGTTACCTCAGGAGATCCATATCTACAAATGATCTTGAACAGAACCTTAGCTGTTTTCTCGACACTGTGGGTTTTCATGGGGAACGCTTCTACCCATCCTGAAAATGCGTCCACTATCACCAAAAGCGAGGTACATCCTCCTTCCCCGGGTGGTAAACCTTCAATAAAATCTATCTGGAGGCGAACCCATGGACCTCCAGGCTCTCGCTGATGACCTAAAGGCAGCTGATCCTCGGATTCCCCTGGTCGGCGTGGGTTAAAAGCAGCACATGTAAGGCAATTTTGTACCCAATTGGTCATGTTCTGTCACTGTCCTGGCCAGCGGGCTATGTCTCTAGCTCGTTTCAGAGTCCCTTCCACGCCTTCGTGGGCCAACACATGGGACCAACATATAATTTCCTGTCTATCCCACCGTGCTGGTACTACTCTCGGGTGATCCTCTGGGTGTCCATCTTGCTTCAACTGCCGACGTAGGGCCCCTTGTGTGGTGACAGCAGCCACCATAGGGGTTCTTGCTAACCCATCCACTTTATTGTTAAAAAGGGCTTCCACTGACGAGTCTGCACTGTGATGACATTTTACATATCCTACTAACAATTGATTAGGGTTAGCAGTGACCCACTGGTGCACACCCTCCCAGGCCTTACGATGGACCAACTCCTTCTCGTCAGCACTTCTCTAATCACTACTGGCTCATTGTGGATCCATTTTGTCAATCCTCCTAACACATACTGAGAATCTGAAAAGACCACCAAGGGTGCCAGGCATGACTCCCACAGCGTTAAACATTCCACCAATGCCTTTCATTCAGCCAGCTATGCAGACCCTTGGGGCCAAACTCACACTACTGACTTATCTTCCAGATTTATGACTGCGCTCTGTATGTGGTTTTTTCCCTCTTGTACCCAAGCTGCCCCATCTGAAAAGTAAATGTTGGCCGGTGCGGTTAGGCTCTGTGCTTGCTCTATTGAGGTTACCCAACCCGCTGGCACTGGATTGGTCTTTGGCACAGGGCACTTATGTTTTGCCCCTTTTGTCTGAAGGAAGACTCCTGGTAGTTGCCCAGAACCTGGGGTATTCTGGTATTGGACCCCTCGATTTACCAAGGCCAAGGTCCACTGAGCCATCCTTGGGTTACCTACTCCTGCATGGGTGGGTTTTCCTGACAATATATATTGTAAGGGGCTCTGAGTGCTTTGAATAATAATTGGATTATCTCCCACTACCGCTGCCCCTACTTTCAGCGCCCATATTACTGCTAGACATTCCCTTTCACATGGGCCAAACTTTTGCTCCACTGGTGTTAAAAGGCATGAATAAAATGCTATTGGGGCTGTTTTCTGCAATGGGTTCGCTTGTAACAACAGCACAGCCAATGCCTCAGGACTGGTGGCGACCCTCACATATATCAGAGGGGTAGCCGAATTAGTCTGGATCTGTGAAAGCAGCAGAGAATCCTGTGGCACCTTATAGACTAATAGACGTTTTGGAGCATGAGCTTTCGTGGATGAATACCCACTTTGTCAGATGCATGCCATGCGTCTGACGAAGTGGGTATTCATCCACGAAAGCTCATGCTCCAAAACGTCTATTAGTCTATAAGGTGCTACAGGATTCTTTGCTCCTCACATATATGGACTTTCGAACCTGTACGGGTCACAGTGTCGCTGCTCGCAACAAAGATTGCTTTAACTAGCCGAAAGCTGCTTCCTGTTCCGGGCCCCATTGGAATTGGGCCTTCTTCCTCAATAGACTATAAAGGGGTTTGGTAATACACGCATAATCCCAGATGTGGGCTCTTACAAAATTAAAAGCCCCTAATATGGCCTGTAGGCCTCTCAAATCCTGAGGGGGCTGGCAGATTCTGCAATGCTGACTATCGTTGTTCACTAATAGACCTTCCTGTTTCCGATAGGGTAACCCCCAGGTACTCCACGTGTGGTTGTATCAATTGTACCTTTTCCAGGGACGCCTTTATGCCATTCTGTTGAATCAACTCCAGTACTCATTCAGTCCTCCCTCGGGCATCCGCATCGTCCATTCCCATGATCAGGATGTCGTCCACATGTGAGACCACCCAGCCCTTATCCCCTGGAGGGAGATGCTCTAACATTTGGGTCACTACCTTATGTGCAATAGCAGGAGCGCTATGAAATCCCTGGGGTACGCGGATAAAGCAATACTGTACTCCATCCACATGGAACGCGAATCGGTCCTGCGATCCTTCCTCGAGTGGGATAGCAAAGAAACAGTTAGACAAATCCATTACAGAAAAACTTTTAGCTTCCCTTGGTATGTCTTGTAACACCTGGGTCATGTCTGCGACTATTGGCGCCTACTGGGGGATTCTCGCATTGACCCTCTGATAGTCGACAGTCAGTCTCCATGAGACACCGTCAGCTTTCCTTACGGGCCATATCAGGGAATTAAAGGGGGAAGTCATTCTTTTCACTACTCGCTGTCCTTCCAGTTCCCTGACTATCTCTGCTACAGCCCGGCGTGCCACAGTGGGGATAGGATATTGTTTCTGTTGGGGGACCGCTGGTTCTTGTATTTCACTGGTTCCCCGGTCTGTTTACCGCAGTCCAGCTTGTGGGCCACCCATGCCTGGGGAAAGCATTTCCTCCACTCCTCCCTGCTATCCTTGGTCACTACCGCCACCCCCAGCATACTACAAATTAGCAATCCGGAATCTCCCTGCCTTACTTCAGGGGTCCAGTCTTTCCTTGGGGTCCTCCATAAACCTTTGTGAGCACAATCAACCACTATTCCTCCGTCCCGCAAGCAATCTGTGCCCAAAATTGGTTCTGTAGTCGTGGGGCTATAAATCCAGGGCCATCTTCAAATGAGATTCCCCACCTGGGTGATCAATCATCCAACACTTGTCCCTCAGCCAAGGGACCATCAAATCCCTGGATCTCAATGGTTCCTTGGATTGGCATTCCTGGCATGAGGAAGGGAAGCAGTGAGACAGCCGCACTAGTGTCCACCAGCACCACAAAATCTAGTTCAGATGTCTGAGGGTGCTCATGTGGCCCCCCCTACCCGAAGGCGCCCCCACAACCTTCCTCCCGAATCCACCTGGAGAGGTCCCACCTAGGTCCATTCCTGGGTGCTTCCCTCTCCCAGTGGGCTCGGGGAGTCGGGGCCCCCCTAATCTGAGGTTGCTTTTCTTTTCCCGATATCGCCCCCTGGCTCTAGGGGCTTCAACCCTAGCTGAATACCGCGGAGTGCTAGGGACTCTGTGGACTTCTTGTCCCATTGGCCCATGGGTTCCCCCTGGTCCTTCAAGGCCATCTACAACTGCATTCGGAGCCGATTGGTGTCCTGTCGGGGGCGCCTGTATCTAGGTGCTGGGGCTGCGGCCATAGCGATGGGAGCAGGCACCCCAGTTCCGGGCTGACCAACCACTCTGGTGGCCTGGTGCGCCACTTCCTTAAGGTGTGATATATCTAAGGGCTCTCCCTGCCTCCACACTCCCATAGCCATCTGAACATCTTTGGGCAACATTGCTGCAATAAACCTTAATTTGGCTGGGACCACAATCTCGGACAGGGTCCTGGGGATCGCTCCCCCCTGGGCGCGGGCTAGATACCTCCCAGTTAACAATCCCACTAATACTGTTCTTTCCACAAAAACGTCAGGGGCCTCCCCTGGAGCAGGAGAGCCTGCTGCATGCTGATGGCTAACCTCCTGCAGTGCCTCTCCTTGAGCCAAATTACAAACCAGCGCAAACGGGGACTGCCACCGTCCAGCTGCCTGTGTTCATAATGCAATTCCCATATCGCACCCCAGTACTATGGATGCCGTCCTCAGCTGCTTCCTAAACTCCTCTGGGTTTAATCCCTGGTCCTCTATAGCAATCAGAAACTGATAGGCCGATTCTGAGAATGTGCTTGCCTTGGCTGGGCCTAACCCCTGAGCCAGAAAAGTTATCTCCACAGGAGTCAAGGCTATTTCCTGCATGGTTACCCCTGTTACTGGTCCAGGGCTCCCTCCCTGGGCTGGGGGGCTGTGCTGGAAAGTTAACTGTTGCACAGCTGCCACCGGGGCGGACCAAGCTCCCAGCCAATTTGGTGACCATCTCGGATCAAGATCATACCATATGTCTCCATCCCAGTCTCCGGGGTCATATCGGAGTAGCGCCTTTGTCCCCAGTCCCAGGGGTCCTGCTGCTCTCCCACCCGGACGGGTCCCCTGCTCTAACACCAATCCCCGCAAACACTCCACCTGGACCTCCAACTCCTTAGATTGTTCCCTCTCTTCCTCGGCCTGTTCATCTCTCTCCGTAGCCTTGACGGCAGAGATTGCTAGCTGGTGACAACTTGCCCCTGCCGCTTGTGCCTCTGCCTTCCACATATCCCTTTCCGCCTTTACCTGCTCCAACTCCTGCTTCACTTGCATAGTCTCAGAATTATAGTCAGCTTTAGCAGTTTGCCAAGCACAAGTTTGCCACAACAACCATGCCACCGCCCGATCCTTAGTCTTTGAATCCGGATGATAAAACTCACAATATTTCTGTTACGTATCTTCTACCTCTACCATGATGTCCCCTGATGAAACTACCTGTGGGTCCCATGGGTCAACACCCTTGGAGTGTGCCCAGAGGAGGAGGAGGGAAAAGTTTGCCACTTTCCCCTCCATTGTGGATTTGGGGGGGGCTCTTTCTCTTTCTAAACAGCGGCATCATGCCCAAAATCAGGAAGGGGGAGCAGGCGCTGCACGCGCTCTCTACTCCGTGTCACCCCTTTCATCTAGTGTACCTAGAAGGGGAGCAGGCGCCGCATGCTCTCTCCACTCCGTGTCACCCCTTTCCTCTAGTGTACCTGGAAGGGGAGCAGGTGCTGCACGCGCTCTCCGCTCCGTGTCACCCCTTTCCTCAAGTGCACCTGGAAGGGGAGCAGGCGCTGCACGCGCTCTCTGCTCCGTGTCACCCCTTTCCTCTAGCGTTACCTGGAAGGGGAGCAGGCGTCGCATGCGCTCTCTACTCCATGTCACCCCTTTCCACTAGTGTACCTGGAAGGGGGAGCAGGCGCCGCACGCTCTCTCCACTCCGTGTCACCCCTTTCCTCTAGTGTACCTGGAAGGGGAGCAGGCGCTGCACGCGCTCTCCGCTCCGTGTCACCCCTTTCCTCTAGTGTACCTGGAAGGGGAGCAGGCGCTGCACGCGCTCTCCGCTCCGTGTCACCCCTTTCCTCTAGTGTACCTGGAAGGCGGAGCAGGCACCGCACGCACTCTCCACTCCGTGTCACCCCTTTCAACTAGTGTACCTGGAAGGGGATGCAGGCGCCGCACGCACTCTCCACTCCGTGTCACCCCTTTCCACTATCAGAGGGGTAGCCATGTTAGTCTGGATCTGTAAAAGCAGCAAAGAATCCTGTGGCACCTTATAGACTAACAGACGTTTTGGAGCATGAGCTTTCGTGGGTGAATACTCACTTCGTCAGATGCAGATGCACATGCATCTGACGAAGTGAGTGTTCACCCACGAAAGCTCATGCTCCAAAGCGTCTGTTAGTCTATAAGGTGCCACAGGATTCTTTGCTCCCTTTCCACTAGTGTACCTGGAAGGGGGAGCAGGTGCCGCATGCGCTCTCTACTCCTTGTTGCTCCTTTCTACTGGTGTACCCTATCAGTGGGGGGTTCCCCAGCAACTCCACACTAATGTTACCTAGGTTCCCCTAAAAAACAACCTAGGGTCACACTTGTATTAGTTTTCTTACAGTGCCGCTGTTAGATCAGATAGAAAAGAGATGGAGCTTATTCATACACGCACACGTTCACTGCATTCATATCCTCATGCACCCACACACTTACACAGGCAGAGAGTTACTGGAGACAGCATGGAGGCCGAGAAGCCGAATCATGGTAGATCTGGTCATTAATCCAGGCTACTGAGAGGGTCAAGAAGCAGGGGCTTGTGTGCATGCCTTCTTGCTCTTATTTTTGGAACTGGGCTGCTCCTGTCACGTACACTGAGTTTCCTTCCTGTGTCCATCACCGAGAAGCATTCCCAGACCAGTTCCTTTCATGCATACCAGGTTCTTCTTTTCTTTTCAGCACTTCATGACTACCTTCTCAGGGCAGATTATATCAGACACTCCTGGCTCCGGGCTCCTCTCTCCTTGCAGTTCCTTTCCGTCCAGTCCCACATACGCTCCCTTGTTCACACTCTCTCTGAGAGATGGGATATTACAAAGCTTGGAAGTTCATACAAGTGGCAACTTGAAAAGGCCGCAGAGCTTGCAAAGGTTACAAAACTTAAAAGGCTATGCTAACAATAACTAAAGTTACAAAGTCTGCGAAAAGGTTGCAGAACTTAATGATACAAGTTACAGATCTTACAATTGCATTTGAACTGAGGCTTTACCTAACAGATGATATTATTACATTTACTGTATTTCTGTTTTAAAGATCACTTGTTAAGGACATTTTTTTTAATTGATTTTTTTTCTTACTTTATGATAAAGGGTTGAAAGGGGAGGGAGGTGTTGTCTTATGTACTTAGACTGAGGCTGAGATGGAAGTAGGAAACAGACTTGTTGAAAGTCTCTGGGTAAGGATAAAAGGGGTAAGAAAACAAGGGAGGTGTCATGGTAGGGATCTGCTACAGACCACCTAATCACCTACGACACTTGTTTTGCCCTTACCAGGGAAGACGGTACGGAGAACAGTACATATCACATGCTGAGCCTCAGCCAATTACTGATTTTACTGTTCAAACTTTCTGCACTACATGCATCCGATGAAGTGAGTATTCACCCACGAAAGCTCATGCGCCAATACGTTTGCTAGTCTATAAGGTACCACAGAACTCTGCTGCTTTTACAGATCCAGACTAACATGGCTACGCCTCTGATACTTGAAGCTTTCTGATTGGCTCCTGGCCCCAGGCTCAGCTAATCAAAAACAAGTGGCAAGCCTACCTGGCAACAAGCTACCATGGCTGTGGAAGCCAATCACGCAAGAGACTGCAAGAGACTCCCTTCCAGCTCCATTAATTATAACATGACCACAAAGTTATTTACAAGCAACTCGGTAAAAAGCAAGCCCAATTCTGCGTGGTATGTTGCTGGCATTCTGAGCAGTTGCCTGTCTCCCTGGCTGTCTGCCCAGCCTGTCTCCCAACATTGAACACATTGCATCTGTGAATAGGGGCATATCCAACACGTAAAGCTGCTACAGAGAAATTTACAAGAAGAACTGGAGAACATCTGTTGGAGTTCGGGAGGAGGTGCAGGCTCTTGGCTGGGGCCAAGGGGTTCACAGTGTGGAAGGGGGCTCTGGGCTGAGCCTGGGGCAGGGGTTGGGGTGCAGGAGGGGGTGAGGGGTGCTGGCTCTGGGAGGGGACTCGGCTGGGGCTTGAGGTTCAAGAAGGGGTTTAGAGTGCAGGAGGGGGTTTGGGATGCTGGCTCTGGGAGGGGCTTGTGGGTGCAGGAGGGGGTTTGGCATGAAGAAAGGGGTATGAGGTGCTGGCTCCGGGAGAAGGCTGAGGGATGGAGATTGGGGTGTGGCCTCCTACCGGGCAGCACTTACCTCTGGCAGCTCCTGGTCGGCAGCGGGCACAGTGAGGCCAAGGCAGACTCCCTGCCTACCTTGGCCCCACACCACTCCTGGAAGGGGTCAATACGCCCTGATGGGGGGGGTGGAGGAGGGGCATGTGGCTCCATGCGCTGCTCCTCTCTGCAAGCACTGCCACTGCAGCTCTCCCAGCCAGTAGCAGGCCACTTTTGGGAGCAGCGTGGGGCTAGGATAGGCAGAGAGTCTGCCTTAGCAGCAGCCTCACTACACCGCCGGAGATCGCAATCAGCTGGGAGATCCTCTAGGACGAGTCGGCAACCTTTCAGAAGTGGTGTGCCAAGCCTTCATTTATTCACTCTGATTTAAGGTTTTGTGTGCCAGTAATACATTTTAATGTTTTTAGAAGGTCTCTTTCTATAAGTCTGTAATATATAACAAAACTATAGTTGTATTTAAAGTAAATAAGGTTTTTAAAATGTTTAAGAAGCTTCATTTAACATTAAATTAATGCAGAACCCCCTGGACCAGTGGCTAGGTCCTGGGCATTGTGAGTTCCACTGAAAATCAGCTCACGTGCCGCCTTCAGCATGTGTGCCATAGGTTGCCTACCCCTGCTCTGGATCTACCAGTCAATCGCGATCGACCGGTTGGTGATCATGGGTTTAGATCGGCCCCACAAGACAAGCAACACAAAAGGCTCGACCTTTTCGGACAAAAAATTTACTCCTTGGCGACGCTACAATTCAGAGTTGCCAACTATTCTGCTTTATTAGCTAAATATGGTTATGATAATTATGGTGAGCTCTTTCACTGAGGAGCTTCCAGAGGAGAAATGAACACATTTCAGGGCTATTCTAAATGAGGGCCAGCTCGTTGCTTGAACAGCCCTCAAAATGTCCTTGGACGTGGCGGACATGGCAGCTATGACTATGGCCACAACTGTGGTTATGCATCGAGCATCCTGGTTACAATCCTTTGGCATACCTGAAGAACTCCAAACCAAAGCCGAGGACCTACTTTTCGACTGAGCGAAACTATTTTCAACCAAGGCAGATGAGGTACTCCACTCAATGAAAGATTCTAGAGCCACTCTTCGAACTGTGAGGATCTACACTCCACCTGCGAAGAGAAGACGATACCAGCCGTATCAGAGGAACAGAGAGATTCCTCATCCAACCGACAGCGACAGAGGCAATACGAGAACCAAAGATAACATTTGCAGCAGTGGAGAGCACCTCAATCTCAACTGTTGACATCTCAAACAGCTGCACTCAAACAACTGTTTTGAAGTTTAGTTGAGGATCTGAACAATCTCCTTCACCCAACCTGTCCCCATGCTTTGGTTATGGCTGTTAGAGATTGTACGATTGGACTATACCAACCCTTTTACCTCCTGGTCACCTACCCTAACCCCATACCTGTCCCTCTTCAGGGACCCTTCTTACAAGCACTTGTTATGATAAGAAGTCGATCATCTTCTACTACTAGGTGTCATAGTACGGGTGCCTTCGCAAACAGCGGGGAGGAGTTTTACTGCCACTACTTCTTGACCCAGAAGAAGAATGGAGGATGGAGACCTATCTTGGACCTCAGGAAGCTCAACAAGTTTGTACAAACTCAAAAGTTCAAGATAGTCATACTGGGTATGATACATCCAGCACTGCAAAAGGAGGATTGTTTTTCAGCCCTTGACCTCCAAGATGCTTATTTTCAAATTCTGTACACCATTCTCACAGAGAATACCTGCGGTTCACAGTACGACAAGAATACTTCCCGTACAGAGTACTACCATTCAGCCTATCTACTGCACCAAGAGTATTCTACAAAACCTTAGTGGTAGTAGCAGCACATCTACACAAACAAAGGATATTGATCTTCCTATACCTGGACGATTGCCTTCTCAAAGGCCCAACTCAGCAAAGAACTGGACACAGTCCAGACAATGTTCATGCTATTCAGGGATCTAGGGCTGCAGATAGATAAAAGAAAATCTACTCTAATCTCTGTTCAACAACTGGACTTCATTGGGGCACATTTCAGTGCCATAGAGGCCAAAGCATCCCTATAACGGAACAGATTGACAACACTGATAAACCTTATCTCAGAGGTCAGAGTCAGCCCCCAAATACTGGCCCGTATAGGTCTGCAACTGCTAGAACACATGACAGCCACAGCGTTTGTGGTACAGCACGCAAGACTACTACATATGCATTGCCTACAGGGCTGGTTGAGCTCGGTATATATACCCAGCAAGCAGAGCCTATACAAATGATTTACAGTACCACCTGCGGTCTTGGACTGTCTACACTGGTGGACAAGACCAGAAAATTTATGCATGGGCATCCCATTCCGACAAGAACCCCCTAAAATAGTCATCACAACAGACGCCTCGCTGATAGGCTGGGGCGCCCACATGCATGAGCACATGGTTCAAGGCAAATGGTCTCCTGCGGAGGCCCACTAACACATCAACCTACTAGAGTTATGCATGGTACTCAATGCCTTTGAGATTTCCTACCACACATAAGGAACGAATCAATTTGCATAATAACCGACAACATTGTCTGCATGGTTTACATCAATCTCCAAGGGGAAGGGAGGCTCAATGCACCAAAGCCATGAAACTGTGGAACTGGTGCATACGCCACAACATAAACATTTGGGCCTCCTACTTTTCTGGCTGTCAGAACTCAACGGTGGACGTGCTAGGCAGATACTTCTCTTGAGACCACGAATGGGAAGTGAACAAGGGAGTCCTGCAATCTATTTTCCACTGTTGGGGCTCTCCCCTCATCGACTTATTTGCATTCCCAACGAACTACAAATGCCCAATGTTCTGCTTGAAAGTGGGGATGGGACCATGATCACTGGGGGGGCACCTCCCTCATCACATCGGGGACACATCTCATGTACGTGTTCCCACGGATCCCCTTGATATCTCAAGTAATAGACAAGATATGAATAGACATGGTCATCCTGAGAGTTCTGATGTGACCCAGACAAGCCTGGTACCCTTACTGATGCACATGGCAATATGCGCTCCTCGAGCTCTCCTTCACTATCTGGACGTGTTGTCCGAGAACAATGATCACACTCTTCACCTAAATCCGGATAAACTCCACCTACAAGTGTGGCTCCTGCATGGTTCCATCATGGCGATCTAACCTGTTCAGAACAAGACTAAACAGCGGGAAATTGACACTCATAATACTTAATTTAAGAAGTGGAAAAGATTCTCCTCATGATGTCAAGAGAAATAATTGATGGCCTCCACAACACCACTACCAATAGTGCTGGAATACCTATTGGAGCTAAAATGCTTGGGTTTAGCAACAAACTCCATCAAAGTACATCTTGCAGATGTTGCAGCATTCCATCATGATATCAAAGTGACCTTGATCTTCGCACACTCTATTACTAAACACTCCACACAGGCCTCCAGAACATTTACCCAGAGGTTCACCAACCTACTCCGGCCTGGGATCTCAATCTGGTATTGAAATGCCTACTAGACCACCATTTGAACCCTTAGCCATTTGTTCCCTACTGCATTTGTCCATGAAAGTGGCATTTCCTGGTCGTCATTACTTCCGCCAAATGGGTGAATGAGATAGGGGCCCTCATGGCCGATCCTCCCTACACAATATTCTTC
Organism: Chelonoidis abingdonii; assembly: GCF_003597395.2. Taxonomy (NCBI): domain Eukaryota; kingdom Metazoa; phylum Chordata; order Testudines; family Testudinidae; genus Chelonoidis; species Chelonoidis abingdonii. The sequence continues at coordinate 2,257,168 of NC_133773.1, read as the reverse complement.
AAAGACAAGGTCACTCTACGACCACATCCAGAATTTCTGCCGAAGATAGCATCATCATTTCATATAAACCAACCAATTCATCTTCCCACATTCGATCCAAAAGCACATGGGACTCCCAATAGAAACCGTGTTGCGTACATTTAGATGTTAGATGTGCATTAGCTTTCTATCTGAAAAGGACTGAGCCTTTCCAAAAGTCCCCAAGACTTTTCATGTCTACTGCTGAGCGTTAGAAAGGATGCGCAGTATCCATTCAGTGATTATCTAAATGGATCTCCACATGCATTCAACAATGCTATCGAATTCAGAACACGGACCCTCCTACACACATCAGAGCTTATTCCACATGCTCATTATCGACCTCAATAGCATTCCTAAACAATGCACCTATAATTGAAATTTGTAGAGCATCCACTTGGGCTTCCGTCCACACATTCACTGATAGGTGTGCAATCAGTCAAGGCTCTGGATCCGATGCCATGGTTGGTCTAACCGTACTTACCTCTACAACACAAATGAACCTGAAGTCCCTTCTGCCCTCTGAGGGGCACTGCTCTTCAGTCACCTGAAGTGGAGCACCCACATGGACAGAACTCAAAGAAGAAGAGAAGGTTACTCACCTTGTACAGTAACGGAGGTGTGTCGCTTGGGTGCTCCACTACCCACCTCATCTCCTCTACTTCCGAGTTTGCAGTAAGGACTCCATGATAGAGAAGGAACTGGAGGGATCGAGTAGTGTGTGCTAGATGCGGCATCAATGGCACCGCGAGATACCTGTGGCACACACGTGACCCACCTAGACACTGCTACTGTAAATCTCTGATTGGTTCTGGGACGCACTAACATCTGAAGTGGAGCACCCACAGGGGGACACATCTTGAACTTCAACCATTCCATCATGTTGACTGTGATAACACAATCTGATGTGGATGACTTTTTACTTTAAGTTGATTATAATCATGGCCAAATGCCTTAATTGTACAGTTCATTTCTGCTCAAAGCAGTTTTTCCTTATATCTTGGAATCATTCATCTACCTCTTGATTTGTAACATGGCAGTTCTCAGCTAGCAACTCCCTGTACAATGGTTTTAAAAATAATTTTATTAAAAAATAAAATCTCTCCAGTTTTTAACCTTCTGCCATTGTAATCATTATCCAAATTGCCACTGACTTCAAGGGTGCAGGATCACAGCGTTAAGGTTTTTCAGAATACTGAAAAGTAAATTGTTCTACTTTAGGATCATTTAGCTGTTTTGAAGATAAAACTAGATTGCATAGTGACTTTGTGCATCATTTATGACTCTGTTTTGAATAAGCTGAAGCAGTAGATTTGGCTTCATTTCTGGATTGATGAAGCAGTTAATATGAACAGAATTGGATTGGAATATGAGTTCTAATACTGTGTCTCACTCCTATACAGGGGAGTGAAAGATGTACTGAAAAAGAGGTTGAAGAACTACTATAAGAAGCAGAAGCTGATGCAGAAGGAGCCCACTAATGGAGACAGTTACTATGATTACATCTGTGTTATTGACTTTGAAGCAACCTGTGAAGAGGACAATCAGTCTGAATTTACACATGAAATAATTGAATTTCCTATTGTTTTATTAAATACTCATACCCTAGAAATAGTGAGTGACCTACTTGCTTTGCCTCTTGTGCGCTTTGCTTCAAAAAGTAGGGACTGATCAGTTCTTAAATAGCTAGAGAACTTGGAGTTTAAAGGGACACAGCTAACATACAGCCAAGAATGATACTTGCTTCTGCATTTATTTATTTATTTATTTATTTATTTATTTATTTATTTATTTATTTATTTATTTTTAAAGACCAGATTTGAAGTTGACCATGTCCCTTAAACAATTATACTTTGCATTTTTATATCTGGGTAATATACTCACTTCTGGGTTCTTCTGCCTTTGTTTGGTTTCCCATTTTTTAAATGTCTGTCTTTCTCCAAGATCCACAGAAACAGGAGAAATAGTGCCCTTAAATGCATAAAATATTGTTTTCCCTTAATCTTTTTTTTTCCAATTATGGTAATCTTAGAGCTAATCTATATTAGAAAACTTGCACTATTCTAATTAAGTCAATTTAATATCAATCTAGTTGCACCAGTGCACATTTTCTAAAATGGACAAGGTCTTAACTGTATGTTGTAAATAATCAGGTAGAAATGTGACTTAAGTAGATGTTGCTGTATACTTCTGTCCAGTTCAACCAACAATCATTTAGAGTAGTGTCCTCAAAAGCTTCCCTGTGTTGATAACATCCCTTAAGATCCTCTCCATCTTCAGAGAGACAAAACTAGAATAATACCTGGTGGTATAGATGGTGGTGTAGATCCTCAGAGTGATGTTCACTTGGCTACCTGATAGGGTTGTTTGTGGTTTAGTTAATAGTTCCTCATCTATAAAATGGGGATACTTAAAACAGATTAAGGGACTTGGTGAAGGCCTCACTGCCAGTTAGAACTAGGTTTAGGAGCCGAGAGTTCTTGGCTTTCAGCCCTGAGCTCAGTTCATTACACCAACTCCAGGATAAGGCAGCATGTTCCTAAACATGGAGTTTTCTCCACTTTGGCTTTCTTATTGTGCTGATCAGAGATTAATCAGTAATGTTATGTCTTCACTGCAGAGTTAACTCAGATAATCAGCACCCAGATTAGTTTAGCCTGAGTACGAGCAGCAACACTGCAAAGCCACACCTTCATTCAAAGTTGTGCCTTCATTAGTGCTGGACTAACTGGGGTCCCATTTTTCTTTATGCTGTAGTAAGTTGAGATGCTCTGATTCTTTCCCAGTGAATTGTGGGAGAACTTTTTTCGTTCTGGGCACACAAGTGGAATTTGAGGAACACACTGGAGTATTAATCACATTTTAGTGATTTAGCCTGCATTCTCACTGCAAAGTGGGTGGGTTACAAGCCCAAGTGAAAGCCTAACTCCATCCTTAGCATGTTGAGCCAACCAGTTCAAGTTGAAAACACTATTAATCTTGGGTCAGAGGTCTTTGTGTGTGGATGGAAGCTGGATGAGGAGCAACACCTGAATAAGAGCCCCAGGTTCACTCTGCAGTGAAGGCAAATGTTCGTTACCCTGTTGGGACCTCAGTGCATAATCTCTAAAACCTGGTCTACACTTAAAACCTTTGCTGCTATAGCTACGTTGGTTACAGGTATGATTTTATTTATTTTACAACGTAGCTACCAATAAAACTCTAATACGTAGTCAATTATACTAGTATGAGCTCTCTTATGCTGAGAGAATTGTATCCACACTAGAGAGTATTTTGGTATAGCTAACTGGTATAACTACACCAGCAAAACTGTCTAGGCTTGGTAAGGTCTACTTTATATGGCCCTACAGAACTTAATCATAGCTAAAGATTAACTCTTGGGCTTCCCATTTGATGGAGTGCAAAAGAGAGAGGATCATTCAGTTAGCAACATGATGAAACCCAGCATATTTGTGCACCTCAGATGATAGATATCTCAGGAAGCTTTAGGAACAGAGGTCATCCAACAATCAAATCATATTACATCAGAGTGCAGCCCATGGCTTCCCTGTAACTTCAGTTGATGAGGGAAAAAAGCAATTCCTAGTCATCTATCAAAGATGACACATGGAAGCAAATATATTTATGTGGATTTTATTTTTGGTAAATAAATGCTTTTTACCTTGAAACTGTATATCACAAAATTTTGTAGTCATTTATTAATTACATTATTGCAGTCCCACTTATTTGGTAAACTTCAAATGATGGACAATGGCTAATAAAGAGGGCTCAAATATGAATATTATCTGGCTGTTTGATAATTAACCATTCTTTTCAAACACAAGGCTAAAATCCGATGAAACCTGACTTGTGATTGTATGTGTTGCCATGGCACTGTAAAACATTTGACATTTTTATCCCCTCTTGTAGGAGGATACCTTTCAACAGTATGTGAAACCAGAGATTAATCCCCAGCTTTCAAATTTCTGCATCAATCTGACAGGAATCACTCAGGTAACATCTTCCATATCTGTGTATCCAGACACAAGTTTGAATGAAAAGGTTACATTTTGTCAAGGTTTTTAGATTTAAGTTTCAGTGTATGGTTTTAGGGTTTACTTTCCTGATTTTTTTCCTCTCTTCTCCTTCTCACCACTTAATTTGTTTCTGAATCAATCCGTCAAGCAGCAAAGTTGGGAGCTCAGAGGAGAAGCACAGATTTATTCCAAGTCCAAATATATGCAAACCTGTGTGGATAGCCCAAGGATTACATGATTGTTAAGAATTAAATCTTTGCTCTTTTTGCTTGAAGATGGGTTTGTAAAGTAGTTATATTTGGAGGAATTGGAAATGGAGATTTACAAGAATAATACATCTTTTAAAGTAAGTACAGTTTAATGCCTAAAACCCTTGAAGTCCTTATTAGTTTTCTTAGGCCTTGTCTACACTGCCACTTTACGGTGCTGAAACTTTCTTGCTCAGTGGTGTGAAAAAACACCCCCCCCTCGAGCGATGCAAGTTTCAACACTGTAAAGTAGCAGTGTAGACCGTGCACCAGATATTCCCCTTGCGGGGGTGGGTTTTTTTTACAGTGCTGAGAGAGCTCTCTCACAGCGCTGCTGCCATGACTAAACAGCCACGTTAAAGCGCTGCACATACCCTAAGTCTCCACCCATTCCAGGGCCTCTTCAGCACCTTTGTAATGCCGTTGCTGAAGAGCTTAGCCAAGAACTCATCATATTTTGACTAGTTTGGATTAGTTCATGAATGATGTAATGAGCCAAGTTTCTCCACTTTACAAACCAGCTTAAAACTACTATGGACTGTTCTTAGTGTGGATCGGGATGGGCAAACTTTTGGGCCAAGGGCCGCATCTGGGTGGGGAAATTACATGCAGGGCATGGGGTTGGGGTGTGGGAGGGAGTGCGGGGTGTGGGGTGTATGAGGAGGCTCAGGGCAGGGAGCTGGGGTGCAAGGTGCAGGCAGGGGACTTAGGGCAGGGAGTTGGGGGGCAGGGTGCAGGAGGGCTTAGGGATCCAGGCTGGCAGTGGCATGCGCCAGGGCAGGCTGCCTGCCTGCCCTGTCCCCAGCCCCGCGCCGCTCCAGGAAGTGCTGCAGCCCTTGGGAGAGGGGTGGGGGTGGAGGGTTTTGCGTGCGCTGCCCTTGCTGTGCCTCCAGGTACCTCTCCCGAAGCTCCCATTGGCCGTGGTTCCCTGTTCCTGGCCAATGGGAGCTGAGGGGGGTGGTGCCTGGAGGCAAGAGCAACACATGCCCCCATGCCTGGGGGCCGTGGTACCAGCCACTTCTGGAGAGGGCACGGGTCCCGCGGCACCACCAGGGGTAGTCCTATGGGCCAGATCCAAAGCCCTCGGGCCATAGTTTGCCCACTCCTGGTGTAGATGCTCAATCTGTCTTTGGTGCATAGATTGAGGTATTGTTTCTGATTTCTGTGTTCAGATCTCATGTGTGTGTGTACAGCAGATGTCTGATGAACATCAAAACTTGCTGTTTTCGTGGTGTTTTGGTTTTTGAGAGAAGGGAGTTTTCTGGTATCTGTTTTTACTTCCACCAACAATAAAGATTGTGCATTAGTGATAATTCCTCTCTAACGGCTGGACGTGGATCCTCTATAGCTGCCAGTTTCCTGCCAGCCTAAAGAATCTTGAATGGTTACAAGATGACTGGTAGTGGTTTTAGTTTAGTTCTGGATTTTAGTCTAAGTTCTATCACTGGCTGACTGCTTGATTTACTGCAGGTCACTTAGATCCTGATTTTAGAAGTATTGAGATATTGTTTTCAGTGTTGCGATGCCTAACTGATTTAGGAGCCTAAATTGATTGTCAATGAGATTTAGGCTCCTAAGTGTCTAAATCACTTCAAAAAAAGATTTAGGGTGCTAAATCAACTAGGCATTTTAACAGTGGGTGCAGCAATGCCTCAGTATCTTTAAAATCTGGGCTCTTAAGGTCTGATATTCATTCCCACCCTCCCATAGGTGGTGTTAGTTGGATCTTTGAGTACTTACCACCTATGAAAATCAGGCTCTTAAGCTCTCTTTGTCTCTGAAACCGGGATAATGTGTAGCCACCTCAGAGGAGTTTTGTGAGCCCCTCTTGTTTAAATGTTTTTAGTTCATTGGAAGTATGTAGTGTTAGTCCCTGTTTAACTATAATGTCTTACACTACACATTTTCTTTTAGAAAATGTACCTGACTTTTGTTTTTATGTATTCTCAGGACCACGTAGACAAAGCTGATGCATTTCCTCAGGTTCTACAAAATGTTGTAGACTGGATGAGACAGAGAGAGCTGGGAACCAAATATAGCTATACCATATTGACTGATGGGTATGTCTTGGAAAGCAGAGTGCAAATTTTATATAGTAATCTTTTAAATGCATTTTAAAACTGAAAAGCAATTCTTAGATTAATCTACTTTTTGTAACTGGTATTGCCAAAATTAGAATGTAACATTGGCCCTAAGAGCACATGTAAGAACTTTCTTTTTCGTTTGGGCTATAGATCTGAAAATGAAATTGAGTAGGGCTTGAATCCACTAGGTGGCACCAATTATTTTCCAGCATTCTTCTTTTACACACTTTACACACTTTTCATATCATTAATAAAATTAACAAATATGAGTGCAAAATATAACATGCAGTATTGAGATTGCTTAGTTAGATTAAAAGTCATGAAAATATGAAAGTTGATGTTCTAAAAGCAGTGTTAAATGTTGGCTACATATTTCAGAGTGGTAGCCGTGTTAGTCTGTATCAGCAAAAAGAACGAGGAGTACTTGTGGCACATTGGAGACTAACAAATTTGTTTATTGGGTTTTAGCCCACAAAAGCTTATGCTCAAATATATGTTAGTCTTTAAGGTGCCACAAGTACTCCTCATTCTTTCTGTTGGCTACGTAATACATCTTATGCTTTACATTACCATTATCTGTAATATGTGCTAATATTTAACCAGAAAATAGGAAAAGAAAATGCTGTATACCACATGTTAGGAACAGTGGCCTAGTGAATAGAACACTGGAGCTGGGCTCAGGAGGCCAGCATTCAGTTCCTGGCTCTGCACGGAATGTTCTCATGCGACTCAGTCTGCCGTGTGCCTGAGCTTCCTAATGGTGATAGTTCCTTATTTCACAACGATTTTGTGAGAATAAAATACATTAATGATTGTGAGGTACTCGGATACAATGGTGATGAGGATTATGTAAATATCTAGATAGATGTGCAATGCCGACAACATAACATTGGTCTTAGATCCTTTGCTCTTGCATCTCATGGATTTACATATTTTAAGACCAGAAGGAACAATCTTGTCTGACCCGAATAGTGCAGGCCAGAGCATTACATCCAGTCAAGTGTGTCTCTTTTTAACTGTAAAATTTTAACATTCTGTTTGCCTTACCAACCCCCCCCCCTTTTTTTAAATGAGATATAAGCAGGACAGGCAATTTTAAATGTTAAACTTTACACGATCTCAATGAGGCTTCATAGTGCACACCTTTGTGAGGTGAATGCTGTCTGTCATGGGGTTCACGCACTGTTGGAAGTGCCTCCTCCTGGCCATCCTTGGGATTAGCTCCTGTCAGGCATTGCATCTTCCTCCGGCAGTGGGGTTCTCATGTCTTCCTCTTATCCTGCGGCTCTTTCTCACTCCAGGAATCGCAGCCACCTCTTTGTGACTCAGCCTTCCGGCCATGTCACTATGTGGTTTCCCCTTCCAGGGGGAGAGTCTTTCCTGAACCAAATTGTCCCAGGGAGTCCACTGTCCTGTTCCTGGTACTTACCACATCCCCAATGGCTGGTAGGGGAACCTCGGCTATATGGTCTGCAGCCAAGTCTGCAGTCCTGTTCCTTGCTGCTATTCCCCTGAGCCTTCACCTACCTTCCTGGCTTTCCCCTTTTCTGGGTTTGCCAGCCTCCCAACTCCCTCCACTCAGGGAGTGACTGCAGTCTACTTCCCTGCAGCTTTATACAGCCCTATCTGTTCCTGTTCAGCTGAGTTTGCTTCCAATTAGTTCCCTGCTCCTCGGCTCCTCCTTCAGGTCAGCCTGTGGAGTTAATTGGCCTGTCTGGCCACCTTTACCCCTTTCAGTCATGTGTGGGATGGACATGTCGTCACAGTATCCAAGACAAGCATGTTCTTATATTTAATGCTGCTGTTGTTTGCCTGGTAAACATTTTCTGCTAGGCTGGGGTAACAAGGCAATGGTATGTCTTATATTGAGATCGCTGTATCATTGTGCCGGAAGAAAATAAAAAAATGTATTATATGAAAGCATGTAATTTAGAGAAAAGTGTAAAGAACCCTTTCTCATGGGGTCAGCAGAGCAATTTTCTCTGCCAGTGTCTTTTTCCTGTTCTGGATATAAAGGTAGCCTTAAAATATGTTTAAGAACACTAAGTTTCAGTGGGACACAATCTTTCTTTCCAAGTAAATTGTCCCAGCAGCAGCAGCCTCTTCCCCTTCTAGGTCCCCCTGTGTTACCTTGGAAGAATGTGCAGTTATGTCACAGAGAGGGCTGAGCTTATTTTGACTCTAAGATTTTAGTAGGTGCCAGTGTCTTGCTCAGCAGTTGACTTCTTTTCAGTCACTTAACATTATTTTTATCTCCAAACCAAGAACAGAAATGGAAACATAATGGAAGTTTTTTCACTAACTTTAAATGTAGTGTGTTCTGAGGAGGTTCTTACAACAGAATGTTTACTTTTCATCCACAGAGCTGACAGATTTAGAACTTATTCTGGATTTAAAAAAATACTATGGGATCTTGAATTGTCATCAAATCAGTTTCATTACTTGATTCAGGAAAGTAACCTTTACAGAGTAAGCGTCAAATGTGTTCCTTTCACTCAAGAGGAGAAGATACAACAGGATTCCTTACCAGTCAGCTGTATAAAAACTCACTTTTGAGTTGGATGTGCATGAGGTTGGAAGGGTGACTGGCTTCAGAATGCAGAGTTGGAAATGCCTGGGACCATTTCTGCATCCTCCATGGGTGAGGATAAGGTCCTAAAAATAAGAGTGTTTGCTTTAATGTCTGGAGTTGACTGGAGACAGTAGCCAATAAGTCCCTCTCTTTTGCTGATGTTTTTTTATTAGGAGTGATAAAATTTTTCTTGTGCAATATGTTTTCCCTCCTGTTCATCATCCCAAAGGAAAGACAAAGAATACTTGTGCTACAAGTTTGCTGTGTTGAAAATGTTTCAGATGTCTCTTTTGCTCCTATTTAAGGTTTCCTATTAAAGTTTTGTCTTTACCTTTTCTCTCTCTCCTGCTTTTTTCCCCCAAGGTCTTGGGATATGAGTAAATTTCTGAATATCCAGTGCCGTATCAGCCATATCAAATATCCCTCTTTTGCCAAAAAGTGGATCAACATTCGCAAATCCTATGGAAACTTCTACAAGGTTTGAATTGATTGCAGATTCTCTGGGGAAAATTCAGTCTAAAGTTGGAATAAGTAAAGCCTCGCACACATTTTTATGTACATTATTTTTTGTACTCCGCAGGGTCAAGCTGTAAGACCTTCCAGTTTGTATAATTCCAGTAGCATTTATTTAGGTCGCAGGGCCTTAACAGAGTGCTAATTTTGAGCACCCACAGCCTCTGTTGAATTCTTGAAAATCAGACCACTGCTTAGGTGCTTAAATAAAGATTTAAGACTTTAACTTTAGTGTCCTATCTTTGAAAATCTTAGCTCATGTTTTCACTGTTGTAACTTGAAGCAATCTTTTGTACAGTACTGATGCTCCTGTGGCTGTGTAGCTCTACCACACTGGAACTAGTTCACCCAGATCTGATCATATTTAGCATTACGGTAGCAATTACTGCTTTACGTCTTCAAAAACTGTACACTACAAAGAGCTACTCTCATAATTCCTATGTGAATTATAGTAGGTAAGCAGCATTATCCCCATTTTCTGAGACACAGTATCACAGGGGGCATGGGGAAGAAAGAGATTGCAAGATTTGCCTAAAGTCACAACAGATCATGCGGAGCTAGGATTAAAATCAGGAATACTTAGCTCATTTACTACTAGACCATGCTGCTGCTTTTTATCCTGGTGGGGCTTAAGCTGCTATATTTGATCGTTTGAGGCTCTGATGAGCTTTGAGTTTAGCAGCCTGGTTAGGCTGTTCAAATCAGAATAGGACCTGGCTTACCATCTGATTCCATCATGGCAGTGAAACTACTGGATTACGTAAAAGCCACTGTAAATCAATTTTGGAATTAATTCTTCATTTCAAATTTTTTGATAACCTCTTCCAAACTCCTCTTGAATGTATCTAAAATAGTAGAAGGTATTAGAGATGTTATAATTAATATTATGTTAAAAACATAATGCGTAGCTTACTCTAATTTTCTGGGAGGCGATTGGATCTCGAATCTTACCTTTTTAATTGAACTGTGCATAGTAATACATCATTGTGAAAGGGAAATATCCCACAACTTGCATGTATAATTTTTTTTCCCTTCGAGGCACTTATCGATGTAACTGTCACTATCAAAGTTGTTTGTTGCCAGGTTTTGGCAAATACACAGAACACTGAAAATGCTGCTAAGTGGAAGGGCATCTATCTTTCAGCACCCTGTACTTTGCAGGATTTTTTTTAAAGACCAAATTTCACATCTTAAAGAAAATTAAGAATATTATGTATTTGCACTGCTGCAGTGTCATCTAGTAATTAGACAAGTGAAGGACTCAGAATCAGGACTCATGGCATCTGGGTTCTGGTGCTGGTGTGCCCTGTGCCTTGGACAAGTCACTTAAGCTTTGACCACACTAGGGAAATCTTTGCAAAAATTTCTCACTATTGCTAACACTGGTCACTAACATTACTGATCACCCAAGTGTAGATGAGCCACCAGTGTTTTGAAAATCTTCCCTCATGGTGCTTCTAACCCCTTGGGCATTTTTGAGAATGCTCCATCTCAGTAAGCTGCTGCTCTGAGCAGTGTCATAATACAGTGCTTGGAATACTGGTGGCAGTCTGTCTACCCACGGCGCCTACTGTTGCCAGCACTGGTAAAACTGAACTAGAGTTGGCAGTGGTGGGAAACTTCTCTGCAAAATTTTCCCTAATCTAGGCAAGACTCTTATCTCTGTGTCTGTCCTCATCTGTAAAAGGTGGATACTCCTTTGCTATCTCACAGAGATGTTCTGAGGTTTGCTTGTGTGCAGAGTGCTTTGAGATATGAACCAAAAGTGGCACAGCAGTGCTAGGTAGGCATAGACCCACTGCAGTATGAGAACTTATGCAGGATAACGTAGAGTTTTTCATGCTGAGATTTTTTTGTCTGATTTCTTTAACGTGGTTCATTTTCTTTGTCAGGTTCCCAGAAACCAGACCAAGCTAACAATCATGCTTGAAAAGCTGGGAATGAACTATCATGGGCGTCCTCATAGTGGACTTGATGACTCTAAGAACATTGCACGGATAGCTATACGTATGCTTCAGGATGGATGTGAGCTGCATGTGAATGAGAGAATTCATGGTGGGCAGCTAATGAGTGTATCATCCTCTGCCCCAGTAGAGGGAGCCCCTGCTCCACAGATGCCCCGTTTTAGAAACTAGGTGTCGAAACATGCTGCATTATGGACCAATATTGAAGACTTAAATTTGGAATTGTTAATACATCTTATCATGTGGCCATTTCAATGAACCAGTTCTGCAATGCAAAATCTAAAAGCACCTTAAACAACTATCTCTGTTAAAATAAATGGGGTAGCATGTAAACTCTGTTAATTAAAACTTGTGCTACAGCACTTTTCATGCTGATAATATTTTTATAAGTCATCTTGGCACCTTTTCATACAAGGTCGATGTATAGTATGCTGGCAGGATGTTGAGATTTCTTTTTGTATGTGTAGAATAATTAACTGAAAAATACAAAGTATGGTTAGCCAGTGTGCCCTCTCCCTCCCCGAGCTCATAGGAAAGAGGATGGTTGTAGTAATGTTTAAAAAACAAATGTGCAATAGCTTTTAGCATCTTGATTACCCTTTGCATACATACAATGCACTTCCAGAAGAACTGTACAGTACCCTGACCAGACTGACTTTATCTACTGTGCACATTTGATAGCAGCAAACAGTCTCCTCTTTTTATGTAAGATAGGAAAGGTGGGGGCATTCATTACTGTTTTAACTGGTTTAAAAGCATTGGAGTGGGGAGTGTCTTTTAAGGAATATAGTTGTCAGTTTCTGTCTCTTAAATAATTGAGTAGCATTGGTCGGCAAAAAACTGTATTGAATAAAAAGCTTTCATCCACCTATTGGGATTAATTGATTTTTTTAATGTACATATAATCTGTCTGTAAAAGGTTTTAGTCTTCACAATTTCATGTACTTCCAGGTAATGAGTCGGTCTGCTTATTTCTTCTCTTCTCATTCCAAATCAAATTAAGTGTAACCGTTTAATCCATACCAGTCACCAGGACTCTAAAGAAAGAGTGAAGTAAAAATACTTACAATATTGAACATAATGTAAAGTATGGCTTGGTATACTTGTAGTGCAGGGGTCAGCAACCTATGGCATGCGTGCCAAAGACGGCACGTGAGCCAATTTTTAATGGCACGCTACTGCCTGCTGGAGCAGTGTACCATTAAAAATCTTGCCCTGCCCAGCCTTCTCTGCCGCCTACCCCCCCACGCAGAGGCAGAAGCATAGGCGTGCTCATGGGGTGTGCCCAGGCACACCCTGCCAAATGGCCCCACGCTTCCAGCATGGCAAGCTGCTGGGTCCGTGCTCCTGGGCTGGAGCGCCCAGCCAAGTGCAGCGAGCCGCCGGCTCCTCCCCTGCCTTCCCCCCTCCCTTGGAGCCATGCAGCTGTGTGCGCAGCGCTCTGGGGGCGGAGGCTGCGTGCTCCCGCGGGGCAGTGTTTGGCTCCATGGGGAGGCAGACACGCTCCCCCCTCCCCTGGAGCCTTGACACCGTGCGTGCAGTGCTCTGAGGGGCGGGGCTGCCACTCCTGTGGGGCAGCATGCCTGGCTCTGCGCGGAGCAGAACATGCTGCTCGGAGCCTCATGGTAAGGGGGCCGGGGCCAGGGAGGGGGTTGGATAAGGGGTGGGTGCAGTCGGGACAGGGAGCAGGGGGGG